>NC_138735.1:845943-990766 GCF_965113295.1 Leuciscus leuciscus | reverse complement strand
ATCATGCCAATAAAGCACATTTTGAACTGCCTGATATTACTGTACATTTGTTCAGGCGGCTTGTTTCGTTTCAGCAAATTAAACAAACCAGACGAATCATCATCATCATCATCATCATCACGCCTACATGAATATTTGCATCCTTTAGTTGGAGAGCAGCGACGCTGGACCGTTGTGATGCTGCGTCGCCATGACGACACTCATGTTACCGTGCCGACCGCAGGCCAATCAATTCGCAGGAGCCTTTTCCATCTCTATAAACACACACTTCTGACACTGGGACTGAAGAAGAGCTCATTAAAAGCCTTTATAATTCTGTTATATCATCCGTTCCCTGCTAACCAGCTGATCAGACCGGCTCAGTTACTGATGTCATCACCACCAGTGATGCTTTAGAATGATGTCATATATCATCATCAAACGAGATCGGAGGAGGAACTGGTGTGACGTCATTGAGAACAAAATCAGTTCGTTTAAAGGTCATTTGGGGAGTTTGAAACAGTTTGTCATCTTTCTGGAGAAGTCTGCCCCTGCTGATAAACGCCTCTGAGCTCCCATTGGTCCGTGCGGTGATGATATAATAGGTGGGTGTGGCTCTGAGGCTCCGCCTTCTTTGATCTGTTCAGTCGGTTCCTTCACTGAATTACAGAACAAGAAAGAATATTCTCTCACTGCACCAAAACAACCCTTCTTCTCTCCATTATTCATCTACAGTATGCAGTATATAGATCATATAGAGCAGTGTTTCTCAACCGGGGGTACGCGGACCCCAAGTGGTCCGTGGCATAATTGCAGGGGGTCCGTAAAACCATTTAAAAATATATATATTTTAAATATCCTAAATTTATTTTTTAGCTTTATTGTTTAGTATTACTAAAACCAGAATTAAGGTTGAAATTACAAATTATTTTAAATGACCTCATTTATTTTTGCCGCGATTTGCCGCCATTTTACTCAATCCAGTATGTTTACAGCGCATTGATTTCAGTCAGAGAACTGTCACATAGGGGAGAGCAGCAATCATGGACAGGTGGCTTAAAAAAAATGATGGGCCATCTACCAGCGGGTCTGACACAAGACAGGAAAATTCCAGCCCACCAGAAAAGCGAATTAAAAAGGACAGACCAAAAGCACGTCAATATCAAGACAGTTACAAAATGTTTGGGTTTACCATGACAACGACTGAGCCTCCACAGCCATTATGTTTTCTGTGTGGTGAGGTCCTGTCTAACCACGCAATGAAACCATCCCATTTACAGCGACATCTGACAACGAGACATGCTTCATATGTAGGTAAATCTGCAGACTTTTTTTACAGAAAACTTTCTGAATTTCGGAAAAGTCAAGACACACTAAAAGAGGCAACACAGATGAACAGTTCTTCCCTGCTTGCTTCATATGAGGTATCTTTGCTTGTAGCCAAATCGAAAAAACCATACTCAGTTGCTGAGGAATTAATTGTGCCAGCAGCTGCCATCCTAGCAGAAACAATGTTAGACAAGAAGGCAGCAGATGCAATTAAAACGGTGCCTTTATCCAACGACACTGTATGCCGTCGGATTGATGATATGTCTGCGGATATCCTTGCGCAAGTGGTGGAAAAATTAAAGCGGTCTGACTATTTTGCTTTGCAATTAGATGAGTCAACTGACGTTAGTGGCAAATCACAACTGGTAGCGTTTGTTCGCTTCAAGGACACAGATAATATCACCAAACATATTCTTTTCTGCAAGCCAATGCTGGCCAGAACTACCGGCGAGGATGTTTTTAATGTTGTGGACTCTTTTTTCACGGAGCACTCGTTGAACTGGCAGCGCTGCTCACATATCTGCACGGACGGTGCAGCATCAATGACGGGGCGCACCCGTGGATTCCTCGCACGCGCAAAACAGGTAAACCCTGGCGTTAAGACAGTTCACTGCATAATTCACAGGGAAGCTTTAGCTTCAAAACGTATGTGCCCCAAATTACACGAAGTCCTTAATGATGCTGTTAAAATCATCAACTTCATTAAATCCCGACCTGTAAATGCCAGATTGTTTGAAAAACTATGTGATGGAGCAAATTCTGAACACCAGCAATTATTGCTTCACACTGATATACGCTGGCTCTCAAGGGGGAAAACACTCCAGAGACTGTTTGAGTTACGGGATCAAGTCAGTGACTTTCTTACTGAGCACTTGCATTCACTTGCACCACTGCTGAAGAACAACAGCTGGCTGGCATATTTAGCTTACCTGGCAGATGTTTTCAGCAGGCTGAATGACTTGAACTTGGAATTGCAAGGAAAAGACACAACTGTCCTACACCTGTATGATCGAGTTTCAGGGTTCATGAAGAAAATTGAGCTCTGGTGTCAGAAATGCCAGAATGGGAGTAGTTTCCCTCAGCTGGACATGTGCCTTGTTAATGCTAGAGCTGAAAAAGTGAGCATTCTGCAGACAGTACAGGCACACTTGGACAAAATTTCCTCTGAGTTCAGATCATATTTTCCTGACATTGAGGTTCACAATTCTGCACTTGACTGGATAAGGAACCCTTTTGTGGCTACCTGCACCCAGACCGCTCCTGTTACTCTCCAGGAAAGACTTATTGATTTGTCCTCAGATAGGGGTTTGAAAATAATGTTTTCAGAAACATCACTGACACAGTTTTGGTGCAATGTTGAAAAGGAGTACCCTGATGTTGGGAAACATGCTCTGTATGAACTGCTGCCTTTTGGATCAACCTATCTGTGTGAGGTCACATTTTCAGCCATGGCACACATAAAAACAAAACAGAGAAACAGACTCAGCTTGGAGAGGAACCTTATTGCTGCTGTTGCTACACTTCACCCCAGGATGCAAAAGCTTATTTGTGATAAACAGGTGCAAATTTCACATTAAACAAAAGATTCAAGCAAAATAACATTCAGATGGATGTGTTAAAAAGTTAAAGCCAAATTAGATAGATGGCAGTGTTGAAACTGTTCCATGTGTTGAAAGAGAATGTTGTTCCAAAGAATTGGTTGTAGATGAAGCATGTGTTGTGTAATTTTAATGCAGTAAAATTAAATTTTAGTATTAAAAAGTGTAAATTTTACAAAAGAAAGTAACATTCAAATGGACGTTGTTAAAATATTAATCTCAAATTGGACATTAATGGACATGTAATGTTTTACAGAATGCAGTAGAATATTGTTCTGAAATTGACAATGTTGTTGTGATTGATTGTGTAATGTGTTGTGCCATTTCAATGCAATCAAATTAAATGGCCAGATGCAATTCTAGTTGCCAGTCATTAAAAAAAATTTAATTACTTAACTTGCATTCACTGATATTGCATTCATAGCGTTTAACTGTGAAAATCATTGTGGTTGGAAAGAAAACAGTGGATGGCAGATGAGAACTGGGGTAGGGGGTCCATGAGGCTGGTTTCAGATATTATGGGGGTCCAATACTCCAAAAAGGTTGAGAAACACTGATATAGAGTATATAGAGTACTCAGTATATAGAGTATATACAGTATATAGAATATATAGAGTACTCAGTATATAGAGTATATACAGTATATTGAATATATAGAGTACTCAGTATATAGAGTATAGAGTATATAGAGTACTCAGTATGTAGAGTATATACAGTATATAGAATATATAGAGTACTCTATATATTCTATATACTGTATATACTCTATATACTGAGTACTCTATATATTCTATATACTGTATATACTCTACATACTGAGTACTCTATATACTCTATATACTGAGTACTCTATATATTCTATATACTGTATATACTCTATATACTGAGTACTCAGTATATAGAGTATATAGAGTATAGAGTATATAGAGTACTCAGTATGTAGAGTATATACAGTATATATAGAGTATGCAGTATATAGAGTATAGAGTATATAGAGTACTCAGTATGTAGAGTATATACAGTATATATAGAGTATGCAGTATATAGAGTATATGTAGTATATAGAGTACTCAGTATTTAGAGTATATAGAGTATATAGAGTATATAGAGTATAGAATATATAGAGTACTCAGAATATAGAGTATATAGAGTACTCAGTATATAGAGTATATAGAGTATTCAGTATGTAGAGTATATACAGTATATAGAATATATAGAGTACTCAGTATATAAAGTATATCGAGTATTCAGTATGTAGAGTATATACAGTATATAGAATATATAGAGTACTCAGTATATAGAGTATATAGAGTATATGCAGTATATAGAGTACTCAGTATATAGAATATATAGAGTATATAGAGTATAGAGTATTCAGTATATAGAGTATATACAGTATATAGAGTGCTCAGTATATAGAGTATATAGAGTATAGAGTATATAGAGTACTCAGTATATAGAGTATATAGAGTATTCAGTATGTAGTATGGGCCCTGGCGTTTTGGCCGAAGAGGCCGAAGAGCTCTCACAGGAGGAGGGGGCGGGCGAGCTCGGCGCGCAGGCTTCGGTGTTTGAGGTGCCTGACGTTTTTTGGTTGGTATCTGGGGGCTTGCAGCAAAAGAGTGGGATAGTCTGGTTCCAGCATGCACCAGTTCTTCCATTTTCTGTGAGAAGCACAGAAGTGGAGTTGCTGGCGAGAGGGAAAAAGTATCTGGTGAAAGGGGCTGTTGCTCAGGTGTTATCGGGGGCTGGGATATGCTGTCCTGGCTTCCCTGGCTGTTTTCCAGGAAGTCGTCCTTGGGTGCTGAATCTTGGAGCGGTTCTGATATGTCTGTCTGTGGTGAGCTCTGTGGGCAGGGCTCAGCTGAGATGGTGTCCGTGAGCAGAGGTTGTTGTGGCTCAGTGGTGTTATCATTGTCCTTGTGTGATATGTCAACCGCATGTCCATTTTGCTGCTGAAGTGAAGTCCCGTGTTCATTCATACTGTTTCCAGGTGTGTGTGTGTCGTTCAGATTGACACACACTGCAGAAGGATGATTGAGGGAGAAGTCGATATTGTCCTTTAACACTCTTGAACCAAGTTTGTTTGGGTGATGGCCATCCCGATGAAATAGTTGTCTCTGACTCCAGAAAAGATTGAAGTTGTCAATGAAGTTTACTCCTTTTATATTGCAGGTTTTTTGCAGCCATGTATTAATCCCAAGCAGCCGTGAAAACCTGTTTGTTCCTCTTGCTGGGAGTGATCCACTGATGAATGTTTGAACTTTCAGTCTTTTAAGTGTTTCAAAAAGTTCATTGAAATCCTTCTTAAGGAGTTCTGACTACTCTTTATGAATATCATTCTTCCCCACATGAATGATGAGTCGATTTGCAGTTTTATGTTTCATCAGAATGTTTTGAAGTTCCCTGTTTAGGCCTATATCAGAAGTTGTAGCTTGTGGAAGGCAGCATGTAGTTGTATCCCTGCTGCTAATGTTTCTGATTATGGAGTCTCCCACTATCAGAGTCCTGGGCTCGGCTGCGCTCTGAGCTGAGTGCCGCTGTCTGCTCGACCTTGAGCGCCAGTTAGCATCAGTGTTAGCTACTGGCTGATACAGTCTGTGTTCGATCACATTCATCACATTTGGGGATTCCTCATTTACATTCATTAGTAATTCAAATCTGTTCTCAAGATGTATAGGTGTTGGTAGGAGACCAGTGTTTGCAATCCTTGTCAGAGGTGTATCTGGGGTAGAGGATGCTACTGCGGTAATATGTGGGGCTCGTGACAATCTGATGTCTCGAGTGCCTTTGGGTCTCGCTCCCTGTTTGTGCCATCGATTTGTAAGTCGATCGGCTTGTTTCTCTACCTGTCGAGGAGCACTAGTTTCATGGGACTCACCGGCTATATGCTGAGGGTGTCCATGACGAAGCTCTGTTGTGTGTTCCGTCTAGTTTGGTGGTCCCGTAAATAACTTTGTTTCAAGAACTGCAATCCTTTGTAAAAGTCTGTGGCAGTTAGTGCAGCAAGTAGATTCCAGAAGAGGCATTTTCTCTCTTATCCTTGTAGGCAGTTGTGTTTTCCTTTCCCCGGAATGTAAGCTGGTCGGGTAGAAGAATTATGCGTTTTTGTGGTAATCCAAACTTTGTCGTTTGAGCACTGTGCTGATTTGCTGAAGTTAAAATTAGGTGATAAAAGGAGCTAAAATATAAAAATATAGAAGATAAAATATAAAAGCGATAGAGCAAAGCGCGGAGCAGTAAGCAAGAGCGTCCGAACGGTAGCTGAGCTGAGCAGGAAGAGTACATAGAGTACTCAGTATATAGAGTATATGCAGTATATAGAGTACTCAGTATATAGAATATATAGAGTATATAGAGTACTCAATATATAGAGTATATACATTATATAGAATATAGAGTATATAGAGTACTCAGTATGTAGAGTATATACAGTATATAGAGTATAGAGTATATAGAGTACTCAGTATGTAGAGTATATACAGTATATAGAATATATAGAGTAGTCAGTATATAAAGTACTCAGTATGTAGAGTATATACAGTATATAGAATATATAGAGTAGTCAGTATATAGAGTATATTCAGTATATAGAGTAGAGTATATAGAGTACTCAGTATGTAGAGTACATACAGTATGTAGAGTATAGAGTATATAGAGTACTCTATATATTCTATATACTGTATATACTCTATATATTGAGTACTCAGTATATAGAGTATTTGCAGTATATAGAGTATATAGAGTACTCAGTATGTAGAGTATATACAGTATATAGAATATATAGAGTACTCAGTATATAGAGTATATTCAGTATATAGAGTAGAGTATATAGAGTACTCAGTATGTAGAGTACATACAGTATATAGAGTATAGAGTATATAGAGTACTCTATATATTCTATATACTCTATATATTGAGTACTCAGTATATAGAGTATATGCAGTATATAGAGTATAGAGTATATAGAGTACTCAGTATGTAAAGTATATACACAGTATATAGAATATATAGAGTACTCAGTATATAGAGTATATGCAGTATATAGAGTATATAGAATATATAGGTACTCAGTATATAGAGTATAGAGTATATAGAGTACTCAGTATGTAGAGTATATACAGTATAGAGTACTCAGTATGTAGAGTATATACAGTATATAGAATATATAGAGTACTCAGTATGTAGAGTATATACAGTATATAGAATATATAGAGTACTCAGTATATAGAGTATATACAGTATATAGAGTAGAGAGTATATAGAGTACTCAGTATGTAGAGTATATACAGTATATCGAATATATAGAGTACTCAGTATATAGAGTAAATGCAGTATATAAAGTATAGAGTATATAGAGTACTCAGTATGTAGATACAGTATATAGAATATATAGAGTACTCAGTATATAGAGTATATGCAGTATATAGAGTATATAGAGTACTCAGTATGTAGAGTATATACAGTATATAGAGTATAGAGTATATAGAGTACTCAGTATGTAGAATATATACAGTATATAGAGTATAGAGTATATAGAGTACTCTATATATTCTATATACTGTATATACTCTATTTATTGAGTACTCAGTATATAGAGTATATGCAGTATATAGAGTATAGAGTATATAGAGTACTCAGTATGTAGAGTATATACAGTATATAGAATATATAGAGTACTCAGTATATAGAGTATATGCAGTATATAGAGTATATAGAGTACTCATTATGTAGAGTATATACAGTATATAGAGTATAGAGTATATAGAGTACTCAATATATAGACTATATACAGTATATAGAATATATAGAATATATAGAGTACTCAGTATATAGAGTATATGCAGTATATAGAGTATAGAGTCAAGTCAAGTCAAGTTTATTTGTATAGCGCTTTTCAGAATACAGATTGTATCAAAGCAGCTTCACAGTATTCAATTTAAATAATACAACAAAGTTTGTTTCAAGAGGAATTTATTGATTGATAAAATTAAATTAAATATCCCCAAAATATCCCCAACTGAGCAAGCCAAAGGCAACAGTGGCAAGGAACCGAAAAACTCCATCAAGTGACCGAATGGTGTCCTAAAACTCCATCAGGTGACCTAATGGAGAAAAAAAACCTTGGGAGAACCCAGGCTCAGTCGGGGACCAGTTCTCCTCTGGCATTTATGAGCTAGAGGCCGGATTGTAGTTTGAACTGTGGGATTATATGAATGCCTGGCTGAAGAGATGCGACTTTAATCTAGTTTTAAACTGGGAGAGCGAGTCGGAGCAACGAACAGTATCAGGAAGACTATTCCAGAGTTTTGGAGCCAAATGTGAAAATGCTCTCCCTCCTTTGGTGGTTCTGAATATCCTAGGTATGACCAAAAGCCTTGAATTTAGTGATCTTAAAGAGCGCGATGGATTATAGGGCGATAGAAGATCCGTTAAATAGACTGGAGCTAAGCCGTTTAGGGCTTTATAAGTCAGTAGCAATACCTTGTAATTAATACGGAACTTTATAGGTAACCAATGCAGTGATGATAAAATCGGTGTTATATGATCATATTTTCTTGATCTTGATAGAGTATATAGAGTACTCAGTATATAGAGTATATACATTATATAGAATATATAGAGTACTCAGTATATAGAGTATATGCAGTATATAGAGTACTCAATATATAGACTATATACAGTATATAGAATATATAGAATATATAGAGTACTCAGTATATAGGCTAGAGTATATGCAGTATATAGAGTATAGAGTATATAGAGTACTCAGTATATAGAGTATATACATTATATAGAATATATAGAGTACTCAGTATATAGAGTATATGCAGTATATAGAGTATAGAGTATATAGAGTACTCAGTATGTAGAGTATCGAGTATAGAGTATATAGAGTATAGAGTATATAGAGTACTCAGTATATAGAGTATAGAGTTTAGAGGCGCATGTTCCTGCACTGTTTAACATCAGAGCTCATATAGCTGGCTATAATAACCTGAACTGCCACACTGCTAGTATTACCTCAGATTACATCACAATCCTCCAGGGTTGGACTCTAAACATCTGTCAGTCAGAAACCACAGCGCTACGTCTCTGTTAGCGCTGTTAGTAGATCTGTGCATTCGCCCTCACACACGCCTTTATTACAGCGAATGAAAAATGAGGCATTTTAGTGCCTCTCGCCTCTGCTTTCCACTGTAAAGCATGGAAACAGCCCATAAAGACGTGGGTTACACAGGAGCCGACTGCATATGATGCTCAGGGGACACGGCAGTGGAGGAAAACAGATGTAAGCTAATGCTACGAGACATGATGGTGCATCTTGGGATGCTTTTTGAAGGAGTATAAACAGATTTCACATGCAGCATTCAGTCAAGTGTGTCCACACATCTCAGCAATGGCTTACAAGGGAGATCTTTTCAGTCAAAGAAACCATCATTTACACCAAACGTTGTAACTTTGACAGATTTAATGAAAGAACAAAATAAATCTATCTTGGCGCAGACAGTTCAACTACTTCAAGGAAATGAATCAGACTTTAAAGAGATTAAAGATGCACCAATATTAAAATGAACATAAAAAAGCTGATGATTATATTTATGCTATAGTCAATAACACTGATATTAGAATTTAGAATTCTATACTGTTCTGCCTAAAACAATTTAAAATAAACTCTAATAGCTAAAATTAATTCCTTCAAATGAAACAACTGAATTTAGGCTTTACAGTATGAAAAAGTATTTTTTCTAAAGATTCCAAGTGTTATTATATTATTAGTGGTTTTAAAGATGAACTAAAGTAAGTGAGTGCTAGATGATTGCAATAGATGATAGTGGAAATGAGCATATACTTTATTAAACATCCAAATTAACTAACTAATATTGAGTTAATAGCGACAAATACAAAAAAAAAAAAAACTCTAATTTGGTGTAATACATCATGCATCTGTAGAAAAGAACTGACTTAAAGGGGTCCTATTATGCTTTTCCACTTTTTCAACTTTAGTGAGTCTGTAATGTCTCCGCATAAACGACATCTGTAAGGGTACAAAGCTCAGAGTCCACTGCATCTGTAAGGGTACAAAGCTCAGAGTCCACTGCATCTGTAAGGGTACAAAGCTCAGAGTCCACTGCATCTGTAAGGGTACAAAGCTCAGTGTCCACTGCATCTGTAAGGGTACAAAGCTCAGTGTCCACTGCATCTGTAAGGTTACAAAGCTCAGTGTCCACTGCATCTGTAAGGGTACAAAGCTCAGTGTCCACTGCATCTGTAAGGGTACAAAGCTCAGTGTCCACTGCATCTGTAAGGGTACAAAGCTCAGAGTCCACTGCATCTGTAAGGGTACAAAGCTCAGTGTCCACTGCATCTGTAAGGTTACAAAGCTCAGTGTCCACTGCATCTGTAAGGGTACAAAGCTCAGAGTCCACTGCATCTGTAAGGGTACAAAGCTCAGTGTCCACTGCATCTGTAAGGGTACAAAGCTCAGTGTCCACTGCATCTGTAAGGGTACAAAGCTCAGTGTCCACTGCATCTGTAAGGGTACAAAGCTCAGAGTCCACTGCATCTTTAAGGGTACAAAGCTCAGTGTCCACTGCATCTGTAAGGGTACAAAGCTCAGTGTCCACTGCATCTGTAAGGGTACAAAGCTCAGTGTCCACTGCATCTGTAAGGGTACAAAGCTCAGAGTCCACTGCATCTGTAAGGGTACAAAGCTCAGTGTCCACTGCATCTGTAAGGGTACAAAGCTCAGTGTCCACTGCATCTGTAAGGGTACAAAGCTCAGTGTCCACTGCATCTGTAAGGGTACAAAGCTCAGTGTCCACTGCATCTTTAAGGGTACAAAGCTCAGAGTCCACTGCATCTGTAAGATTACAAAGCTCAGAGTCCACTGCATTTGTAAGGGTACAAAGCTCAGAGTCCACTGCATCTGTAAGGGTACAAAGCTCAGTGTCCACTGCATCTGTAAGGGTACAAAGCTCAGTGTCCACTGCATCTGTAAGGGTACAAAGCTCAGTGTCCACTGCATCTGTAAGGGTACAAAGCTCAGTGTCCGCTACAAAGGGAGATATTTAAACATAATCCCCTTTTCAAGAACTACATGAACGACTCGTTTGGACTACAGCGCGATGTTTCCTTCCTGAGCCTGATGAACTTAGAGAGGTTAAAACTTATTGCAACACTGTTCCTGAACATTATAACACCAGCGTTTGCTGCACATTAGATGGAGAACAGCTTGTTTTCTGTAGCTTCTGTAAGCTCTCGCTTCTGGAAGACGGTTCACCGCTACTTAGGAAAATTAGCCAGGGTTTTGTGAATGATTACCGTTTGCATTACCAGTTTTCCGACAGATATTAATTAAACGGTGGATAACATCGTATCTGAACTGTATTAAAAACATTCCACTCTGAAACGTCCTGTAAAATCTGTGCTTGAAATCCGTTCTGCACGATTCTCTTGTTCGTTAACATTGTCAGGGTCTGAATCGAGCTCGAACTGGTTTGAAATTGACGCCATCCTTATTTATATTTACACTAGAGAAGAACTCACGGTCATAGTAAAGGAGCTAACCAATCACACTGGGCCAGTGCCAGCTAACCAATCACAGCACACTGGGCCAGCTAACTGTCGTAAATTTTTTCCTAAACCTAACTAACTGGGTCGTCTCCAATCGACGTTCCTTTTCTATTCTAAGTCTACCTGGGTCGTCTCCAATCGACGTTTAATACTGTATATAGTCTACCTAACTAACTTGCTTCCCTAACTAGCTTGCTTCCTGCACAGGAATAATTGACAAACAGACCTTAGCAAATGTCCTTTAAATGCTTTAATCACGGCCAGGAGATCTTCCCGAGCAGTTCTCAGGGAATCTCTCCCAAGGAGCAAGGCCGGAGGATCTCAGACAAATTCCATTGAGAATCCCACCAGCTAAAAGAATACAACAGTTTTTATAGAATAAGGATGTATGGCAAAAATGTCATGATGCATTACATAATATCCCCACAAATTTGATTGGTTTTCATAGACAAGCCCTTCTGTTACCAGGTAAAGCAAACTTTGTTTTAATGATTACTTCATTGTTAATCACAAGGTTCAAATTTAGTCATCTGTCTAGTTTCAATTCCCAAATTTGTTATTTATACACTCACACAACCAAAGTAAAAGGGGGTATGGCAACACAATATACAACATTCAAAAACACAGGACAGATCGATGCAATTTTTGAACAATCAAGCATGAAAACATATTCTAGTACACCCCAATAACAACATCAAGACTCCATAAAAGGGCATGTGCTTGTAACAAATTAAAATTGTACACTGAAAACACATTAAAATTATTGTGATATTGATGAGGTTGCTTAATTTGATGTCAAAACAATCATATAATATTTACTATTTATATTAACAATGTTCAGCAGTAGAGTTCTTGATGTATAAATAGAAATCACTTCTGTCACACCAAACTTAATAAAAGCGTGTTTGAATCTACTGTTCAAACATCTACGATTGTTTTAATGTGTCTGAGAGTCTCTTCTGCTCAAAGCTGCGTTTACTTGATCAAAAATACAGTAAAAACAGTGAAATATTATTATAATGTAAATCATCTGTTTTCTATGTGAATATATAGTAAAGTGTAATTTATTCCTGTGATCAAAGCTGAATTTTCAGCATCATTACTCCAGTCTTCAGTGTCACATGATCCTCCAGAAATCATTCTAATATGATGGTTTGATGCTCAAGAAACATTTATGATTATTATCAGTGTGGAAAACGGCTTCATATTTTGTGTAAACCGTCTTTTTTTCAGGATTCTTTGATGAATACAAAGATCAAAAGAACAGCATTTATTTAAAACAGAATCGTTGTAACATTATAAATGTCTTTACTGTCACTTTTGATCATTTAATGCGTCCTTAATGAATATAAGTATTTATTTTTTAAACCGTCCCGACTGAAAGCTTTTTAAACATGACTCTTTGTTTGGGGTTTCGTTTTATTACAGGCTTGCTTCTTTTAAACACTTATGTGATTTAGATTTCCCTAAAGCAGTTTAATATTAAAATTGAATTAGCTTCCATCACGCAGTGCTGTTAGTCTCAGCGAGGGCAGAAGCCGCCGACGCTGCAATAAAACCCTCACTGATGCATCCGTGATTCCTGTCAGATCTGGGCTAGATGCCCTACGTCTGTCCGGCCTCGTCGTCACTAATGTGGTTTACAGATCAACATCTTAAAGTTCAGGATGAATTATTCATCACCTCTGAAGACCTCTAATCAATCCCTCAGCTGACTGCTGTGAACTCCAGCTCGTGTATAAGAGTATAAGAGTCGGCAGATATTAAGAAATGAAAACACAAATGCACAGCCTGCAGTCGGTTATGCTTGAATAGATGATTTATCATTGCATTATTTGAAGATTTGTTGTATACAAACATTTGTGTGCACTGTAGCTGCACATCAGCTATTTTAATAAATTAATGGAACAACGTGTTCAGACAAAAAGCCAACATTAGCATGTTTTCTGGAAAGGTCAGATGGTTTGAGAAGGTCAAATCCTCACAGAAGGATTCCTCATTTAAATTATTAATGCACAGAATAAAGGGGCGTGGCCTGGTTGAGTTAGTTAGTAGTGTGTTAAACTGGCGATTATGGTAAGGGACGAAACACACTCGAAGCGCTCGACCAATCACAACACACTGCTCCAGCCGACCAATCAGAGCACAGTGTGCTTTTCAGGAGGAGGGGCTTCATAGAGACAGGAAGTAAACAGAGCGTTACTGACAGACTGGGAAGAGAGGAGCCGCAACAATGGAGAATATGAGGAGAATAATCAACATTCAAGCAGGGAAACCTGTTCTAGTAGAGCCTGAAACAACATCAAGACTGCATAACAGATCCTGCTTTCTTCACACACACACACACACACACACACACACTCACCTGCATGAGCATGTAGTAAATGCCTGCCAGACCGTGAGCGGCTCCTACGTACTGCTTCTTGTGCCACTCGTACAGCACCGGACATCGCTCGCTCTTCTTCTCCTCTTTAGACAAGTTCTTCCCAGACTCCAGAATAGCCGTCACCACCTTGGAACAACCGAGAGCACAGTGGGATGAGATGATAGTCGTGTTATGGATCAAACTATCGGCCACTTTTCAGCAGAATTATTCACAGCGGTTCAGCAAAGGTAAAAGAACGGGTTACAATACTCTGTCAGCAACGCCACAGTGAAATATAACAGAGGACTATTACAAAGCAGCAAATGTTACATTAGTAGAGATGCACAGATGTGAAAAATTTGACCGATATCGATAACCGATAATTCTTTATATTTGAAAGCTGATAACCGATATATTGGCTGATAAATCTAAATCCAAGTTTTTATATAGTTTTTAAGAGCCTGATTACAAAAACAAAAGTCTCATCATTAAAAGCCATGACCTATACACACACTTATAATGTTCTCATGGTCATGTTCTGTAGCCGATATGACAGATTTGCGCTGTGAACTGTATTTTCCTTTCTGAAGTGATTCCGATCATATTTCAAGCAATTTAAACCCATCATGTTGAACAGTGCGCATCTGAAGCGTCTCAGCTGGAGGAAATAATACATTAATTATCGGCTTTAATGTATCGGACAAATGTTCTTATCAGACCGATAACGCTAACATTAAAACTGAACATATATCGGCCGATACAGATATGGTGGAGATATATCGCGCATCCCTGTACATTAGGTCTATAAAAGGTCTATCGTTGTGGTGAAAACAAAGAGCAATGGATTCTTCAGTTCTCCTTTAGAGTTTAACAGACTAAATAACAAAAAACACTGAGGGCAAGTAGATAATGAGAAACATTCACTTTTGGGTGAACTATTACTTTAAAAGCTGAAGAACACACAGTAAGTGACAGTAAGCACAGTACTGACGGGGTTAGACGTGACACGCTTCTCTCCAGAGTCTAGATGAGCAGTGAGATGTTAGCCGTAAGAGCGCCGTGTCATCGGGACAGATGAACCAAACATGTGCCTCGTGTGCCTCTAAAGCAGAAGAACACTAGGAAGTGATAGATAGAGGGATAAGACTGCAATAGAGAGGATAAATGAAAGCGGTTATAAACCTGATTGGAGGTTAATGACGCTGAGGCTATTTCAGGAGCAGAATACTGGGCAGAGAGTATAGATCTATCCTGGGATAAGACAGACCTCTGGTCAGCAAAGATGTCTCTCTCCGTCTCTGAAACTGCCCCATCACCAAAACCAGCCGAGACTCTCTGGAGATCCGACGGTGAGCATGAAGCCGATAGTGCAGATTCAGATCTCTGTCCTAATCACGAGTGCTACTGGAAACTCAGCTCTGCACTCGCGTGTCCAAACTACAGCATCATGTCCGAGTCTCCAGGGATAACAACATACGCCCAACTCCAGATTGAGACACGCAACTGGAACGAGCGCAATGGACAATGATTATTGGCAACGTGTAGAGTATCACAGACCCAAACAAAGACAAACATTCCAGCCTGGAAACACACATTTCAGAGTAAAATAACTTCTGTAGAAGTGTTCTTCAGAGAAACGAGTATGTGAACTTAGCATGTTTCCTCAATGCAAACATTATGGTATTAAAGTGAAAAAGTTACATACGGCACCATATCAAAGATATTGATAACTGTGAGATATACACAGCCATTTAAAAGTTTGGGATCGGTACGATTTTTAATGTTTTTAAAAGAAGTCTCTAATGCTCACCTACATTTATTTGATTAAAAATACAACAAAAAATATTATTACAATGTAAATCATCTGTTTTCTCTGTGAATATATAGTAAAGTGTAATTTATTTCTGTGATCAAAGCTGAATATTCAGCATCATTACTCCAGTCTTCAGTGTCACATGATCCTTCAGAAATTATTATATTATGATGATTTGATGCTCAAGAAACATTTATGATTATTATAAATGTTAAAAGCAGTTGTGTAAATCTTTTTTTTCAGGATTCTTTGATGAATAATTTTCAAAAGAACAGCATTTATTTGAAATAGAATAATTTGTAACATTATAAATATTTATACTACAGGGCCGTTGAATGCTTGAATCTGATTGGTTGACGAACGTTCTAAGGTGTGCATTATTTTCAGGGAAACGCACGGCTAAAGTAGTTCCAGGCAGGTCTCGACCGCATTACAGCTCCATATCACTTCGCGTAGTCAACTGTAATAACGGAAAATAGGATACAATTCATAACAAGAAAAAGCATTTCGCCCCATGCGCTTGATCTGCAATTTTCAATGTCTAGCTTCACAATCAATAGAAACATGCAGTTTAATTTGAATAAATAAACTATAAAGTCCTATCTATAATCAATAGAAAATTAAACTGAATATAGGCTAAATAAATGGATAGTCCTGCAGCACGGATTTTTATTGCAGATAATTTAACAAATAAATAATTATTGATAGGCCTACTTGTTAAAAGGGCTTTGGGTTTCATTTATTTGGCTAGTCTACTGTCATCTGTCAATAATAGAAAAAAAAAAGAATTAACGAATTAATTAAAACGAATTGAATTAATTAATAAATAATAATATTGACGCACATGCTTTTCTGTCTCATTATTGCAACATCTCTCTCTAATAATTGCATTAATAACTGCATAAAGCCGGGAACACACTTTAAGGCCGGTTATGAATGTAATTTGATACTTATGACTGATCATGTCCAAACGCGTGTTCAGCGCGTTCAGTCTGTGTTCAAAGTCGGTGTTTAAAATCTGCTGCAGTCGATGAAAACAGTCAGAGAATGTGTCAGCTAGTCGTGTGTCCCCAGCATTAGTCTGCTATCAGCGGCTCAAACCTCCGTTACTAACTCTACCTAACCCTAACTCTACCTAACCCTAACCCTAACCCAGCATTAGTCTGCTATCAGCGGCTCAAACCTCCGTTACTAACTCTACCTAACCCTAACTCTACCTAACCCTAACCCAGCATTAGTCTGCTATCAGCGGCTCAAACCTCCATTACTAACTCTACCTAACCCTAACTCTACCTAACCCTAACCCAGCATTAGTCTGCTATCAGCGGCTCAAACCTTCGTTACTAACTCTACCTAACCCTAACCCTAACCCTAACCCAGCATTAGTCTGCTATCAGTGGCTCAAACCTCCGTTACTAACTCTACCTAACCCTAACCCTAACCCTAACCCAGCATTAGTCTGCTATCAGTGGCTCAAACCTCCGTTACTAACTCTACCTAACCCTAACTCTACCTAACCCTAACTCTACCTAACCCTAACCCTAACCCTAACCCAGCATTAGTCTGCTATCAGCGGCTCAAACCTCCGTTACTAACTCTAAAATGACGTTTTGGAATTAGCAACGGAGGCATGGGATTAGATGCGTAAGAAATTAGTCCTACATACAAGAGCGTTTTAATGACAAAAACTTTATAAACGTCTTGAAATACATAATTTGAACAATGTTTTGAGGTGTGGTAACTGTAGTATAAGCGGAATAATTGACTTCAGGCCGTTGAATTATTAGAAAAATAATGCACACCCGAGGTGGTAATGCCTTCGCGTCGTGACCGCATTACCACCTCGGGTGTGCATTATTTTTCTAATAATTCAACGGCCTGAAGTCAATTATTCCTTACGTGTATACTGTCACTCTTCATCAATTTAGTTCTTCCTTGCTGAATAAAAGTATTGATTTATTTTATCTATTTTATTTATTTTATTTTATTTTATTTTATTTTATCAAACTTTTGAACGGTAGTGTTTAATGTTACAAAAGCTTTTATATTTCAGATAGATGCTGTTCTTTTGAATGATGTTCTGTTCTTTCTATTCATCAAAGAATCCTGAAAAAAATAAATTGTACACAACTGTTTTCAACATTTATAATAATCATAAATCTTTGAGCATCAAATCAGCATATTAGAAAACAGCTACAGTATTTTAAAGGGTAACTAAACCCCTGGTCAGAGCCTGACTCCACCCACTGGCAATATTTGAAAAATGCTGGAAATGTAGGCAGAGCCCAGTGGAGAGGGGGTGTGCATCTGAGATGTATCTCTCTGCAGGTAAGGGCGTGGTTAGCTGGTACTCTCTGACATCAGAGGGTACCACAACTTCCAATAGGAAAATTCAACTGCAGTAGCCACTGTTCAACCTGAAGAGGGCAGCACTCAGACGTTTTTACACCATATTTTGTAAAATTATAACACTTTAAACACAAATGTCAAAAAAACTACTTGAATCAATGAACAGCACTAATAAAGCCCCATTCTTACAGATCATTAACTAAAAAAAGTTGGTTTAGGGTTTAGTTACCCTTTAAATTGTAATAATATTTCACAATATTACAGTTTTTTTTTTTGTGTGTGTGTGGGGGGAGGGGGGGGGGGGGTGGTAATCAAACAAATGTAGCCTTGGTAAGCAGACGAGACTTCTTTTAAAAACATAAAAAATCGTACCGATCCCAAACTTTTGAACGGTAGTGTAGCTCGTAAAAAAAATCTATAAAAATAAAACAAAATTATATAAATAAATCCCTCAGAACACAAAAAACATTCTGAATCAAAAACCCAACAAAACAAAATCCCATAAATGAAACACACACACACACACACACAAACAAAGGCCTCTTATATGTCAAAAGATCAGGGAAATTTGATTTATCATGTCACGATCCCTTTAACTGCACCAAACTTCCTTCTTTCCCGCATCTTTAATAACCATAAATCCTCCACATGCCGGATTCAACTCAACGGCAGCTTTAATGTTACATAATTACTGTGGCGAACATGCCACACACGATATATGGCGTGCCAACAAACACATTCCTCTCCTTCATCTTTCTTCCCCTGTTTTCTGGCATCCTCATCTGCTCTGCCCACATGCGCTGCAGAACTGGACGGTGGCCAGCACACAGGACTATAGTGCATGACGTACAGTAAAGCTGCCCACGAGAGGCTGAACATTTACAGTCAGGTCAGCGGGTTTAATGCATCTGTGAGAAACAGACGTTCAGACGCTCTCTAGAGACAGAAACACTGAGGCTTTTATCAATGGATGTATTGTAATGCATTTTATCAATGCAAGTTAAAAGTCGCCCGTGATGAAAATCCAGCGTTTAATGTTGTTTATGTGTCTGTGTGGTGTTTTTAATATGCTTTAAGACAAACCATGTGTAAGTTCATAAGTCGACACCATTGCTGAGTATTTCCTCCTTAAAACTGCAGTGAACCAAAGACAGTCTCAAACACACGCTTTGAAATCGCTGGTGTTTCTGACGTCACAAACTACCTTGTAACCAATCAGATCAACGTGTGATCCAGTGGATCTCTGAGCTGAGTGAGTGAGTGGAGGCGGGGCTCGTTTGCATATTCATAGAACCGCGCATACTAAATGAGGCAAGGGTGTCGAGTTACATTCAAGATATTTTAAGGCATGAAGAAATATTTTCAAGGAAAAAATGCTTAAATATGTCATTTTGGTGATCAAAGATGAGTTTTTACTTTTGCGTGGAATTTATGCGCCACATTTATGCATGAATATATTTTGATTAAGAATAGCGTGAAGTTGACAATCACCTTGGCGATGGTGGTCTCATCCACCACATCCGGCCCGATTTCTTTGTTGACATAAAGCAGGGCGTAAAGATATCCGGCCCGTCCGTACAGAAGCTCATCGGGAACGTCTGAGTCTGGGCTGAGGACGGAGCGCTGGAGCGCCAGCAATCTGGAGAAACACAGGAGAAGACATGGAAGAAGTTCAATCTCTCTTATCTTTGTACAACACTGTCTGCAGCCAAACATGACACACATCAGTTTAATATTAGAACATCGTGTAGAATGTCTCCTTGGGGTGGTTGATAATGATTTCACTTTTCTAACTTTAGTTAGTGTGTAATTTTGCTGTTTGAGCATAAACAACATCTGCAAAGTTACAATGCTTAAAGTTCAGTTCACTCCACTCCACATCATCTACATAAATTCATCAACTAACCATCAGAAATGTCCTGATGCTTCTACATGTTGTCACTTCTTGAGTCTCTCCATCATTGTCTGACTCCGGTTTGAACATAAAAGGCTAAAAGTTTTTGAAATGTTCAGTGTGTGTGTCTGTGGGAGGTAATTGGAGCTGCTAACACACACACACACACACACACACACACAAGCTCCGCCCCCTGTGCCGGGAGCAGCAGCTCTTTTGCATTTAAAGGGTAAGACACAAAAACTGCACATTTTTGCTCATCATCAAAAAGTGACCATTTTAACATGCTATATAAAAATATCTGTGAGGTATTTTGAGCTAAAGCTTCACACACACACTCTGGGGACATCAGATACTTATTTTACATCTTGTGAAAAGGGCATTATACCACCCCTTTAACTGAAACCTGTGTATGAAAAACACAATGTATTGAGAGCAAAATAAGCTCAATATTGGTTGAGGGTTCACTGGATATATAATCAGACTCATGCTGAGATCTGCAGTCTAGAGAGAGAGAGAGAGAGAGAGAGAGAGAGAGAGAGAGAGAGAGAGAGAGAGAGAGTGCGAGCGAGAGAGAGAGAGAGATGGAGAGAGAGAGAGAGGAGAGAGAGAGAGAGGAGAGAGAGAAAGAGAGAGAGAGAAGAGAGAGAGAGAAGAGACGGATGAGCGAGAGACTTCACTACAACACCAGCATCTGTTTCTCTCACACACTGAAACGCCTCACACGGGCAAAAGCAATTTCTACCTTCAATCAAATCCAAATCAATGCTTTCCTCTCCGCTATTCTGCAAACAGATGAAGTGTGTATCTGAGTGCAGGACAAACTCCAGTGCTCAACATCCGGGTGTTTCAGTGGCCGAGAACAAACTCTAGTGCTCAACATCCGGCTGTTTCTGTGGCCGAGAACAAACTCCAGTGCTCAACATCCGGCTGTTCCAGTGGCCGAGAACAAACTCCAGTGCTCAACATCAGGCTGTTTCTGTGGCCGAGAACAAACTCCAGTGCTCAACATCCGGGTGTTCCAGTGGCCGAGAACAAACTCCAGTGCTCAACATCCGGCTGTTTCTGTGGCCGAGAACAAACTCCAGTGCTCAACATCCGGGTGTTCCAGTGGCCGAGAACAAACTCCAGTGCTCAACATCCGGCTGTTTCTGTGGCCGAGAACAAACTCCAGTGCTCAACATCCGGCTGTTCCAGTGGCCGAGAACAAACTCCAGTGCTCAACATCCGGGTGTTCCAGTGGCCGAGAACAAACTCCAGTGCTCAACATCCGGCTGTTTCTGTGGCCGAGAACAAACTCCAGTGCTCAACATCCGGCTGTTCCAGTGGCCGAGAACAAACTCCAGTGCTCAACATCCGGGTGTTCCAGTGGCCGAGAACAAACTCCAGTGCTCAACATCCGGCTGTTTCTGTGGCCGAGAACAAACTCCAGTGCTCAACATCCGGCTGTTCCAGTGGCCGAGAACAAACTCCAGTGCTCAACATCCGGGTGTTCCAGTGGCCGAGAACAAACTCCAGTGCTCAACATCCGGCTGTTTCTGTGGCCGAGAACAAACTCCAGTGCTCAACATCCGGCTGTTCCAGTGGCCGAGAACAAACTCCAGTGCTCAACATCCGGGTGTTCCAGTGGCCGAGAACAAACTCCAGTGCTCAACATCCGGCTGTTTCTGTGGCCGAGAACAAACTCCAGTGCTCAACATCCGGCTGTTCCAGTGGCCGAGAACAAACTCCAGTGCTCAACATCCGGGTGTTCCAGTGGCCGAGAACAAACTCCAGTGCTCAACATCCGGCTGTTCCAGTGGCCGAGAACAAACTCCAGTGCTCAACATCCGGCTGTTTCAGTGGCCGAGAACAAACTCCAGTGCTCAACATCCGGCTGTTTCAGTGGCCGAGAACAAACTCCAGTGCTCAACATCCGGGTGTTCCAGTGGCCGAGAACAAACTCCAGTGCTCAACATCCGGGTGTTCCAGTGGCCGAGAACAAACTCCAGTGCTCAACATCCGGGTGTTCCAGTGGCCGAGAACAAACTCCAGTGCTCAACATCCAGCTGTTCCAGTGGCCGAGAACAAACTCCAGTTCTCAACATCCGGGTGTTCCAGTGGCCGAGAACAAACTCCAGTGCTCAACATCCGGCTGTTCCAGTGGCCGAGAACAAACTCCAGTGCTCAACATCCGGGTGTTCCAGTGGCCGAGAACAAACTCCAGTGCTCAACATCCGGCTGTTTCAGTGGCCGAGAACAAACTCCAGTGCTCAACATCTGGGTGTTCCAGTGGCCGAGAACAAACTC
This sequence comes from Leuciscus leuciscus, assembly GCF_965113295.1. Lineage (NCBI taxonomy): Eukaryota > Metazoa > Chordata > Actinopteri > Cypriniformes > Leuciscidae > Leuciscus > Leuciscus leuciscus. The sequence goes on along the minus strand of NC_138735.1, from coordinate 968,573 downwards.
CAGTGCTCAACATCCGGGTGTTCCAGTGGCCGAGAACAAACTCCAGTGCTCAACATCCGGGTGTTCCAGTGGCCGAGAACAAACTCCAGTGCTCAACATCCGGGTGTTCCAGTGGCCGAGAACAAACTCCAGTGCTCAACATCCGGGTGTTCCAGTGGCCGAGAACAAACTCCAGTGCTCAACATCCGGCTGTTCCAGTGGCCGAGAACAAACTCCAGTTCTCAAGATCCGGGTGTTCCAGTGGCCGAGAACAAACTCCAGTGCTCAACATCCGGCTGTTCCAGTGGCCGAGAACAAACTCCAGTGCTCAACATCCGGGTGTTCCAGTGGCCGAGAACAAACTCCAGTGCTCAACATCCGGCTGTTTCAGTGGCCGAGAACAAACTCCAGTGCTCAACATCTGGGTGTTCCAGTGGCCGAGAACAAACTCCAGTGCTCAACATCCGGGTGTTCCAGTGGCCGAGAACAAACTCCAGTGCTCAACATCCGGCTGTTTCAGTGGCCAAGAACAAACTCCAGTGCTCAACATCCGGCTGTTTCAGTGGCCGAGAACAAACTCCAGTGCTCAACATCTGGGTGTTCCAGTGGCCGAGAACAAACTCCAGTGCTCAACATCCGGCTGTTTCTGTGGCCGAGAACAAACTCCAGTGCTCAACATCCAGGTGTTCCAGTGGCCGAGAACAAACTCCAGTGCTCAACATCCGGCTGTTTCTGTGGCCGAGAACAAACTCCAGTGCTCAACATCCGGGTGTTCCAGTGGCCGAGAACAAACTCCAGTGCTCAACATCCGGCTGTTCCAGTGGCCGAGAACAAACTCCAGTGCTCAACATCCGGGTGTTCCAGTGGCCGAGAACAAACTCCAGTGCTCAACATCCGGGTGTTCCAGTGGCCGAGAACAAACTCCAGTGCTCAACATCCGGCTGTTCCAGTGGCCGAGAACAAACTCCAGTGCTCAACATCCGGCTGTTCCAGTGGCCGAGAACAAACTCCTGTGCTCAACATCCGGCTGTTCCAGTGGCCGATGCCAATTTCTGGAAATCCTAGTGGCTAATATAACACAAATTAATGGCAGCTAATCAATTTGGAAAAGTGCCCCAATTAATTGTGTAATTAAGCTGTAGGTGAATGTAAAAGCTCTGTAAAGTTTCACAGATCAAAGTGCAGATAAATTGAGTTTTTCTCTCCTAAAAGAAAGAAGTGATTCTGAACTGAAACGAGTCATCAGTAATTCAGTCTCTCGTCCTGCTGAACCTGCGTAGGTTTGTAACTCATTAGCATAATGCCAGCCTGTGGTCTTGATTGGCTGAGCAGCGTCTCTTAGCCCCGCCCTCAAACACTGTAGTTTATCTAAGACTGGAAGAGTTTGGTTCGTGTTGTTCATGTCGAGAAGACGCTGTTTTCTGAGATTGATACAGTAAAACCCACGCCATCGTTACTGTTCGTATCACTGAGATCAAGAGCTGAGATTCATATATTCTGAGCGTTTGCTTTCTGACCAATCACAGCAGACTGGACCATCTGACCAATCAGAGCAGAGCAGCTCTTAGAGAGTTTAGAGAGACTGAATCTTCAAACAAACCGTTACCGACTCTTTGATAAATTAAATTATGTTCAATGTGTATCATGAGAAAATTGAAGTGTTTGTTGACCTTGGATGCGTGTAAACCTGTGATAAGAGACTCCGAAAACAAAACTAGGAACCTTTAAAATTACATAATAGGGGCACTTATGATTAAATAAAATTGATTAATTTAATGTAATTAATTATTTTTCTAAATAGCACATTTAGATAACACCCCCCCTGACTCTGTAATAGGTATTTTTCCCACCTTTACACACACTCTTTTTGCAAAATCTCAGCTAGCTTCTCCAAACCACACGTACTAAGAGCAAGCAGAGAAAGCTACAGAGAAAACAGACAAAAAGAAAGTCTGAAAAGGTTCTGACTTGGTGAGGCAGTCGAGTGACTCGGCCTGGTTCTTCAGGTGGTGGTGAACGACAGCGCCGACGGCTAAAGGCCCGGCGTCTCCACACAGGAAGGACACGCGCCGGCCGCTCAGGCTCCTCAGGGTGCGCTTCACGTAATCCAGCGCACGCTGCAAGTGCTGGACCTCCTGCGTGGCGCGGTGCAGCTGCAGGTACAGCAGAGCGATGCCTGCCAATCACAGCACACGCTCAAGACACGCAACTTCTGCATTCACTTCATTAGGCACAGGTGTAACGTCCAGGCACAGAAAGTAAAAGTCCTCCTCAGTATTTGCTAATTACCACAGTTTCTCAGACAGGAGATTGAACTAATTAGTTCATGGGTGGAATACACATATGGCAGGACTTTTACCCTCTGACCCCTGGAATTTACACCTCTGATATTAGGTTTGCAATTTACTCGGCATATGAGGAAAAATGGATTCGAAAAGTCTAAAATCCTGATCTGTGCTGTTTCACAATTTTGTAGAAATTAACATCATCATAAACAAAGCATTAACAATAATACAATTTTAAAAAAGAATGTAAAAACATAAATTAAGTAATTAATATGTTTATTACTAATAAATAATGTAACAGAGCATAACATTAAAAAATAAATAAAAATAAATAAAATGAAAATATAAAAAATTATAATACAAATATTTTTATTACATTTTTAATTCAATAAAATCAATTGGATAAAAATGACATCAGAACGGGCAACAGTTAAGCCTAAATTAAAGCATCAGTCGGGACTTTCAGACAGAATGATGGTTCGTAGTTAATTCCTAACTATATTTCCCAGTGGAATCCAAACTATGTTGCTTTCTTCAAGAATTTAATTGAAGGTTTTTCTTTTTTAACGAGGAAATCGCGCAGTAACAGCATTTTATGAGCAACGCTGGAATTTGTGCCTTTTTTAAGTAATGGGACACCAACTTTACTCTATTAATTGAAAGTGCCGTAAAGTGTCATGACCGGTGTGTTCTCACCCGTCCAGCCGGTGTAGGCGGAGGCATCGTGCGGATCTGCAGTCTTCAGGCCCTCCTCCATTTGCTGAAGAAGATCTTTGATTTTGCTTTGCACTTTCTTCTGAAATGCATCACTGATCTATTTCCAGAGAAGAGAAAAAATTGTAAGTAAGCTTCCAAGATTAATTTGGCAAACATAATTAGTTTTATAATTAGTTGACATAAAGGCACACTGGCAGTGAGTATTGTAACGCAGTAGACCAAGCAGTGTTCGAAACTTTTGCGGACCCAATGCAGAGCCCTGTGGAATATCCATCAAATTACAAAAAATCACTACTTAAAATATGTGCATATCCATGTCATACACACACTTCTATCCCTTAAACATAAACTGTACTTTAGAGACTTCATGAGCTTGCGATGCAACATCGCGGTTCAGCCTTGAGCCGCTGCAAGCCTTGATGATAACAGAGTCGTTTCATGAATATCTGCAAACGTTTGACACTGAATAAAGTCAGACTTAAGGCCAATTTATACTTCTGCGTCGGGTGCGCGTAGAAGGTACGGCGTAGCATACGCATTGACGTGTACCATACGTCGTACCCTTCGCCGTACCCTGACGCGCACCTCCTCAAAAATGTAACTACGCGTCGCGGCGACGCGAACCGCAAGATCTGTGATTGGTCGGCTGGATAGCATCGCGTTTCCTCCTACGCATTTCCGGAATGATCTTCTGCACTCTGCACCGCCCGCCCGCCATTTTTAAATTCCGAAGATCAGTGAAGAGCCATGGAAATAGACCAAGTGACCGAGAGATTGCTTGAAGAAGTGCGGAAATACAGCCATCTGTATGACTCCTTCAGTCGCCATTGCTCGTAGAAACCTAAACTCAAAACAGCCGCGAGGAATGTAAACACAGTGGAACATTAAAACCCACCCACGCCAACTAGCGTTTCGGCGGTGTAACTGCAGAGCAACACAGACATTCGCAGAAGTATAAATGCTCACGACGGCGTCGCCTACGTGCGTAGCCTACGACGTACACTACGGCGTACACTCGACGCAGAAGTATAAATTGGCCTTTAGGCTAATTAGGTAGGCTAATAGTTGGAGCTGCATGATTCTGGCCACAAAATAACGTAATTTACTAGAGGTTTGGACAAAATGATAATTGCGGCAGTCTATTTTAAAAATATTTAATTAATTTGAATTATTTTAAAGACTTCACTTGATTCATTACAGGATGAATCAGCATTTCTGAACGAATCTCTTGAATGAATGATTCAATGACAAACACATTTTTAAGTCACTTGTCGCCACCTACTGGTGTAATACATTATTTATTTGAAACATCAGGTTATTTTCAAAAGGTGATTTACTCTATTTTGATCTCTACCGTAGACACCAGTGTTTATATCTGAACTATAAACTTGTATCCCAGTACTGATGTGATAATATGAATGATTGTAAGACAGAAATACTAATACTGTGTGGTTGAAAAGACAGTTTGTGAAGCCGTTTCATATCTATACATGACAACAGCTCTCTCTGGATCAGAACACAGATCTGAGTGTTCACTGTGATCGCACTCGTCAAAGCTTTAATAGACACGGGAGAATCGTTGTAATTAAGGAATAAGATTGTGTTAGTGTTTTAATTGAGATCACGATCTTTTAATGAATAATCGTGCAGCTCTACTAATTGTATATTGAACTAACTGTCATCTGTGATATGCTGAGAATGGTACAAAAAAAAGAAAATCATAATGTGTATTGCTATTTCTGAAAGTCTGAGTCCAAACGCTTGGAAGCCGTGGTCACGGAAGAGTGAAGGTGGATCGAATCCAGAGATCTTTGGTTCTGCTGCAGAGAGTGAGTGTGTGAGCCGAATCCTAATGAGGAGCAAACCTGGCCTGTAACACACTCACCTGCGGACAGAAACTACAACCAACACACTGACACGCGCAAACTTACATTAACCCGAAGTAAATAAGGAACTGTGGGGGAAATGATCCCAGTAATGTCCACTAGGGGCAGATGTTTCAAGCCCACATCTGTATTTTCGCCTATGTTGCAGAACATGTTTGTAATGTATATTTCCCAGGGTTGAATGGATGAGCTTGACAAATGCAGTCTATATATTTAAAAACAAAATGCACAAAAACAAGCTGTAGTTGACATTGTTGGTTGAATGAGAAAATGTTCTTCCTGCTATATGCCATTATAGTGTAAGAATCCTGCAATAGAGAAAGAGTGATGCGGCAACTTTGCTGCTGCGGTGCCTGAACCAAATCTAATAATGAACATGTTTTCCTGCAGAGAGATGATTGACAGCTGAGGGACGGAAACAAGAGACCCTGCTGAACCGCGAGCCACTGCGGAGAATACAGAGGGAAAATCAGGCATACTGGGATAAAAACGTCTGATCTTTCCTCTACAAAACAGAGATGTAGATGTAAAGATGGTTTTAAATCGTGTGTTCGATGTAGATGTAGAACAGTATCTGAGAGCAATGCCATGATTATCTGATATATTATTGCATGGCACTCCAGTCCAAGGTAGCATGACACTGTCATAGTGTATGTCCAAAATAACATCAGATCTAAAAACAGTGAAATATTATTATAATGTAAATCATCTGTTGTCTATGTGAATATACAGTAAAGTGTAATTTATTCCTGTGATCAAAGCTGAATTACTCCAGTCTTCAGTGTCACATGATCCTTCACAAATCATTCTAATATGAGGATTTGATGCTCAAGAAACATTTATGATTATTATCAGTGTTGAAAGCAGTTGTGCAGCTTCATATGTACATATATTACTATTGCACAATATTTGCTGACAAAGCCTTTAAAGACACACGTTTCATTAATTAATGACTTCTTCCAATGGTTTATAATGAGTATTTGTCTTTTAATTTTCACCCTCATTCTAGAACGTCATGCTTGTCATGATGTAAGAAACGAGGGCATCAAACACAGAGATCGACAGTGTTAACTTAATATTCAGTCGTGTGTGTGAGAATCCTCAGTGGAGAGAGAAGCTGCTGTCGAAGCTGATAACGGTTCAGCTCATCTGAGGGATTAACCAGCAAATGATCCCTGATGTTGTTATGTGTGTTACACTACACTGCACAACAACACTAGTGTTTATTCTGATCAAAGGTTTGGGGTCAGTGAGATGCGTCTCATTATGAGTCTCTTCTGCTCACTAAGGTTGTGTTTATTTGATCAAAAATACAGTAAAAACAGTGAAATATTATTCCATTGTAAAACAGCTGTTTTCTATGTGAATATATACAGTATATATATAGTAAAGTGTAATTAGGGAGCAAGCACTGATGCTTGAGTCTACGGCAGCCCATAGAACCGCTGGCGGGAGAGTTATGAAATCTGGCACACTGACAGAGGACAGCCTGAACGGTCACCATACCAAATTTGGAGTCTCTAACTCAATCCCTCTAGCGCCACCAACTGTCCAAATTTGCTCTCAAGTTTATGTTAATAACTTTTGAACCATAGGAGCTAGAAGCAAAATTATTTTTGAACCAGATCATCTTCAGATCATGTCAATAAAAAGTTATTGAATTCAAATTGATTAGTCAAACCATTCTCAAATAACGTGCGAATGATTTTGACGAAGAGCGCACCAAAATGAACACGAGGCTATATCTACGCAATGTTTTAGTGTATTCTGACCAAACTTGGTGTGTGTTATGACAGCCATGACCTGAGGACATCTGTACAGTTTCAGCACAGTGCCACCTAGTGGTCAGGAGATATGAAAAACTGAAAAAAAATCACAAAACACAAAAGTCGAACGATACCCAACTTTCCCATAACGGCCATTTTTGGCAACGCACATTTTGAATTTTGTCGTAAAATGCTATATTTTATGAACGCATTGGCGAAATACATTTCGGGACAGCGCCACCTTGTGGTTGAATGTTATAATGACTTTCCAAAAATGCTAACAGCTTTTGATAAAATTGCGCTATTATCTAAATATCGCTAAAAAACGATTGCGAAATGACAGCGTTTCCATTAACATCACAGCCACCGCATTAGACATTATTATTATTATTAATAATAATGGAAGGAGACGTGGCGTGTTATAGGGGTTTCATCAACTAGTCGACTAGTCGACTGTCACAACCACTAGTCGGCGCTGTCGGCCCTAATCGACTAGTCGGAAAATAAAATAGCGTCAGGCGCTGAGGTACCTATGCGTCCAAAACGGTCAAGGTCATGGAGTGCAGTGTCGCATTTGGTGCAATATAGATGGACACGCAAAACGGGACACATTCAGAATTAATAAACATTTAGTAAACTACAGAACAGCGCGAGTGGGAAATGGCGCACCTCACACGGGCAGGGCTACGAGAACGGACACTGCACTGGTGATATAAAACGCACACACACAGGTCTGTTAACTTAAGCCATACTTTTAAGGTTGTCTAATATTTTTCTGACTAACAAATTACTGACACAGTAGGCTAAAGGGTAGATTTAAAAAAAGAAAAACGAAATTTAAATAAAGAAAAAACAAAATTTAAATAAAGAAAAAACTAAATTTAGGCTAAATAAAACTAATGAAATTTAAATTAAGAAAAAACGAAATTTAAATAAAGAAAAAACGAAATTTAAAAAAGTAAAAACGAAATTTAAATAAAGAAAAACGAAATTAAGTTAAATTAAAAACGAGATTAATTTAAATTAAAAACGAGATTAATTTAGATTGATAATAACGGGTAAAAGTCAAGTCAAGTTTATTTGTATAGCGCTTTTCACAATACAGATTGTATCAAAGCAGCTTCACAGTATTAAATTTAAATAATACAACAAAGTTTATTTCAAGAGGAATTTATTGATTGATAAAATTAAATTAAATATCCCCAAAATATCCCCATAAATATGTATAAAAAGACTAATACATTTTGTTTCTATTATTCTATTTTCCACAATGTCAAAGCAACGCAGCTTAACCGAAAACACAAGCTCAGGCATGCACTTCGGTCCATACAAACTCCGGTGTTCTGCACTCTAGCGGTTCGAGCCGCGCCTGAATCGCGTGTCTCACGCAGGCAGTGTGCAAACTCCGACCTGTTAAGCTGAGACGCTCACGCCACGCAGCCAGTGTGTCGCAGGTGATACAAAAATATAGTGGTTCAGTATAACCTACATCAAACTTGTATCGGCCTATATGCTTAAATGATATTTGCTTAAAGATGCAATGAAAAATGCACAGTTAAAACTATATGCAAAAAATATGTCGTGATGTTGACAATGTTATTGTCTGAGGCTAGCCATGTGGCAATGTTTATCTGCAACGTTCGCTGATGCGCGTGGTGTGGCAGTTCATAACAAGAATGTTTTAATTACAAGAATGTTTTAAATGAATGCTGCTGTTTTTGTATTAACACAAGAATAACTGATGAATTTATTTATTATGTTATTTCTGAATTTCAAACATACATTTCCAATAATTCACCAGAACTCCTTCCTCTGTCTTCCTTAACAATGCTCAATGCGTTAATGCGTCAATTTAATGAATAAATAATTTAACGACTAGTCGATTAGCTAGTCGTTAAACTAGTCGACTAGCAAAAATCAGTAGTTGTGAAACCTCTAGCGTGTTATCCAAGCATTAATGGCAGGGAAAGACCCTTATACTGCGAACGACACATATAAGGAGTTTCTGTGTGTTTCGCCCTCATTTCTGCTCCGAGAAGGCTAATTATTGTTTCTTTTATGAATTTAATAAAGAATTCTGTCTCGTATTCTGTCAAAAACTATCCATGTAGGCTACTTTTGTGTCCATTCGTTTTTCCTTTTTTAACCCGTGATTGAAAAACGAAAAATGAACGGTTGTTGTCTTTTTAAAACGCAAAGTTGAACACCAAAATTTTAATTTGACCTGGCTACACCAACTGCTGCGCAAAAAAGTAAATAGACGAATTTTCATATTTTTGTTTATGACTTTTTGCCCCTTTATTAAACATTTAAAATATTCACAAATTAATAGGGGTGCAACGGATCAAAAAACTCACGGTTCGGATCGTTTCTCGGATCAGAGTCACGGATCGGATCATTTTTCGGATCAGCAAAAAAAAAAAAAGTGCACAAGGCATAATATCTTCTTTTTAACATAATTAATGAAAAACAACTTAAAGTGCAACATAAAAAGGCATCTCCTTCCTTTAAACATGGACCAATGCTTTATGTGTTTCCACTGTCATATAGGGCTGTCAAAATTGCTCAAAAATGACGTTCGAATATTCCCTCTAAAAAACACATATTCGAATTATTCGAACATCTGGTTGCGCATTTTGTCAATGACGCGCATTAGGCCTATGTCAATAACAGGACAAATTAATACAAAGAGACATAACTACTTGTATATGTAGTTCATTTAAGTTTAAACATATTTGACAACGTAGTATTACCTTGCTCGCTCGCACTCGCAGGCACTCTTTCTCTCTCTCTCTCGCCGTCACCCATGCTGCGTTCACACCAAATGCGAATAGAGCGTCTGGCGCGAGTGATTTCAATGTGAAGTCAATGTAAAGACGCGTTTACGCACGTCTGGAGGTTTTGCGGCGCGAATGAGGCGTCACGCTCTCTACGGTTCATAACGCTCGCCATGACCACGCTGTGTGTGGACTGAACATGCGCACAACTTTTTTTTTCATAAATCAATCCGCGGATCACGTGAGTGCCGAACCGAAGATATTGATCCGAACGGATCACGGATCAATGATGATCCGTTGCACCACTACAAATTAATATGGAAAACATGTCGATTTTACTGGTTTTCTAAGGCCAAATTAGAACCTGGAATTGATATTTTTCCTGCAGTGCTGAATGAGAAGAGCCATTAATATTATTAATAAACTATTGTTTTATAAGTGTCGGCTAAAATCACATCTCCATCTCCGCTGTTAAGCAGATGCGCTTTTAGAGAGAAATGCATTCATACGGATTACATAATCAGAAGGTATTAGCTTTCGATTCAAATTTGTTCGTTTTAAAGTGGACATTTCAAGCTTTAGCCTACATAGGCTATATTTTGTTTCAGTTCTCGCGCTCCAGTTTACGGAGATCATGAAAGTGCATCTGATTGTTTTATTTTATTTTACAAAAGCACAACGTTTTCTTGTTATTGTGAGTTTACACAAATAAAAGTAGTTGAGAATAATGTATTATTATTTTCTGTATGACCAGAAATGATAGAGTATTTTAAGTTGTTTCCACTGTTGATAGGAAAATGCAAGTGTTCGCGCCCGCGCCTCCGTGCCACGCAAGTGCGCGCTCCACACTCAGCTTTGTTCCTTTTTTGCATAAAAGCGTCTTCTAAATATAGCCTATTAAATGTTATAATAAAATAATATAAAATTATTATTATTTGCGTAGCTATACATGGACCACAAACACACCGCGTCTTCTAAGTCAGATGACTGTAAATGCGCAAAAACTGTTTCCATTGCAGTTTTGCGAAATATTCCTTTTTCGAATTGCCTGAAAAACCACCTCATGCGAGCGTAAAAACTTTTTTGCGATAAACGGGAGTTTTTGCGAAATTGACGTGTTTCCATTGTGCGTATTTTCAATTCGCAATTTCAATTTGCGCAATTTGAAGGGTAATGGAAACGCGGCTTATGATGTATCACCTGAAAACGCGACACCCGCAAGCCTCTTTGGGTGAGAAAGGTAGCCAAAGCCAACCTACCGTGTCATCTATGCTAGCTGGTAGGAAATGTGACAAACAGCGTGTGTGTGTGTGTGTGTGTGTGTGTGTGTGTGTGTGTGTGTGTGTGTGTGTGTGTGTGTGTGTGTGTGTGTGTGTGAGCGGGAGGCAGAGCGGCAGAGAGATGAGACAGAGTTGCGAAATTGCAGGCGCGGCTCGAAATGGCTGTTATTTCAAATAGCGTAGCATATTTTAAACTAATCGGTTAACCGGTTTCAACCGGCTAATGAGGCTCGGTGGCCGGTCAAGAAAATGTTTAGTTTTCGCCATCCCTACCGCCTAGACTGTTGGTCTGATTTTCACCAAAATCGAATCGTATCATCTTCAGACCATGCTGGCAAAAAGTTATGGATTTCGTTTCAATAGACGAAGCGGTTTTCGTATTCTGCATTAACAAATGTAAGGCATGATGCCAGAATGACTCTGCACTGCTTTGCCATATTGACACCAATCTGTGCGTGTCAGTGGCCCGGTCCCACAATGGCACACTTCATATGCGCTTTCAGTCTTGTGGACTTACAATGGCTGCCGTGTACGCGTGTCCGTTAAGTCCGTGAGACCGTAGATCAGGGGTCGAAAGTAAGTTTGGCATCGGGCCCAAAAAAAATAATTCACCACTAGACGGCGGGCCAGAACATAGTCAAAGGATAATTTAAGAAATTAATTGATGAAAAATGCAACTAGAATTGCCTGTGACAGACTGTGTCAGTGTGTTTTGTAACTGGTAGTGAGCTGTTCCTCTGCTAAATCCTGTAGTGGGACAGTCATTAACAAAAAGCCACATTTGTGTGACGGCGTCCAGGTTTTACACTGGATACATTAATAAAGCAGTAGTGACACGCAACCTGGCAAGTGTCTTCAGTCACCAACTTGCAACACAGAGCGCCCTGCTAAAACACACATATGTGGGAGATGCGGAATGGATAAAAATAACTAAAAAACAAAAGAGGACTTGAATAAGCCCTTTAATGTCATGTTAGAGTCATGCTCTTAACGAACTATGTTTTATTTCCTCTTTCCATATTGTGAATAATAAATGTGTTTCATTTTTAATTAGCTTGTTTCACAATGGAGCCTAACTTATTGTAATAATTATTTGCCTAGCCTACTTTTACACTCAGAATCCGCACGTACTAAACTGCAAACTAACTGCAAACGAGTGCGGACTCGTAGGAAGACTGTGAGTGTTTAGAGCCCTTGTCACCTCACTCTGACCACACCACATCAACCTGGTCACAGCGCCACCTACTGTTCAAAGGCAGTGGTGGGCCGTCAGGCCTAAACACAATCAGAATCACTGACTAGTGCTTTAATATATTTTTTTCCATTAATGTGTATTAAATGATACCCAATAATTTGGTTCCAGAAGTGAATGTTTATGTTAGAGCTTTTATCCAATCATATTTCATCCATCATGTGTTGCCAGAGTCAAAGAAATCTGCCTTGAGGCCTTTAGAATCGACAGAACGGGCGCCTGTAGCTGAAAATGAACAGCAATGGAACTGTTGCTTTAAACAATCAGATGATCAGTCAGATTCAATCAGCCAATCAGATTTTGATTAGACTGCAGCGGGGCCATCTAGCAGGCGTACAGTAACACCGGCATTTTCACGTCCTTTGATTGGATGGTCAGAGTGTGTAGCGTACTAGTAGACCTACTAGAAGTCAGAGCTAGCTAACCGTAGCGAACTGCAGTGCATAAACTCAAATATATTTTTCAACCCACAAATGAATGTTTCTCTCCCTCCTCGACCCCCAGCAGGTTCAAACCTACCGGGAAAAATCCCTTATCCAGCTCAGAGTCTCAGAGTCACGGAGCTGTACTCGTTCTGTCCGGGTAAAAGCAGAACTGACTGACTGTCATGTATGCCGTGTCTGATTGTGAAGGCAGAAGTCTGGCTGATGTCACTGATTTCCTTCAGAGCTGTGTGTGAGAGCATGGGTCAGCTGTACACACACACACCGTCATGTGTAGCGGAGACTGTGTCCACGGCTTCTGTCCAGCACACACTCTCAGCTCTAACGCAGAGTACAACTCACAGCGGGACAGACTCGACTCTCAGCACTAGCCTCGCACAGATAACCTGAACAACAGAGTACAACTCACAGTGGGACAGACTCGACTCTCAGCACTAGCCTCGCACAGATAACCTGTACAACAGAGTACAACTCACGGCGGGACAGACTCGACTCTCAGCACTAGCCTCGCGCAGATAACCTGTACAACAGAGTACAACTCACAGCGGGACAGACTCGACTCTCAGCACTAGCCTCGCACAGATAACCTGAACAGCAGAGTACAACTCACAGCGGGACAGACTCGACTCTCAGCACTAGCCTCGCACAGATAACCTGAACAACAGAGTACAACTCACAGCGGGACAGACTCGACTCTCAGCACTAGCCTCGCACAGATAACCTGAACAACAGAGTACAACTCACGGCGGGACAGACTCGACTCTCAGCACTAGCCTCGCACAGATAACCTGTACAACAGAGTACAACTCACGGCGGGACAGACTCGACTCTCAGCACTAGCCTCGCACAGATAACCTGAACAGCAGAGTACAACTCACAGCGGGACAGACTCGACTCTCAGCACTAGCCTCGCACAGATAACCTGAACAACAGAGTACAACTCACAGCGGGACAGACTCGACTCTCAGCACTAGCCTCGCACAGATAACCTGAACAACAGAGTACAACTCACAGCGGGACAGACTCGACTCTCAGCACTAGCCTCGCACAGATAACCTGAACAACAGAGTACAACTCACAGCGGGACAGACTCGACTCTCAGCACTAGCCTCGCACAGATAACCTGAACAACAGAGTACAACTCACGGCGGGACAGACTCGACTCTCAGCACTAGCCTCGCACAGATTACCTGAACAACAGAGTACAACTCACAGCGGGACAGACTCGACTCTCAGCACTAGCCTTGCACAGATAACCTGAACAACAGAGTACAACTCACAGCGGGACAGACTCGACTCTCAGCACTAGCCTCGCACAGATTACCTGAACAACAGAGTACAACTCACAGCGGGACAGACTCGACTCTCAGCACTAGCCTTGCACAGATAACCTGAACAACAGAGTACAACTCACAGCGGGACAGACTCGACTCTCAGCACTAGCCTTGCACAGATAACCTGAACAACAGAGTACAACTCACAGCGGGACAGACTCGACTCTCAGCACTAGGGGTGCAACGGATCAAAAAACTCACGGTTCGGATCGTTTCTCGGATCAGAGTCACGGATCGGATCATTTTTCGGATCAGCAAAAAAAAAAAAAGTGCACAAGGCATAATATCTTCTTTTTAACATAATTAATGAAAAACAACTTAAAGTGCAACATAAAAAGGCATCTCCTTCCTTTAAACATGGACCAATGCTTTATGTGTTTCCACTGTCATATAGGGCTGTCAAAATTGCTCAAAAATGACGTTCGAATATTCCCTCTAAAAAACACATATTCGAATTATTCGAACATCTGGTTGCGCATTTTGTCAATGACGCGCATTAGGCCTATGTCAATAACAGGACAAATTAATACAAAGAGACATAACTACTTGTATATGTAGTTCATTTAAGTTTAAACATATTTGACAACGTAGTATTACCTTGCTCGCTCGCACTCGCAGGCACTCTTTCTCTCTCTCTCTCGCCGTCACCCATGCTGCGTTCACACCAAATGCGAATAGAGCGTCTGGCGCGAGTGATTTCAATGTGAAGTCAATGTAAAGACGCGTTTACGCACGTCTGGAGGTTTTGCGGCGCGAATGAGGCGTCACGCTCTCTACGGTTCATAACGCTCGCCATGACCACGCTGTGTGTGGACTGAACATGCGCACAACTTTTTTTTTCATAAATCAATCCGCGGATCACGTGAGTGCCGAACCGAAGATATTGATCCGAACGGATCACGGATCAATGATGATCCGTTGCACCACTACTCAGCACTAGCCTCGCACAGATAACCTGAACAACAGAGTACAACTCACGGCGGGACAGACTCGACTCTCAGCACTAGCCTCGCACAGATAACCTGTACAACAGAGTACAACTCACAGCGGGACAGACTCGACTCTCAGCACTAGCCTCGCACAGATAACCTGAACAGCAGAGTACAACTCACGGCGGGACAGACTCGACTCTCAGCACTAGCCTCGCACAGATAACCTGAACAACAGAGTACAACTCACAGCGGGACAGACTCGACTCTCAGCACTAGCCTCGCACAGATAACCTGAACAGCAGAGTACAACTCACGGCGGGACAGACTCGACTCTCAGCACTAGCCTCGCACAGATAACCTGAACAACAGAGTACAACTCACAGCGGGACAGACTCGACTCTCAGCACTAGCCTTGGTAGAAAAGACTCACTGTTGGAACTGAAACGCACAGATAACCTGAACAGCAGAGTACAACTCACAGCGGGACAGACTCGACTCTCAGCACTAGCCTTGGTAGAAAAGACTCACTGTTGGAACTGAAACGCACAGATAACCTGAACAACAGAAGTCTTCTGGAGGAAAGAAATCAGGATGGATTTTGTGTAAGAATAATCAGTAGTTCTGATGAGTATAATGCTTATTTTTGTCCGTTTGTTCCATAATGAATATGATTTTTCTTCTTAATTTTTCTTGTAAATTTATGATCGAAAACTTTATTATTTCATCGTCTGAAGAACGTCATACGAGGGACATGACCTTACTCGCTCGTCTCTCTCTCTACCCGTCCTCTCCTGAGCTCACCGCATTAACCCTGTAGCTGCCGGTGCACGACCAACCAGCGATTATAAAGAGTGGTGGACTCACTCAGGTAGGACACCACTGAAGGCCCAGGTGTGAAGTGCAACGCCCGCCACTGTTCAAATAAATTATATTACTAGTAACTATATTTATGATTTTTTTCAGCCATTTTGCATAAATTCATCCAAAAATGTCTTGAATTGCTCATAGTCGCAGTTGGTCTGCCATTAGCGTGACCACCATCAAACAAACCAAATGTGGGACAATTATAGGTTTGTGTGGGACAATGTGAGACATGTGACCAACACTAAACATAACCTGAAACGGTTATATAATGTCTATCTAACCTAATAAAAACATTTGTATTCTGCCTTTCAGCTGATAGAAGTTATTTGTTCTTTAGTTCCAGAAAACACCATCACATCACAGTGTAACAGAACATTTAACATGTTCAACATCTGAGCCCAAAGACAGCATCATCATGCAGATCACCATTTATGAAACAGTTCTGAACAAGTCCAACGAAAATCCAACAGAATAAACAATGAACAAATAAAATATAAAACAACATGAAATTAGATCATTGACAGTCTTGTATATTAAGAATATATTAAACCAAAAACGTTTTTAGAAAGGATGTGAATTAAAACACCCAGAGCAGGAAACAGGTGATCAATTCTGTTAGATTTTACCGAATTATCCATTTGTTTTCTGACAGGGATCACACAGAACGATCACCGCTCCACATTTATATAAAAGCCACGTCTAACTCGCTCATCGTAGCGGCCAAAGCCGTTTCACTGGTGTTCATCCAGAGCCATCTAATAAGTGTTGAAAACAGTTCATATTTTTGTGTAAACCGTCATACTGTCTCATACATTATATTTTTCAGGTTATTTGATGAATAGAAAGTTCAAAAGAGAAGCATTTATTTGAAATAAATATCTTTTGTAACATTATAAATGTCTTTACTGTCACTTTTGATTAATTTAATGTGCCCTTAATGAATAAAAGTATTAATTTATATATTTCTTATATTTCTATTTTGACGAAAGGCCGTTGAAATGGTCTATTAAATAAATCTTACTGACCCCACACTTAGCATTAGCGTTAGCACAGTTAGAGCGAGTCGACGCTTCGACAGCTGATTAAACGCTGTCACTGATTCTCAACAGATGAACTAAATCCAGGAGGACGACAGAGGTCTCGAGCGCATCAGTGATGTGAAGAACACTATCATATCATCACAAACAGAACATTGTTTTCATAGTATTAGAATCAAGCTCTAATTTAGTCAAAGTATGAATAAAGTGTGAAAATATAATTTAATTGTTAATTTAGGATGTAGTTATGAAACTAGCAATGACTTTCAGAGGAACCTGACAGATATCTCCTGTGAGGCGACAGTGTTGGACTCATTAAAGTTATTGATGAGAATGTGCATATTTAGATGATTTATAGTTATTTGTGCGCAGGGCTAAAGCAGAAGAGGGAACGCCACCGTTAGATGGTTAGGAAACACTTTACAATAATATTCATTAGTTAACATAAACTGAGAATGAACAATCTTCTACAGCATTTATTAATCTAAGTTAATATTAATTTCAACATTTACTAATACTTTATTAAAATCGTGTCAACATTAGTTAATGCACTGTGAACATGAACACACAATCAACAGCTGGATTTTTATTAACTAACATTAAAAAAGATGAACTAATATAGTGATAAATGTTCTGCTCATGGTTAGTTCATGTTAGTTAATACATTAAATAATGTTAATTAATGCTTACTGTACAGTGTGGTTACACTATTTTAAGGTGTCAGTGTTACAGTGTAATTATATTTAAGCACTGAGTAATATTAATTAACAACATGTACTTACTATATAGGGTTAGGGTAGGATTAGGGTTTGGTTGAGGTTAGTTGCATGTAATTATGCATCATTTACTGTTATTACTATGGTAAGTAGACTACATGTAACATGTGTAACATAGACACTAAAATAAAGTGTTACCGATTGTTTTTAGTTAGCTTATACGTGTGAGGCCAGACTTGCCTATTAATAACAGACATCTGAATCTGAACATGTCTATGGTGAATATCGAGCATGTCCTGAGTTGGTAAACAAACCCGCTCGCTCTCACACACACACACACACACACACACACACACACACACACACCTGTACTAACACTCCTGCCACACACTGCGTTAAAGCTGCGGATAAAGCTCTCACACACACCTTCCCGGCGGCGTCGAACAGCTCTGCGGGCTCGGGCTCGTGTTCTCCGGCGTGTGGGGACAGCAGGAGCCCCGGGTCCCAGTCCGGGAACGGGTTCGGGAAACTGCGCTCCTCCATCGCGGACTCCGAGCCTGACACGAGCTTCAGGCGCTTAGACATGTTCTCGCCCATCGCGACGGCGGCCCGCCAGGGACACGCACGTACGGCCGAAACGCGTTTGGGTTTCTGATGCTGGTGCTGATGCTGCAACTGCTGATGATGAAGCTCAGAAGTCTCGATTCCTTTAGCATGGAAAATGTGTAGCATGTTATAAACACCAGATCCAACAGGTATGAACTGGTTTTAATTGCATAGGAAATCAAGTTATATAAATTTGAATAGGCAATATAATATTTAAAACTGATACATAACGAAAATATAGTTCAATATAGTTATATAAAGGGGCATTCACATATGTGTACCATGTGAATCATATTTGTTTAGATTTATTAGTTAATTATAAGTGATGTGACTTTTATTATCAGTTATAAATCATGTTTCATGCCGTAAATGTTCATGTCTATGTGTGTGTTTTCTCTTTTGTAACTGTTCTTTGTATGTTATTATTGATCACAGTTGCTGAAGAGACCAATCTGAAGGTATCACGTGGCCTCTGTGAAAATTATGTTCTTATTAATTTACTAAGTAAAATAAGCCTTTATTAAACAAGCAGTGATACTGTAAGTACATTGCACTTTTCCCTATTCATTTAATAACTCGTAAAATATAGAAAAAAATAACAGAAAGCATTGTTACAAGGAAAATGGATGGAAACAAACAGATCTTATGACATAGCAAACGATAAAAACATTTTTTTTTTTTTTTACAATCTGTAGACTAGTCTACTTTTTGGGTCAAATATTCATTAAATGCATGATTATGCGCATGCTCAGTCCATTGTACACATATTGATAGCTGCATTTGGTTGATAGTACAGTTAACATTATACGATTTGATGACATAAGCTTCAGTTATTATGAGATATCAAAGCATATCAAACCTTGTAACATCACCAGTTCCGGCACGCGCACGCACATGATGCGTCAACAGCAGTAAATGCTCGTGCATTCATTAGTCTGTATTCATTCATGAGATCCGGACACGTTTCACTTACATCTCACATCCTCGTCCAGTGCAGCATCATGCAGTCCTGCTTCAGTCCTGAAGAAGATCTCCCTCTCTCTCAGCATCAGACCAGTGTGATCTGATCAAGCCGGTCTCCCATCGATATTCCCAGATGACATTACCAGTCCTTTCCTTTCTCATTTCCGGGCTTTGACTTTCTCTTCTCTCACTCACACTCACACACACACACACAGAGAGAGAGAGTGGACGGGAGATCCGGCGGGTGACACCAGAGCAGATGATGATGATGATGATGATGATGATGAAGATGATGGTGATGTCCTGCCTCTATCTTGAGCACATTTGAGGAACAGATGGCGATTCCGCTCCAACATCCAGGATTATACAGCAAACAAATCCATAAAGCCCTTCTGCCTCGTGCACACTCACTCACTCACTCACTCACTCACTCACTCACTCTCTCTCTCTCTCTCTCTCTCTCTCTCTCTCTCTCTCTCTCTCTCTCTCTCTCTCTCTCTCTCTCTCTCTCTCTCTCTCGCCCGCGCGCGCGCGCGCACACACACACACACACACACACTTAGTCGTTAACATCGGGTGAGAAGTGAAGTAGATTTGCGATTAAACATTGATGAAATGTTAATAGGCTACTATTAGTCTTTTTACTCATTTTGTCATTTATAATTCTCTCTATTAGAGGCTTAAATAAATCCATATACGAGGTTGGTGCATAAAAATATTATTGTTTTAACTTAAAAAAGTAGGGTTACTAGGTTGCCTTAAAATATTGAGTTATTTTAATGCAAAGAATTATTGATTTAATTAACAGAAACTCAACATATAATGTTATCTGAACTACATTAATTATCTAAGTTGATTTGACAAAAGAAAAAAAAAAACTGATAAATCATTAAAATATTATTTTACAGTGTGGTCAATATCATTAAATGCCTTGGGGTTGGATAATATTGTAATATACACTACACTTGAAGCGAAAGTGAATATTTCCAGCCTCTCACTCCATCCATCACCAGGACATGCTCGAACTGTAAGTCTCTTGAAGAGATGCTGGCGCTGGCGTCGAGATCTTATACACAGACTGCTCCTGTTTCGGCCAAATCAACATATCGGCTCCTAAATATAGACTCCATCTGTGCTTCACAGCTAGTCCTCGGCTTCTGCTGTTTAGTTCCTTATTTCTGCAAGATTAGTAATGTTGTGTGAAAAGTTTCATAAGTACAAATCTAAAAGTGTATTAGACAAAATCTGCAGGGAAACGACCTTCCCTCAAAGGCGGTCCATCTTCACAAAATATAAATTCTTGACATTTCCATCTGATGTGTTGAGGAGTGAGGGACAGTAAACGCCTCTGGATGGATGACTGGACCTGGAGTCTGAGACATGAAACCATGTTTAATTAATCATGAGGGAAGCACAGATGCATGAGGAGAGATCATGGACGACACATGCATAATGTCATCATCAGCACACGGACCACATGCGTGTGTGTGTGTGTGTGTGTGTGTGTGTGTGTGTGTGTGTGTGTGTGTGTGTGTGTAACAGAGATGCTAATGCCAGTGTTACACATGACTGGATCTCACGGTGTGTTGTTGGGTTATAAATACACCTTAAAGAAGCTCCTCATCCCAATGAATATGATGAGATATGAGAGATCTTCATGCTGTGCTGCTGTCAGGTCAGATCTAGGAGAATAACCCATTCAGATTTAAAGGGATCATGACATGAGAAATCAAATTTGCCCTGATCTTTTGACATCTTAGAGGCTGTTGTACCATTAAAACATCCTGCAAGTTTCAGAGCTTAAAACCTCCTCATTATAAACAAGGCATTTGTTCATTCAAGCTCCAAATACGGCTCGTTCTGATGTTGCGAGATCTGTGATATCTATGCTATTTATATTTCTATAATAAGAACATAGATCTTACCTTTCAAGCAACATGGAAGCAAAATGACACAATATAAAAAGTAAATGTTATCTTTGCAAGGACAGACTGTTATTGGTTTAAACAGTCTTTCTTTTTATTATATAATTAGAATCAAACTATTAAAAGAAAAATCAATATTACCTGATTTCATTTGAATTTTAAACAGTACACTTTACTGTAAACCGTTTTCAGTGCTGCAAATCATGTGTATGTAGTAGTGAGATTATAAATATTATTTAATTTTACTTAAATCTTAAACTGTAAATTTGAGATATTTTACAGTAAAACTACACACCAAAAACATGTTTTACAGTGCAAAACCTGGATTTTAAATCAGCATTATTTAATTTCAATTTAATTTTAAACTGTTCAGGAAACCAGAGACCAAAATAATGAAAAATAATTTACAGCTCAAATCCACAGTAGTGATTAGTTCAGGAAAGCTGCCAGAAAGTGCTCGTCCTCCATCGCTCGCCGCTAGTGCTGACGTCTCCGCTGATGTCCTCCATCGCTCGCCGCTAGCGCTGACGTCTCCGCTGGTGTCCTCCATCGCTCGCCGCTAGCGCTGACGTCTCCGCTGGTGTCCTCCATCGCTCGCCGCTAGCGCTGACGTCTCCGCTGGTGTCCTCCATCGCTCGCCGCTAGCGCTGACGTCTCCGCTGGTGTCCTCCATCGCTCGCCGCTAGCGCTGACGCCTCCGCTGGTGTCCTCCATCGCTCGCCGCTAGCGCTGACGTCTCCGCTGGTGTCCTCCATCGCTCGCCGCTAGCGCTGACATCTCCGCTGGTGTCCTCCATCGCTCGCCGCTAGCGCTGACGTCTCCGCTGATGTCCTCCATCGCTCGCCGCTAGCGCTGACATCTCCGCTGGTGTCCTCCATCGCTCGCCGCTAGCGCTGACGCCTCCGCTGGTGTCCTCCATCGCTCGCCGCTAGCGCTGACGTCTCCACTGATGTCCTCCATCGCTCGCCGCTAGCGCTGACATCTCCGCTGGTGTCCTCCATCGCTCGCCGCTAGCGCTGACGTCTCCGCTGGTGTCCTCCATCGCTCGCCGCTAGCGCTGACGTCTCCACTGGTGTCCTCCATCGCTCGCCGCTAGCGCTGACGTCTCCGCTGGTGTCCTCCATCGCTCGCCGCTAGCGCTGACGTCTCCGCTGATGTCTTCCATCGCTCGCCGCTAGCGCTGACGTCTCCGCTGGTGTCCTCCATCGCTCGCCGCTAGCGCTGACGTCTCCGCTGGTGTCCTCCATCGCTCGCCGCTAGCGCTGACGTCTCCGCTGGTGTCCTCCATCGCTCGCCGCTAGCGCTGACGTCTCCGCTGATGTCTTCCATCGCTCGCCGCTAGCGCTGACGTCTCCGCTGATGTCCTCCATCGCTCGCCGCTAGCGCTGACGTCTCCGCTGGTGTCCTCCATCGCTCGCCGCTAGCGCTGACGTCTCCGCTGGTGTCCTCCATCGCTCGCCGCTAGCGCTGACGTCTCCGCTGGTGTCCTCCATCGCTCGCCGCTAGCGCTGACGTCTCCGCTGGTGTCCTCCATCGCTCGCCGCTAGCGCTGACGTCTCCGCTGGTGTCCTCCATCGCTCGCCGCTAGCGCTGACGTCTCCGCTGATGTCCTCCATCGCTCGCCGCTAGCGCTGACGTCTCCGCTGGTGTCCTCCATCGCTCGCCGCTAGCGCTGACGTCTCCGCTGATGTCCTCCATCGCTCGCCGCTAGCGCTGACGTCTCCGCTGGTGTCCTCCATCGCTCGCCGCTAGCGCTGACGTCTCCGCTGGTGTCCTCCATCGCTCGCCGCTAGCGCTGACGTCTCCGCTGGTGTCCTCCATCGCTCACCGCTAGCGCTGACGTCTCCGCTGGTGTCCTCCATCGCTCGCTGCTAGCGCTGACGTCTCCGCTGATGTCCTCCATCGCTCGCCGCTAGCGCTGACGTCTCCGCTGATGTCCTCCATCGCTCGCCGCTAGCGCTGACGTCTCCGCTGATGTCCTCCATCGCTCGCCGCTAGCGCTGACGTCTCCGCTCCATCGCTCGCCGTTAGCGCTGACGTCTCCGCTGATGTCCTCCATCGCTCGCCGCTAGCGCTGACGTCTCCGCTGATGTCCTCCATCGCTCGCCGCTCGCGCTGACGTCTCCGCTGGTGTCCTCCATCGCTCGCCGCTAGCGCTGACGTCTCCGCTGATGTCCTCCATCGCTCGCCGCTCGTGCTGACGTCTCCGCTGGTGTCCTCCATCGCTCGCCGCTAGCGCTGACGTCTCCGCTGGTGTCCTCCATCGCTCGCCGCTAGCGCTGACGTCTCCGCTGGTGTCCTGCTGTGAGATCACGAACATCTGTGAAAAGCTTTGCTCTTACTCTCTTCCAAACAGCCAAACGCACAATAAACAGGAGACACTGAGAGCGTGCGAGTGATAAACATTAGCAGCAGGATCAGCTCTGTGTTGGTGGTAATGCTGTCCTCCAGCTGTGTGTGATAAACTAGCTCCAGTATAATCAGGGAAACTAGCTAACAGGACCAGCGGATGCTGATGATAACCCTGCTCTCGTGAGCGATGAGTTCGTGTCACAGGGAGTGAGAACACTAGAGACTGGCACACAGAGAGATCACTAACAGGTGCAGACTGAACTCAGTGACCTCGAAACCTTGCCATGCATGTATTATTACTGGAGGAAAACTGGGGAAAACTGACGGTAATCTGTCATAGCATGTATTTAAAAAAAGTTTTTTCTTACCTAATCAAAAATTAAAATGTAAATGCTGAAAACCCTTTACCTAATTTGGTGTTCCGAATGACCAGCCTTTTACATTGCTTGTAAGGCAAGGCAAGGCAAGGCAAGGCAAGTTTATTTATATAGCACATTTCATACACAATGGCAATTCAAAGTGCTTTACATAGAAGAAATTAAAATAATAAAAAGAAATAAGAATAATTAAAACAGTTTAGAAAAATAAAAAATAAAATACAGTACAAACAGTCTGACGAACATTGGCACAGTGCTCATTCAGTAAATGCATAGTTAAACAGATGTGTTTTGAGTCTGGATTTGAATGTGACCACTGTAGGAGCACATCTGATCTCTTCTGGAAGCTGGTTCCAGCTGCGGCTGGCATAATAGCTAAAAGCAGACTCGCCATGCTTAGAGTGAACCCTTGGTATTTCTAGCTGATATGATCCTAATGATCTGAGTGATCTGTTGGGTTTATATTCAGTGAGCATATCTGCAATGTATTGAGGTCCTAGGCCATTGAATGATTTATATACCAGTAATAATACTTTGAAATCAATCCTAAATCTAACTGGGAGCCAGTGTAAAGACCTGAGGACTGGTGTGATATGTTCATATTTTCTGGTTCTGCTCAGAATCCTGGCGGCAGCGTTCTGTATGAGCTGCAACTGTCTTATGGTCTTTTTGGGAAGGCCAGTGAGGAGCCCATTACAATAATCCACCCTGCTGGTGATGAAAGCATGCACAAGTTTCTCTAAGTCTTGTCTGGAAACAAAGCATCTAATTCTTGCAATATTTTTCAGATGATAGTATGCTGATTTAGTTATTGCTTTGACATGACTACTGAAACTAAGCTCTGACTCTAGTGTCACACCAAGATTCCTGACTTGATTTTTGGTTGTTTGACCCCTAGAGTGAAGGTATGCGTTCACCTTGAGAACTTCATCTTTGTTTCCAAACGCAATGACTTCAGTTTTGTCTTTGTTTAACTGAAGAAAGTTTTGACACATCCAACTGTTGACTTCATCAATGCATTGGCAAGGGAGTCAATGGGGCTGTAATCGTTGGGCGATAGGGCTAAGTAGAGC
This sequence comes from Leuciscus leuciscus, assembly GCF_965113295.1. Lineage (NCBI taxonomy): Eukaryota > Metazoa > Chordata > Actinopteri > Cypriniformes > Leuciscidae > Leuciscus > Leuciscus leuciscus. Next base: position 944,009 of record NC_138735.1, on the reverse strand, counting down.
TGTGTGTCGTCTGCATAGCTGTGGTAAGAGATTTGGTTCTTTCTCATTATTTGGCTCATTGGGAGCATATACAGGTTAAACAGGAGTGGCGCAAGAATTGAGCCTTGAGGGACTCCGCATGTCATGGATGTCCACTCAGACTTATGGTCTCCTATACTCACATAATAACCTCTCCCATCTAAGTATGACCTGAACCATTTTAGGACTATCCCAGAAAGCCCCACCCAGTTTTCCAGCCTGTCAAGAAGTATGTTGTGATCGACAGTGTCAAATGCAGCACTGAGGTCGAGTAGTACCAGCACTGATAATTTGCCTGAGTCAGTATTTAAGCGAATATCGTTTATTATCTTTATGAGCGCTGTCTCTGTGCTGTGATGCGGTCGGAAACCAGATTGAAAATTGTCAAAGTATCCATTCGAGCATAAGAATTTGTTCAGCTGATTGAAGACAACTTTTTCAATGATCTTACCTATGAAAGGAAGATTTGAGATTGGTCTATAGTTGCTTAATATGGTCTTATCCAGCTTGCTCTTTTTCAGGAGGGGCTTGACAACTGCAGTTTTCAGGGAGTTTGGAAAACTCCCAGAGAGAAGTGAGGCATTTACCACTTCTAGAAGATCTGCTTCTAAACTGTTTAACACACTTTTGAAAAACGATGTGGGAAGTGTGTCAAGAGCGCAGGTTGATGTTTTAAGGTGCTGTACGGTTTCTTCCAAAATTTTGCCATCAATTTCTTTGAAATCAGACATAGTAACTACTTTCTCAGGTGGTTTGATCTGTCTGACCCCAGCGCAAGTCAAGGATGTGCTGATCACCTTTCTGATATTATTGATTTTCTCAGAGAAGAAAGAAGCAAACTCACGGCACTTGCTGTCTGAGAGCATTTCACTGGGAATCTGGCTTGGGGGGTTTGTCAGTCTCTCTACAGTAGCAAAAAGAGTGCGTGTGTTGTTTAAATTACTGTTTATAATATTTGAGAAGAAAGTCTGTCTAGCTTTGCCTAGTTCCATATTGAAAGCATGAAGGCTGTCTTTGTAGATGTTATAATGGACTACAAGTTTTGTCTTCCGCCACATGCGCTCTGCTTTTCTGCATTGTCTTTTCATATGTTGCACTGCTGTTGAGTTTCTCCAAGGTGCCTTTTGTCTGCCACTCTTCTTCCTGACTTTCACAGGAGCAATATCATCAATTACACCTTTAACTTTTGAGTTAAAAGAATCAAGGAGAAAATCAACAGAGTCTGCAGATATGCTTGGTGTTAAAGATATAGCCTTCATAAATAGGACACTAGTGTTCTCATTTAAGCATCTCTTCTTGACAGACACAGATCTAGCTTCAGTGGCAGGAGAGATCAATATATCAAAGAAAATACAGAAATGATCAGACAGTGCTACATCCTTAATAAAAATCGATGAAATGTTTAGACCCTTACTGATAAGTAAATCTAGAGTGTGTCCACGATTGTGTGTGGGTCCATGTACATGCTGAGTCAGATCAAAAGTTTTTAAAACAGTTTTGATTTCTTTGGCCATATTGTTTTCTGCATTATCTATATGGATGTTAAAATCTCCAGCAATGGCAAAACAGTCAAACTCTGAGGTAATTGTTGATAACAGTTCTGTAAAGTCCTCAGCAAAGGCTGGAGAGTATTTTGGAGGCCTGTAAATAATGAAAAGTAAAATGCGTGGAGCACCTTTTAACACAATACCCAGATATTCGAAAGACAAGTAATTCCCAAATGATATTTGCTTACATTGATAGATATCTTTAAAAAGAGCAGCTAGACCCCCACCTCTCTTAACAGCTCTGCAGACACTCATAAAAGTAAAGTTAGGAGGGGCTGTTTCATTGAGGATTGTTGCACTGCAGCTGTCTTCTAGCCAGGTTTCATTTAGAAGCATAAAATCCAGGTTGTTTGTGGTTATTAAGTCGTTGACTAGAAGTGATTTATTTTTAAGTGAGCGAATGTTTAAAAGAGCTAACTTAACAGTCTTACTTTTCCCCACAGCAATATTAGTTTGACGTGTAATAGGCACCAGATTAGTTGGGTTTGCTGTACGGCTATTGAAGGCCTTAGACTTTCTATCATGTAATAGCACAGCAATAGAGAAAGATGCAGGCACACTGGGTTCCCGCTTGTTTTGTAAACATTTGAGAAAGTTACTGTTATCATAACAGGAACCCAAAACACATCACTGAGAGCTGGTATCTACAGGTTTGTAAATCTGCTGTTTTTGCCACATTATCACATAATATTGGATTCAATCTAACTTGTTTTCTTTCAGTTAGCAATCATGAAAGTGAGTATTTACACCCACTCGAGCGAGTTGTTTGCTAAACTAAAGAAGCCATTGAGCGTCGTCGAGAGGTTAAAAGTAATTGGACAGAGCCGTAACGGCACTGGAATTGGATTGGATTAAACCTGCCAATAGCGCGCCAGGTGGATAATCCAGTTTGTGATTGGTTCCCGCAGATTTGTAAGGGAAGCAGGATAGATATATGTACAGGTTTCCAGGGCGAAATCAAGTCGCCGTCAGATGGGGCTGGGTTTTACACAGGTTTACACAATCTACTGTTTTCCACATTATCACATAATATTGGATTCAATCTTTTACTTACTTGTTTTCTTTCAGTTAGCGCAGGTTTTGTACTTATTTCTGGATCTGATTGATCCTCGGCCTCACTTGATCAGAGCTGAAAACAGTACACTCAAGCTTATTCAGCTCAAAACTGAGTTCAGATCAATGATGCAGACGATAAATCAGAGCCATAACGAAACACAAAACCTGACCAGAACTGGTCAAACTCCAAATTACTATAATAACAAATCAGGAGGAGAGATGGAGTTCTGACCAGCACAGCAACAGCTCATCCAATGGAGTGAGTGTGGGGGCGGGGCTATCCATTTCACTGACCAATGGCAGGCAGGGGGAGTTTTCAGGAAAACTGTTTGAAAACAAATATTTAAAAATATCCCTTTTTTCTTTAATTTACCTTCCTTTTATCTTTAAATGTAAAAAAAAAACGGAGAAATGAAACCACACAGGCCCATGATGATGTTATGTGGTTTTTAATAACACTGCTATTTGTGGCTTTCATTTATGTCTTCTATTGACTCTTTCCTCAGGCTGGAGTGTTTTTCCCAGTTATCTGCATCCAGATATCCCACAAATAACATTATCTATGATTATCTCCCATTACTGATGCTGTCCTGACATTAGATGATACTGATGTAAATGTGCTGATGATTATCAGAGAATAAAGATGATAGATGTTTCTTCAACAGTTCTAGTCACACACACACACACACACACACACACACACACACACACACACACACACACACACACACAAACACACACGTATTTGGGTGAATTGTCCCTTTATGTGTGGCAGGACCTGCAGGTCAGTTTATTGATTAGTTGCTTTGCTCTAAAACACAATGTGATGTACAGGCTTCAGCTCAGCATCTGATTGGCCAGAGGCTCTTAAAGGGCAGCGTCACTAATTCCACAAGAGTGTGCAGTGCAGTTGAAACACTGGAGGGCTTCATTTAGCTTGATTAATGAGTCTTTTAGCTATTAGTGGTGATCGAGGACTCAAGAACATCATCAGATCATTCTGGAATATGGATGATTGTACGAATGTTGCTTTGAAAGCATTTTATTCCCACACATTCTGCAATGAGGAACAGAAAGCTGCAGTGTGAGCTGTGTATACATCGATACACTATTGATATATATTGACTATAAGAGCAGTTATGAATGTACTGGGGTCTTAATGTTCTTCTGATGCCACATCCATTAGTCTTTCTGTCAACCTGTCAGTCTCTTAAATAAACTGTGGGCTGCTTTCTGCTTCTCCTCATTTGCATAATCCAATAAATGTCTTGTGAAAATTGGTCCTATTCTGTTTTTGTCCATGTTCATCAGTCTTTAGTGTGTAGTGTTGCTGTTTGATCATGAAGAAGCTCCAGTTCTTCTCTCAGTGTCAGTGTTCCTGAACTCCTGAAACGCCTCCATTGTAGTCTTGAGTTTCTTCCGGGAACGAACACGTCACAATGTTCCTCATTATAATAATTCATAAGCAGAATAAAGGGGCGGGGCCTGGTTGAGTAAGTTAGTATGGTGGTTATGGTAAGGGGCGCTCGACCAATCACAACACACTGCTCCAGCCGACCAATCAGAGCACAGTGTGCTTTTCAGGAGGAGGGGCTTCATAGAGACAGGAAGTAAACAGAGCGTTACTGACAGACTGGGAAGAGAGGAGCCGCAACAATGGAGAATATGAGGAAAATATTCAACATTCAAGCAGGAAAACTGTTAGTTCATGTTGGGCATGGTGACTTATATCTCAAATATTAATATTAGGGGTTCAGGGTTTGTTTAAATCCCCCTTTATAGCAAACAGCACCATTAATCCCTCGCCAGCCCTCAGTTTGCACAGTTTCCCTCAGAAAGTGCCCTTTACACACCGTGTGCATGACAGCATGTCAACGCTGATCGCTGAGATTATCTGTGTAAACGGTGGCCTTCACGAGGAAAGAATCAGCAGAGGATGTAAAAACTCCTGCAGGAGAGGATCATGGGATAGAGCCAACAGGAGAGGATCATGGGACAGAACCAACAGGAGAGGATCATGGGACAGAACCAACAGGAGAGGATCATGGAACAAAACCAACAGGAGAGGATCATGGGATATAACCAACAGGAGAGGATCATGGGACAGAACCAACAGGAGAGGATCATGGAACAGAACCAACAGGAGAGGATCATGGGACAGAACCAACAGGAGAGGATCATGGGACAGAACCAACAGGAGAGGATCATGGAACAAAACCAACAGGAGAGGATCATGGGATATAACCAACAGGAGAGGATCATGGGACAGAACCAACAGGAGAGGATCATGGGACAGAACCAACAGGAGAGGATCATGGGACAGAACCAACAGGAGAGGATCATGGGACAGAACCAACAGGAGAGGATCGTGGGACAGAAGCAACAGGAGAGGATCGTGGGATAGAGCCAACAGGAGAGGATCATGGGACAGAACCAACAGGAGAGGATCATGGGATATAACCAACAGGAGAGGATCATGGGACAGAACCAACAGGAGAGGATCATGGGACAGAACCAACAGGAGAGGATCATGGAACAGAACCAACAGGAGAGGATCGTGGGACAGAAGCAACAGGAGAGGATCATGGGACAGAACCAACAGGAGAGGATCATGGGACAGAACCAACAGGAGAGGATCATGGGACAGAACCAACAGGAGAGGATCATGGGACAGAACCAACAGGAGAGGATCATGGGACAGAACCGAGGATCATGGGACAGAACCAACAGGAGAGGATCGTGGGATAGAGCCAACAGGAGAGGATCATGGGACAGAACCAACAGGAGAGGATCATGGGACAGAACCAACAGGAGAGGATCATGGGACAGAACCAACAGGAGAGGATCATGGGACAGAACCAACAGGAGAGGATCATGGGACAGAACCAGTGCTCGAAGTGGGGCGGTACTCACCGGTACGCAGTACCGGCACTTCTGCATTTTACTCCAAAGCGTACCTGCACTTTTTCTTGCGTACCGCTACTTTTCGCATGTAGCCGGTACTCTACCACTGACAGAAAAAGCGTCAGTGTCACGCCCATTTCACATATACTCCGTTTGCAATGCGTATGCGGTGCTTTTTTTTCCCCGCACCCATATTAACAGGTAGCTTTCACACTGCACGCGGATGCGGTCCGGCAATGCGTTCCAGGAGTGGTGCGTATACAGCAGTCCAACAATCGTTTCCACACCGAGTCTATTTTCGCTGTGCTGCACGCGCTGAATTAAAGTGACAGCGCATGGTTCGTAGTCAAAATTAACAGAGAATATGACATGAAAATATAATAATCTCACTATAAATGCATTTAATTAAATAAAATGTAGTAATCTCACCATAAATGTATTTTTGGACTTGCAGACGAGTAGTTCCGTTTTCACACACACACACACACACACGCACGCACGCACGCACGCACGCACGCACGCACGCACGCACGCACGCACGCACGCACGCACGCACGCACGCACGCACGCACGCACGCACACACACGACTTGTTTAAATACATTTATGTTGTTAATAAATATCAATAAATTGTTGTTGTGCCAGCAATATCTCCAAGTTTGTCATGATTACTTGCCAATGCAAGAGAGTACCGGCACCTTTTTTCCTCCACTTCAAGCACTGGACAGAACCAACAGCCAGACTCTGAACAAAAGCCATTAATCAACAGCAGATTCAGCATACGATCACATCGCGCGTTTGGGCTCCGGTCCAACAGCACAGCTACAGTTTAACATGTGATCCAGAAAGCATTTGTTTGCAGGATCTAATCCCTAAAACTGGGGGTTTCAATCTTTTGATGCCATGGACTTGCAGTCTGCAGATATGATAATTCCCTTGTAGATGAACCTTAGGACTTGCGGTTCCACCCTGGCTCCCTCGTCCTACCGGCCTCGCCTTGGTCAGTCGTCACACCACTTCCGTCACGGACTTGCGGTCCGTCCACTGCACTCTGTCCCTCCACCCTTACCCCTTTTCCACCAAGGCAGAGCTGGTGCTGGTTCGGAGCCAGAGCCTAGTTTCAAATCGGTTCTTTGTTTTTCCACCGCCAAAGCACCAGCTCCGAACCAGTAAAACTGGTTCTTAAGTAGCACCAAATCATTGCAGGGTCTAGAACGGAGCCAAGAAAGAACCGCTTGTGTCAGAGGCTGGGGGCGGGGTTACCGTGGCCAACAAGACTGAAGAGAAACTTGTGACCGCCATTTTTAAATAGCAGCTAGTCGAGCTAATAGCAGCTCGATTATAATATCCGTCTATGTAAGTTATGGCGAGCTGCACGAACGCGTTGGATTCGCCGTGTTTGGATGCCGATTTATTTTCGCAAACCCATGAGCATCCATAGTAACGCAACGTCTTTTATTGTTGATGCCTTGTTCGAGATGCATCGGAGCAGCGTGGACCGATCAGAGCTGCGGGAGTGTTTGGAGATCATACGACTCCTTGTGCTTTTTGATCGCTTTCGCAGTGCTTTGATTTCATGTGCTGATCGTTCTGCGAGAAGCCGATGCATCTCGAACAAGTCTGGTGTGTTTGTGTTTGGCGCTGCCGCACTAGCGTTGCTGGGCAACATGATACGTATGCAGTGACGTAAGATATAGCTCTGTTGTGGCTCTCTGGCCGGTGGAAACGCAAACCGGTTCTTAGTAAGCTCGTCAGTCGAACCAACTCCGAACTGGCAATAGCTCTAGCTCTGAACCAGCACCCGGTTCTTGTTGGTGGAAAAGGGGTACCTTACAACTGCAGCGGGTTCCTCCTTCCCCTCGGCGTCACCTCTGTCCTCCATCACACCGGCTCCACCTCAGCCCTCGGGTACTCTGGCTTCGCCTTCGCTGGTTGTTGCAGCGACATCGCCGAGATCTCCAGAGCCAGCGGATCCATCGACCACGTCTCCGTCGGTTGTCCGCCAGCTGTCGCCAGCCTCGTCACCACCTGGACTCCTCCCTCCTTCGTCTCCGCCATGGGCTGTCGGCACTGGGGAGCTCTGGGTCTGTTCTTGCAGACCATCTTCATCGTCACCGTCAGGAGAGCGTCGTCCTGCCATCACATGCCCTTCTCCAGCTCCTCGCCCGCCTCCATAACCTCCTCCCTCATCTGTGTATGTTCTTACGGCGTGAGGTCGCTTCTACTCGGAGGGGGCGTTACGTCACAGTTTGTTTTCATTAGTCACATGTTTTCCTTGGTTCAGTTTTCCCGCCACTCTTTTGTTACCATGGTCACCATCATTATGAGTTAATTTGGTTCAGCTGTGTTTGATTAATCATCCTCATTAGTGTTTGCTTTATAAGTGTGTCCCTCACATACATTCTGTCCGATCCCCGCTATGAGTAAGGGCGTTTTTCCACTGGGTTCGTTTGCTGCGGTCCGAACCCGAGTGCGCTAGTTCCCGGCGCCCCCCGCAGCGTTGGTCTGGTTTCACACTCAATTAGTTGTATCGAACCCAGGTGTGTTTGCAGTGATCTTACGTCATCGCAAACGCACACGGAAAACGCATGGAGAATACAACTCGACTGAGCATAGCTGTAATTTGTCTGTTTTTTTGGTGCTATTATGCACAACATAGTGAGAGACAACTACGTTTATGTTCATTACATGGTGTAATTCAGCACATATCCAGGGGACGCCGTGTTTCTGCTGCTCGCAGAAGATTTTTCACTGATGCGACAGTGATACGCATGCGCGGGATACTATACTTCCTGAACAAGCACGCACCCGAGTCCGTGTTGCTTGCACATTAACGCGAACCGCGCCACGGTTCGGGAGCAACCGAGCTCAGACCACCTCCTCCAGGTAGTCTCGGGTTCGGTACTCTAGTGCGCACCCGGGTCCGATGACAGCGTTCACATTAGCGATTTTTCATGCGAACCGTGCCCCGGTCCGCACTAAACTGCCAGTGTGAAAGCGCCCTAAGTGTGTGTTGCTCAGCCTGTTTACCTGTCTTCTGGATTATTATTATTAAAACATTGTATTGGAAATGATCTTCTTCGTCTGCCTTCCGGCAACCCGCCGTGACACATAACTGGGCTTTGGAGACTTAATATATTCTCTTTAACTTAATTTGTGAAGTATAATTCAAAGAGTGGGCTGTTAATGAGACTGAATTTGATTAAACTGGGTGTTTCGGAGATTATATAAACAAGGCCCATGACATCTCCCAAAATACAGGTGAATTATGCATGCAAATTTATCATGTACAAATCATATCTCGTATGAAGTCAATCTCTGTGAAAGAGAAAATGAACAGTTTACATACATAACAGCTTGAATTTCAGTGTGGAATCATATCACAGCTTCAGAAGACTTTGAATATAGCATATATCATACTTTATTATTATTATTATTATTATTATGGAGATGGACAGTCTCTAGTGGGAAAGAGCAGCGTGAACATTCTGCAAAACATCTCCTTTTGTGCTCCACGCTCATATTGGTTTGAAACGGCATGAGGGTGAGAACTGGTTTTTTTTTATTTTATAAATATATAACATTAATATAAAGCTATGGATGTATTTTAATAATTGGTCAGTCTGTTTTAATTGATCTGCATGCTTATGCATATTCAGAACTGCTAAAGGCCTTTATTATATATAACCAATTAAGTCCAGAATCTTACCAGACACACACACACACACACACACACACACACACACACACTGTATCTTGAAGAGTGGAAACATATGCAGTAAATTGCTTTCTAAATTCATTTTCAATTTCTGATCTGACAACAGCACTTCAGGGAAACAGTGATGAGAAACGGCTCTTCAAACATCCAGTTATTGGCTTTTACTGATAGTGGCAAAACTCAGTTTCTGCTCTGTATTCAAATTCCCAGGCAGGAGGAATAATAACTACATCTTTCAGATATGCAAGTCATGCACATTTAAACCAGAGAAATATGTATTGAATCTGAAAGAGATTTATTGCCAAGAATATTTGCACACACAAGGAATTTGTTTTGGTGACAGTTTAAAGTGCATAAATATGTATTAATGTTTACATCATAACATTTTTTTTTTGTTTTAAATGAAAATGCAGAACACTAAAATATTATTTCAGGGTTTAAATCCCAGATTTTCAGTGTGTTCTCAGACTTTTGGAGGGCATTGCATATATGATACGATGCTGCATAATGGCGGCTCACGACACCCATCCATCTTCTTTTAAATGTATGTAGAACTCATAATGCATTAAGTATTAACCGTCTGAGCCCTGAAGCCGATGTGAAAGGTAACAGTGTCCTCTGCTGGAGGAGTCTGAGTCTGAGCTCCTGAAATCATGCAGATTTCTCTCTGAAACCCTGAAGAGTCTCACATTTCTACATTTTCCCAAACATATCGAGCGCCTGAGAAATCATTCTACAAGCTCAAAGAAAGCTCCGAAACTGACCTTTAAATCACAAAAGCACCCAAAATCAATTCCTCCGCAACTCATTTCTGTCCGTCAGCAGCTTTCCACCAAAACTCCTGCGTTTGAGAGAGAAGTAAAGCGAGGAGAGATTCATCACTGTCAGATGCTGGACACGAGCTCCAGCTATTCCTGGCGTACTGATGACAGAGAACACGGAAGATAAACTTCTATAAAGCGTCTATCACAACAACTCTGTGACATGTATAGCTTATAAATATCTTGTGTTTGTTGCTTCTTTCCTTTGAAAAGCCCGTCTGAACACCTGCAGAAACACTAATGCTGCAAAGCCAACAGAGAACATTCTTTTGTCAATTTAAGGTTAAAACATTCACAGAACATTATTAATATCTGATAGCCTGAAGTTAAGAGAAACATTCTTAGAACATCTTTATGATGCTGTTTTTAGCTCAACATTGACAACGTTAAGAGAACTTGTTAATCTAGTTATTTCTACTAGATGACCTTTATGACCTTCTTGGAATGTTGCAAATAAACATACAAAGAATGTTGTATTGTGAGTAAAGAAATGATGTTTTATTAACAAGGTTCGGGAGGAGCACGTTCAGATAATTAACACAGGTGGAGAGCACTCAGCAATCAATGGTAAGAGGTGTATATATACTCAGCAGTCTCACCTCATTCCATTGACAGTTTTTGCAGCATCCCTCCACCACCCCTTCTCCACGCTTCTAGTCCTAAACACTTACATACGGGGGGAGTACTCTGGGTTCGGGCCGAACTCCGAGCTCGGAGCCCTCCCTCCGGACAGCACGCCAAATACGCATTAAACTTTACCCCTTCAAATTATATCTAAGTGTGAACTCGTGAATTATATTAAGAGAACGTTGTGCTAACATTATCATAACCTTTTAAATAATGTTCTGTTCACAAGGAAACTGAACATTCACATATCAGACGAGCTGAAATGATTCCTATATTTCTTCTTGCACAGGAGAATCGCGAGGCTAAAAACACAAAGGCTTTTAAACATCTGAAATGCCAGAGAGGAAGAAATGATGAATAAAAGAGAGCAAGAGTGAAGGTATATAATGAGAACATGATTCATCAGTCGATATCCTCATGTTTTATTGATCTCTTCATTGTTGGACAGAAATCAGATGTTCTCTGGAGTCGCTCTGATCACAACATCCGTTTGAGATCGACCTTGAAATGTCATCCATAATAAACACTGCAAGACACTTCCATTCATATTACAACGCATATTTCAACTCTGCTGGAAATAAAATAACAGGTCTGAGTTTCATCTGCTGTCATCAGAGATACCCGAGGCAGGGTTACAAGCGCTAGACGTTTAAAATAATACAGAGAAACACTGTGAGATTAACTCACTCTGTGTGATATTATGTTGCAATTAGGAGAAATAAAGTCACATTGTAAAACATAAGGTTACAAGTTATGAGAAATAGTCCCATTGTGAGATATAATGTCAAAATTATAACAGTTTGTAAGATATAGTTACAATTGCAAAAAAATCTAATTGTGAAAAAAGTCGCAATTATGAGAAATAAAGTCACAGTTGTGAAATATAAAGAAATAAAGACAGTTGTGAAATATAAATGTGCAATTATGAGTAATAAAATCACAGTTGTGAAATATAAAGAAATAAAGTCACAGTTGTGAAATATAAATGTGCAATTATGAGAAATAAAATCACAGTTGTGAAATATAAAGAAATAAAGTCACAGTTGTGATATATAAATGTGCAATTATGAGAAATAAAATCACAGTTGTGAAATGTAAAGAAATAAAGACAGTTGTGAAATATAAAGTTACAATTATGAGTAATAAAGTCACAGTTGTGAAAAATAAAGAAACAAAGTCACAGTTTTGAAATATAAAGAAATAAAGTCAAAGTTGTGAAAATATAAATATAAAATTGAAATTGAAATATAAAGTTCTCAAACATGACGCCATCAGAGACAGAAGTTACGCCGCCTTCACACTGGCAGTTGAAATCAGCTCCGATACGGCTACGAAACGACCGGAAGTCATTCATTTCCTATGGAGATTCGCAGACCGCATGCGAATGGGTGCGAACCGGGTCCGAACGAGTGCGGTGCGAAAAAAATCGTGTCCGTTGGTCATCCGGATGCGTTCAAAAAATTGAACTCTTGCGAAAGGCTACGGATGGTTCCTATCCGACAATTCCAGCGGAAGTTAGCGTTGCTATGGTGCTGATAAACAAACCTGAATTCTCAACTTTTAATAAAATAAATAATGATTTTATAACGATAAGTTGTCATGTCATTTTTTTATTTTCATGATTTTCTAACGTTATTATGGCAGTTAATACAATTAAAAGCCCTATATACCACTATATCACATTTAGCCGACCTGACATATCAACGTCCTGGGGAACTTTCCTCCACGCAGCAGCCTTCCGATTAATGTCTCTATAACCCTCATCAGAGAGATCATACAGAATTGTACATTCTGACACTGACAAAATCAACCGTTAATCTCTCCGCCATTTTTGTTCTACTCGCTTCCGAAGCTTTTCAACGGTGTAGTACGACGTCCGCTGGGGGCGTATTGCGTATTACGGAGCTGATTTCAACTGCCAGTGTGAAGGCGGCATAAAGGTCCTGCACACTGAGTCCGAAATTGTCGCACGTTAAATAATAAATACGACCTCACGTTGTCAATTACGTTCACACACTGCCTCCCAAACCTTTGTCCGTCATAAAAGATTCGGATCGGGTTTGATTTTCTGCGTTTCCGCATCCGTATCAGTTTGAGAATAGTTCAATTCAGAGCCGCTGAATGACGGATACGAAGATTTGAGACTCAGTGTGGAAGAACCTTCAGTCTGAGAAAGTGAAAAGTGTGCGAGAGTTTCTCTGAATCTGGTCTGTGTGTTTCTGAAGCGTGTGTTTGTTGACAGTGTGTCTAATTCTCTCTGAATGAAGGAAAAGAAGGAAACATTTCACAGTCGGAGAGAGCGAGGAATAACCTGTTTCCCTGCGAGAGTTGCTGAAGTGAAGCGTGAGTGTCACACACACATCGATCGCTCTCTCAGAGCCGCTCCTCAAACACTTCAGGATCAATTACCCCCAAAATTAGAAATTAGAGGAAGAGAGAGTTTATGCTTGAGATGCCGATACTGAAGCACTGAACAAGCTTTATAATCAGCGAACAATTCATGAATATTTGATTTCTGAGACACAAAGAATCACTGGTGTCCTCGCTGGACTTCCTCTGTTTGGTGTATAGCGATGTGTAAAACATGAACATGTAAAAGTATAACTCCTTCCTGACATGAACATGTAAAAGCATACAGTGGGTACGGAAAGTATTCAGACCCCCTTAAATTTTTCACTCTTTGTTATATTGCAGCCATTTGCTAAGTTCATTTTTTCCCTCATTATTGTACACACAGAAATATTGACAGAAAAACACAGAATTGTTGACATTTTTGCACATTTATTAAAAAAGAAAAACTGAAATATAACATGGTCCTAAGTATTCAGACCCTTTGCTCAGTATTTAGTAGAAGCACCCTTTTGATCTAATACAGCCATGAGTCTTTTTGGGAAAGATGCAACAAGTTTTTCACACCTGGATTTGGGTATCCTCTGCCATTCCTCCTTGCAGATCCTCTCCAGTTCTGTCAGGTTGGATGGTAAACGTTGGTGGACAGCCATTTTCAGGTCTCTCCAGAGATGCTCAATTGGGTTTAAGTCAGGGCTCTGGCTGGGCCATTCAAGAACAGTCACAGAGTTGTTGTGAAGCCACTCCTTCGTTATTTTAGCTGTGTGCTTAGGGTCATTGTCTTGTTGGAAGGTGAACCTTCGGCCCAGTCTGAGGTCCAGAGCACTCTGGAGAAGGTTTTCGTCCAGGATATCCCTGTACTTGGCCGCATTCATCTTTCCCTCGATTGCAACCAGTCGTCCTGTCCCTGCAGCTGAAAAACACCCCCACAGCATGATGCTGCCACCACCATGCCTCACTGTTGAGACTGTATTGGACAGGTGATGAGCAGTGCCTGGTTTTCTCCACACATACCGCTTAGAATTAAGGCCAAAAAGTTCTATCTTGGTCTCATCAGACCAGAGAATCTTATTTATCACCATCTTGGAGTCCTTCAGGTGTGCTTTCATGAGTCTTGCACTGAGGAGAGGCTTCCGTCGGGCCACTCTGCCATAAAGCCCCGACTGGTGGATGGCTGCAGTGATGGTTGACTTACTACAACTTTCTCCCATCTCTCGACTGCATCTCTGGAGCTCAGCCACAGTGATCTTTGGGTTCTTCTTTACCTCTCTCACCAAGGCTCTTCTCCCCCGATAGCTCAGTTTGGCCGGACCGCCAGCTCTAGGAAGGGTTCTGGTCGTCCCAAACGTCTTCCATTTAAGGATTATGGAGGCCACTGTGCTCTTAGGAACCTTAAGTGCAGCAGACATTTTTTTGTAACCTTGGCCAGATCTGTGCCTTGCCACAATTCTGTCTCTGAGCTCTTCAGGCAGTTCCTTTGACCTCATGATTCTCATTTGCTCTGACATGCACTGTGAGCTGTAAGGTCTTATATAGACATGTGTGTGGCTTTCCTAATCAAGTCCAATCAGTATAATCAAACACAGCTGGACTCAAATGAAGGTGTAGAACCATCTCAAGGATGATCAGAAGAAATGGACAGCACCTGAGTTAAATATATGAGTGTCACAGCGAAGGGTCTGAATACTTAGGACCATGTGATATTTCAGTTTTTCTTTTTTAATAAATGTGCAAAAATGTCAACAATTCTGTGTTTTTCTGTCAATATGGGGTGCTGTGTGTACAATAATGAGGGAAAAAAAAGAACTTAAATGATTTTAGCAAATGGCTGCAATATAACAAAGAGTGAAAATTTAAGGGGGTCTGAATACTTTCCGTACCCACTGTAACTCCTTCCTGACATGAACATGTACAGTAAAAGCATAACTCCTTCCTGACGTGCTTCTGGATGTGATGCTTCTCTCTGCTCCAGATGTTCCTCCTCCTCCAGTCATCCTTCAGCTCTGAAGAGAACGACTGAAGCAACACTTCACTGATATAACGTTTAGCTACTCTTTTGATTAGCAGAAACCGCGTATACAATAAGGTATAATCATAATCTCAGCTAGCCGTGGATTACTCCGCTTATACCACGCTCATTAGCAGAGCTGACAGCATGAAGCCGTTACTGATGTTTGCAGAACTAATGTTTGTTCATCAGTAGATCTGGCATTCTGTCCACTTTTAATCAGACACAGAAGTGCGGAAGAATGCATTTACTTGAATTAATTATCGATCAGGAGAGAGAGAGATGTGAGTGTGTGTGTGTGTGTGTGTGTGTGTGAATTATCTGCATCTGTCCAGCGTCTCTCTACTAATAATGAATCTGTGAGTTTAATTACTTCAAAAACAGCGACATTACTCAGAAATATAATGTAGTGATTCAGTAGCGAGGTTTATTAATTAATATCGACGTTGATGAGTTTCTCTGTGTGTGTGTGTGTGTGTGTGTGTGTGTGTGTTTCAGTGACAGCAGCGCATTAATATTGAACGGTGATTCTGACTGGAACTACTTAATGTGCATTTAATGTGTTCAGTCATTAAAATATAGTTTTTGAACTCCTCTCTCATCTCATTTTTGGGAGTCCTGTATTTTTACTCATTCCTTTGAAATACTTTTCATAAAATATAGAAGTGATAAAACTTAAAATAATAATAATAATACAAATAAAGAAGGTTTTACAAATAAATACAAAAACTTATTTTAAAAGTATTATTATACTTAAAATCACACTTTACATTATTAATATTATTACGCTTCGCTTTTTCTGAATTAAATAAACAGTGATTATTGTTTGGAGAAAAAAATTAAATAAATAAAGTAAATAAATATATAAAGTAAGTAAGTAAATAACTAAATAAATAAATACACACACACACACACACACACACACAGGAAGGGACAGAAATGAACCAGAAACAGGCGTCTAAAGTCTCCACATGTGTTTTATTCACACCATCTCTATCCACTATGTTAGCAAGAACATGATCTTCACTCTATGATCCTATGCAGTTCTTCTGTACACACTAGAAAAAGTCGATACATAATGCTTTAGAAATGAAGCGCGGCGTGTGTAACGCACACACACACATCTCAGCTCCTGCGTTTTTTTTCTTCTTTTGTTATTTTTTGGAAAAGAAACAGTACAAGGCATTTCTATACAGCTGAGGAGGCGTTGAAGGACAGAGTGACATCAGTAAAGCACTTGTAATTCATACAGAACAAAAAAACAAAAGAGAAAATAACAAAACCAAATAATGGTTTAAAGGAGGAATATACTGTTCGGACAAGAGTACAGTAACACAATGACAGGTACCAGCGACATAAACGGCATTTATTTCAAAAGAAGTCACTTATATACACTGAGGTATGAACACATTGGTCTTCGGAGAAGGAGAGGTATTTTTTTCTCAGGAGTTTTTGACCTTTCTAAAACTTGTTATTGTAATTTTTTATGTTTTTTTTCTTTCTTTTTTTTTAAAAAGCAAGTGATGCAAACATTAGAAATACGTCCCATGCAGTGCATCGTTCTAAGTGGAATAAAAAAAACTAAATATAGTCAAACGTAGGCACCAAATAAAACACGATAAAGCTTTCCACTTCCGTCCCCAGGTGAAATGCACCATGGGTAAAACTCTTCTGCCCTTAAACGACCCACAGTTCTCCAGGGCTTTTGGTGCTGCCGGGCCACCGTCCCTCATGGGTCTGTCTCACAGTGTCCGTATAAGAGCATAGCTGTGTAATTAAACTGTAGAATCATGACGAGTGCTCGCGAAGAGCTTGAGGTCTGTGTGAACAAATACATTTGCATAAATGAGTAAAAGACCCGTGTGTTTTCATCACACCTCCTTAAAAATGCCTGACATTTAGTGAAATTATGCGAATAGCCGCGCTATTAACATTCACGTCTGTCAGGTTTGGGTGAGACGCGGCCTCGACTGGATCGTGCTTGTGTTAATTAGTGAAGAACTGACACATTTTGTGCATAATAGTGTGAAACTGCATCATGTACAGAATCACAGGCTCGTTAATGAAAAGCCACAGGTTTTCTGGGTCGTTTAAGGGCACATGATCATCTTTCAAGCGTCTGGCTACTGGAAATACAGCCGCTGTCAATCAAACCTCTGCAACGAGAGCCGCTGTCAATCAAACCTCTTCAACAAGAGCTCAGACTCGACCAGTGTTGCCAGACGTACGATAATTTTGACCTCTGTACGATCAATAATGAAAAAAGTCCCATAATGTACGATAATTTCAGAATTGTGAGACACTTCAAATGATGGTGGTTGGTCCAAAAAAAAAAAGTTGTTGGTCAATAAATAGCTGTATTCTGTACGTCTGAATCATGTACGATCATTTTCTTCCAAATACGATAGTTTTGAGCTTCTGTTACGACACTTGGACATTTCCAATCTGGCAACACTGGACTGGACTTCACCACCTCGCTCCGGATCCGACATGGAGAACTGGAGCTACACTGATCAGGAACGCCTCGCTCTGGATCCGACATGGAGAGCTGGAGCTACACTGATCGGGAACGCCTCGCTCCCGGATCCGACATGGAGAGCTGGAGCTACACTGATCGGGAACACCTCGCTCCCGGATCCGACATGGAGAGCTGGAGCTACACTGATCAGGAACGCCTCGCTCTGGATCTGACATGGAGAGCTGGAGCTACACTGATCGGGAATGCCTCGCTCCCGGATCCGACATGGAGAGCTGGAGCTACACTGATCAGGAACGCCTCGCTCTGGATCTGACATGGAGAGCTGGAGCTACACTGATCGGGAACACCTCGCTCCCGGATCCGACATGGAGAGCTGGAGCTACACTGATCAGGAACGCCTCGCTCTGGATCTGACATGGAGAGCTGGAGCTACACTGATCGGGAACACCTCGCTCCCGGATCCGACATGGAGAGCTGGAGCTACACTGATTGGGAATGCCTCGTTCCTGTATCCGACATGGAGAACAGGAGCTACACTGATCGGGAACACCTCGCTCCCGGATCCGACATGGAGAGCTGGAGCTACACTGATCTAGAGCGAGGCGCTCCCGGATCCGACATGGAGAACTGGAGCTACACTGATCTAAAACGAGGCACTCCCGGATCCGACATGGAGAGTTGGAGCTACACTGATCAGGAGTGAGGCGCTCCGGATCCGACATGGAGAACAGAAGCTACACTGATCAGGAGCGAGGCGCTCCGGATCCGACATGGAGAACAGGAGCTACACTGATTAGGAGCGAGGCGCTCCGGATCCGACATGGAGAACAGGAGCTACACTGATCAGGAGCGAGGCGCTCCCGGACCCGACATGAGGAGCTGGAACTACACTGATCGGGAGCGAGGCGTTCCCGGATCCGACATGGAGAACAGCAGCTACACTGATCAGGAGCGAGGCGCTCCCGGATCCGACATGGAGAACAGAAGCTACACTGATTAGGAGCGAGGCGCTCCGGATCCGACATGGAGAACAGCAGCTACACTGATCAGGAGCGAGGCGCTCCCGGATCCGACATGGAGAACAGCAGCTACACTCATCAGGAGCGAGGCTCTCCGGGTCCGACATGGAGAGCTGGAACTACACTGATCGGGAGCGAGGCGCTGGAGGTTTAGAGCCGAGTCCTGCATGTCTCTAAAGAAACCCCTGGATGGAGATGTGTGTGAATCTGAAATCAAATGCTGGTGATTTAAGATGTGAAAGCCCACATACGAGAGTAGAACGCTTCAGCCGATGATGAAGATGATCACAGGTTGTTCCAAACCACTGAAAACTGAAAGAGATATTTTGGAGAATGTGCTGGCTGCTCTTTTCCATTCACAGTGAACGGCTGAAACTGAGTCTAATCACTCCGATTAAACACTGGATCAAATATGATTCCTTCGCAGAACTATCGCTGCTTCTTGGAATCGTTTCAAGGTTTGTGTTCTCGAACATCCAGAACACATTAAAGTTTCTGTCTTCAGTTAGAACGGTGTGTGTTAGCGGCCGCTAAGTTAATAACTATATCTTTATCTGGACAATAACTTTATTCTAGATCTGCTGTAAAGCCTAAACAATCTCTGTTACTGTAATCTCCTATTATCACTGTAAAGCTGCTGTGAAACGGTCTATACTGTTAAAGCGCTGTATAGATGAAGGAGACTCGACTTCTCCAAGCCAAGTCTGGGTTTGTTGATTTCCAGTGCTAACACACATTTGGGTTACACTTTATTTTAAGGTGTCGTCGTTACAGTGTAATTATACATTTAAGTACTGAGTAATATTCATTTACAACATGTACTTTGGATTAGGGTTTGGTTGAGGGTTAGTTGCATGTAATTATGCAGAATTTACTGTTATTACTATGGTAAGTACATGTAACATATGTAACAAGGACACTGTAAAATAAAGTGTTGGAGTTGTAATATCGTACACGAGTCGTGCGACGCTTTTACAGTCCCGTTCTTGAAAGCTACAATCTTAGATCATTTAAATTGCATGTAAAGATGAAGCTTCAGCAATACTCCCTGGATTAATCTTACAGGTTTGGAACGGCATGAGATCATTTTCATTTTTGGTTGAACTATTCCTTTAAATTTGTTGAAGCCAGATTACCTCGCGTTCCCTCAGACGAGCCCGGATCTTTCCCTTTGAGCTCTTTTCCTCCGACTACTGTCTCTATCTGCTTTTTTGAGTTTAATTTACACTTCTTCCTTCCAGATTTTCTGTTAACAAACTGTACACCAGCCTGACAGATATACATACATATTTATATACATTTACACATCTATAGACACTACCTCCACACACACACATTTTGCATTTCAATGTGTAGCAGGAGTCATTCATTCATTCATTCAGTCATTCGTTCATTCATTAATTCACTGAATTCAACACACATTAATACTCTACTGTCCATCCAAACGACCGACACGGTTTCCTCACACTAATGCCATCTCCAACAAGTTCTAAAACTCAGCAGAACTGGGATTATTTAAAATACACAGACTGTATAAATCAATTGGGTTAAAAGGAAAGGAGGAACGAGTCGTATTTCTTTCCCTTCAGCATTCCCAGCCGGCGGCGTCACACTGCACAGAGACAGAGTCTGGAGAGCGTGATCGGCTCGACGTGAGAGGCTAGCGTGTGGAGACTCGAGATGCATAGCAGCGACGTCTGGCCATCAGAGGAGAGGAAACCCTATAGCCTGAGCAAACAACATGCTAAACACGCAGTTATTGCTGAACACATCCACATATTTTCATTAAAAAAAGAATATTCCAGGTCCAATGCGAGTTACACTCAATCGACGGCTTCTGAGTCATTACCACACAGATTAATATCTCCTTTTCTTTTAGAAACTCGTGACAGTGAGACACTACCGGTGGAAATGAATGAAGCCAATCCATCGTTAAAGGCAATGAAGCGTTCACGTGCAGGTTCAGTTTAATAAGCAGAAACCCTGAGTCATAAACACTTCAGCATAATACTTTTGCACATTATTAAATCACCTGTTTTTGTTTTTAAAGTCCTGATAAATGGTTTTCTTGCATCGCTGGGTTATTGGCTTACATGCAAACCCATAAATAAACTGATTTTGGTAGTTATCAGCGTATTGGTGTGTGTGTGTAAACATGCTCAATATGTGTGTTTACACGATGTTAGAGTGGGAATATTAATAAAATATGACTATTTCTGTGTAAAGTTATATCCAATGCCATGACAATGTAACCTAAAATAACCATTTACAACTCAAATAATACAGATGAACAAATATAAATGCATTATAAATTTTTGCTTTTAAATCCTCAAAACATTCACTTCCATTTCAAGTGCCTCATTTTAACATCCATTTTTGCTTTAATTAAAGAAAACAATAGAAAAATCTATCTTTGTTTTATGGTAATCAACGTTATCTCATCGATTGAGCTTAACCTGCATTGAATCTGTGATATTCCTTTCCTGAAGGGTTTCTAATCTGACTATAAAGATCACTGAAAGGTCACCGGCGACGTTTGTCCATTAGAAAAAGTGTCTAAAGTATAGATGCACATCATAAAAAGAAACTCTGAAGTTACGTACATGCTTAAATAAGCAGCAGAAACCGATACCTTGAGAAAGTAAAGTCGACAGAAGCTCGTTGAGCGTGCCGTTCTTCATCTGTGAGCGCAGCTCTGGGAAACAGCACGATCTGATATCTCTACACGGCAACGCTTGTTTGGGTGGCGGTTCACACAACTGCTACATTTATGTATTGGGTTACACACAGTACTGATCCTACCACGCTATTACAGTCAGCTCCAACGCACACAAACACGAACAACCTCCACATAATCGATTGGTCCCTTAAGGCTTGCTCAAAAGAGTTTTAAAGCAGTCCTTGATATTTTTTCTCATTGACATTCTATTAAAAAAAGTTGCCAAAAAATGTTGGAAAACCTATGGCTTAGTAAATATCCATTTGCTATATTAATGTCCCTCGCCGTCTCCGCGCTCCGAGAAAGAAACGATCATGTTTTCACTGGGCAACTTTCAGTTTCGCGATTTTGTCGCAGTATTTTTGCTTTCGATGTTGTCCACTTGCTGTATGTTTTCTTCAGTCCATTTAACTCGTGGTTAGTTTCCTCCGACCGAAGGCGGCCCGTCCGACGCTTCAGATTCCCAGTGTGAAAACACACATTGCTCCATAAAACAAGCTGTAACATGAAGAGGTCTGGGTTGTTGTTACATCCCTCAGTGCTGCATCAATGAAGACGATAAAGAGGCAGAAGATGAAGCATGGCACCAGCTAATTGGAGTGTGGCGGCCCACTCTTCCTCGTTGTGCATAAGAGACGTTCCCGAAGAAAGCCGGACTCGATGCGCTCAGACCGACGGCCGATCACACCATGAGGGAGAGTTGGTTGGTTCGAAGCAGTGGCACTTTCTGGTAACACCTGGCTTGGAAGGCATGGTTGTCATCGAAGTTGTTGTAGCAGAGCAGTAAAAAATATAAAGTAGATACGTTTCATCTATATTGCATATGTCGCAGCATGTTCGCCAAGACTGAATGAGGTCGTGCCCAGTTTTGTTTTTGCAAAAACAGAACCAAAAAAACAACAGTTAGACTGACCTGAAGAACTGCAGTGATGAGCGGAAACTAAACACGAGGTCATTTCTCTCGAAGACAGAGAAAACAAACCAAAAACTTCAAATCAACCCGGCCACTGAACAAAAACCGTATAAATAATTAAAGAATCCTTCTTAGGTAGCACTTTCGTTGGAGTATCTGTTGAGAATGAGACCCCAGAACATCAACGGCACCGGCTGGACACGCGTGTGTGTGGGTTATTTCATCATGAAGTCCGTGTTTTATTCCCACGTCGAAGTCCAGGCGGGATTTAAGACCGAGGCAAAGGATGCAGAAACGAACCGACACTTCATTGAAAGTGCTGGTGTCCTCTCTGGAGACAGAGGTGATGCAGTAATACAGGATAATGGTGTGGTGGTGATGACAGGTGTGTGATCAGTGTAATGGTCTACATCTTGATGCCCTCCTGCTGGCTGAGCTGAGATAAGGTCTTCTTGATGCGCAGGGCGGTGAGGCGAGCGGCTCCGTTCGCGTACCAGCATTCCCTCATGATCTTGGCCATCACACGCAGAGCCTGCACAACCAGAGACAGGGAAAACACATGAGAAATCAAGCATCACCTTTACAATGGGCAGGAGCTTTATCGGGGGCTCGTACGGGATTCAGTTTCTCAGGGGTGGATTCTTTATAAGACTGAAGGTCACATTAAAACTATCCTGGAAAGCTTTTTTTATCATGCATTCATCATTTACTTTAGTTACTTTTCAAATGTGTCCTGAATAGATTTTATTGTTTTACCCTCGTCCCAAATCCAGACTATTAAAAGAAACATCACAAAACCATGAATTAAAACTATAATCATAATAATAACATTGTGATGTACAGTAGGGATGCACGATATATCGGCCACTAGGGGTGTAATGATACCCTCATGTCACGATTCGATACATATCACGATACTGAACTCATGATACAATATTATTGCGATACTCTAAGACATATGTCTTAAATGTTATGTAAAATGTAAATTAGGTGTGAATGAATACGCTTGGACTTGGTGCTGGAAACCCAAATGCACAGGACAATAAAGACACCAGAATAAAAATATAAATGATTCTGAAGCTGAAAATACAGAATTATTTTAGATGAATATGCTTGCACTCGTTCACTGACTAGATATATTTTAAATAATGTCGGCCACTTATTACTGGTAACATCAGACATTTGGCATTATCAGGACCCACAAATATTCCCCCATTGCATCATTATACATTATATTCAACATTATATCTAGTAGTTTAATGTAGTACTGACACGAAAACTCTGTAAATGTACATTTTATCACAGTAATTTTTCAGTTTGGGTGAACTATCTATGAATCATTTTGTCACTATCCACGATACATATTTTTGTATTGCCATATATTGTTACACCCCTATCGGCCACCATATCGGTATCAGCTATGTTATAAAGTAAATAGCATGTTTGCAAAATAGTTTTTTTTGTATCATTTCCAATCAAGCTGTGATTTATACAAAATGTTGTTTCCATTACTGTCATTACAGAATGCTATTAAACAATACAGTACGATGTGGTAAAAATTGCGAATATCTATTCCTTTAAAAAATACACTGTTGCACATTGTTAAAAAATACATTTTAAAAAACTATTCAGAATGTGAAAAGTGTTTTAAGACTTTACTTTCTCTTTACTTTCTAGAAAAAAACACAGAAAATCAGGGCCCATTAAAAGTTTAAGGTGTTTAGCTCATGAGAAACAGATTCAGTGACGTGTGTCCAGACAAATTTCAAAGTACTTTAATATGTAGTTTCTATTGTAATGTTGAATTCACTTCAGCAGTGTCAAATCAGTGTTTTCGTCCTACTGTGAAGCTCATGCCATCTGAGAAACGCTAGAATAGGCCTACATACAAATACGCCCCTTTAGACATTTATTTGCACATCGTCTGCCAGTGACTTCAGCAGAAATCCTCTAAGTGCACTTGGTGAATTGAAGCTTCACCGCATTTACTCATCGCTGGGAAATGTATTACTTACAAATTAGACCAAGCAAGTAAAAGAGCAAATAGCTGCAGTTTTATACTCGGCACACAGTTACCAGCGTATGAAGTACCAAACCACCTCCGAAGAGATCTGAGCTCTCGCAGGGGTAATCACTGACACCCACATTCGCTCTCAGGGGGAACGTTTTACACAGAATGCAAATCACATCATTTCTGTTTCTGCTTTAGACTGTCGAGATAGAGCCATTTATGCACAAAACCATAATTTATTTCATTTAGCTGCTCACCAAATCAAAACAACTGCACAGTTATGGAAGGTCACCCGCCTTGAGGAGGAAGACACAGCTTTAAGCATGCATTACTGAGTCCGCTTACATGATGAAAGTGCAAATTTAGCTTCTTGAAGAGGTTATTAACAACAGACCTGCTTTGAATTTGCTTGTTATTGAGGTCAGGTCATCTAACAGCCTGGAACAGACGGAGTTTTAACAAGCTTGTTACAAGACTTTCGACTAATGCAACACAAAGACATCAACTGGATATTTAACGAGTTTTTACACAAATGAGACTCTTTTAGTTTAGTTTGATCTTTTAGTTGACGTTGCAGATCAAAATTTTTTTTTTAAATGATGTTTCAATGTTATTAAGTAGAATTAAAACTTTGCTTTATGTACTTTATGATCACTGATGACAAACACCCGCTGAGAATCTTAAAGAGTTTTGGTCAAATGTGACTTGTTTGCATTTATTTAAAGGCAGACGATGAAAATATTCAGTTGAATGTTGCAGAAACATTTGAATGCCCTTTAAACATTAATAACTAGGACTGACATCCATCAATCTTTTTTAGACAAACGTGACTTTTTTGCCTCTATTTGGTGGCAGGTGAAAATAAATGTCCTTAACATTGCTGTAATTGCTGCTTAAATGTTAATTATATGTATAATTAACACGGCTTGCTGTATGTACTTAATGACGCCCCAACAGTTAATTTTAGCCTCTTTTGTTGGACCCAAGCCATCAAACCCCTTATAAGGATAAGTCGCATCTTGTCTATCCTGATACAGTCTCAGGCTTTACGCTGCACTGGGGAACAAAACATTTCCTAAAGACACAAACCTCCTGTTCATGTTCAGGCTAACCAGTAAACCAGAGCAGAATGCAGAAATACCATCTGCTTAAAACGCTAGGCCAAACATTAGATGTGATTCGTGATGCAGCGGAGTTACGCTAGAAACGCACGCTAAACACACGCTAGAAACGCCTAGAAACACACGCTAGAAACGCCTAGAAACACACGCCTAGAAACGCACGCTAGAAACACACGCTAGAAACGCCTAGAAACACACGCTAGAAACACACGCTAGAAACGCACGCTAGAAACACACGCTAGAAACACACGCTAGAAACACACACTAGAAACACACACTAGAAACACACGCTAGAAACACACGCTAGAAACACACGCTAGAAGCGCCTAGAAACGCACGCTAGAAACACACGCTAGAAACACACGCTAGAAACACACGTTAGAAACGCCTAGAAACGCCTAGAAACACACGCTAGAAACACACGCTAGAAACGCCTACTAGAAACGCACGCTAGAAACGCACGCTAGAACCGCACGCTAGAAACGCATGCTAGAAACGCACGCTAGAAACGCACGCTAGGAACACATGCTAGAAACACACGCTAGAAACGCACGCTAGAAACGCACGCTAGAAACACACGCTAGAAACACACGCTAGAAACATGCTAGAAACACACGCTAGAAACACACGCTAGAAACGCCTAGAAACGCACACTAGAAACGCACGCTAGAAACACACGCTAGAAACACACGCTAGAAACACACGCTAGAAACGCCTAGAAACGCACGCTAGAAACACACGCTAGAAACACACGCTAGAAACGCCTAGAAACGCACGCTAGAAACACACGCTACAAACACACGCTAGAAACATGCTAGAAACACACGCTAGAAACGCACGCTAGAAACACACGCTAGAAACACACGCTAGAAACGCCTAGAAACACACGCTAGAAACGCACGCTAAAAACGCACGCTAGATCGCACGCTAGAAACACACGCTAGAAACACACGCTAGAAACACACGCTAGAAACGCCTAGAAACACACGCTAGAAACACACGCTAGAAACACACGCTAGAAACGCCTAGAAACGCACACTAGAAACACACGCTAGAAACACACGCCTAGAAACACACGCTAGAAACACACGCCTAGAAACACATGCTAGAAACACACGCTAGAAACACACGCCTAGAAACGCACACTAGAAACACACGCTAGAAACGCACACTAGAAACGCACGCTAGAAACACATGCTAGAAACGCACGCTAGAAACGCACGCTAGAAACGCACGCTAGAAACACACGCTAGAAACACACGCTAGAAACACACGCTAGAAACGCACGCTAGAAACACACGCTAGAAACACACGCTAGAAACACACGCTAGAAACGCACACTAGAAACACACACCTAGAAACACACGCTAGAAACGCCTAGAAACACACGCTAGAAACACACGCTAGAAACGCACACTAGAAACACACGCTAGAAACACACGGCTAGAAACGCCTAGAAACGCACGCTAGAAACACACGCTAGAAACGCACGCTAGAAACACACGCTAGAAACGCACGCTAGAAACGCACGCTAGAAACGCACGCTAGAAACACACGCTAGAAACGCACACTAGAAACACACGCTAGAAACACACGCTAGAAACACAAGCTAGAAACACACGCTAGAAACGCCTAGAAACGCACACTAGAAACACACGCTAGAAACACACGCCTAGAAACACACGCTAGAAACACACGCCTAGAAACACATGCTAGAAACACACGCCTAGAAACGCACACTAGAAACACACGCTAGAAACGCACACTAGAAACGCACGCTAGAAACACATGCTAGAAACGCACGCTAGAAACGCACGCTAGAAACGCACGCTAGAAACACACGCTAGAAACACACGCTAGAAACGCACGCTAGAAACGCACGCTAGAAACACACGCTAGAAACGCACGCTAGAAACGCACACTAGAAACACACACCTAGAAACACACGCTAGAAACACACGGCTAGAAACGCCTAGAAACACACGCTAGAAACACACGCTAGAAACGCACACTAGAAACACACGCTAGAAACACACGGCTAGAAACGCCTAGAAACGCACGCTAGAAACACACGCTAGAAACACACGCTAGAAACACACGGCTAGAAACGCCTAGAAACACACGCTAGAAACACACGCTAGAAACGCACACTAGAAACACACGCTAGAAACACACGGCTAGAAACGCCTAGAAACGCACGCTAGAAACACACGCTAGAAACACACGCTAGAAACACACGGCTAGAAACGCCTAGAAACACACGCTAGAAACACACGCTAGAAACGCACACTAGAAACACACGCTAGAAACACACGGCTAGAAACGCCTAGAAACGCACGCTAGAAACACACGCTAGAAACACACGCTAGAAACACACGGCTAGAAACGCCTAGAAACACACGCTAGAAACACACGCTAGAAACGCACACTAGAAACACACGCTAGAAACACACGGCTAGAAACGCCTAGAAACGCACGCTAGAAACACACGCTAGAAACACACGCTAGAAACGCCTAGAAACGCACACTAGAAACGCACACTAGAAACACACGCTAGAAACACACGCTAGAAACACACGCTAGAAACACACGCTAGAAACGCCTAGAAACGCACGCTAGAAACACACGCTAGAAACACACGCTAGAAACACACGCTAGAAACGCCTAGAAACACACGCTAGAAACATGCTAGAAACACACGCTAGAAACGCACGCTAGAAACACACGCTAGAAACACACGCTAGAAACGCCTAGAAACACACGCTAGAAACGCACGCTAAAAACGCACGCTAGATCGCACGCTAGAAACACACGCTAGAAACACACGCTAGAAACACACGCTAGAAACGCCTAGAAACACACGCTAGAAACGCACGCTAGAAACGCACGCTAGAAACACACGCTAGAAACACACGCTAGAAACGCACGCTAGAAACGCACGCTAGAAACACACGCTAGAAACGCACGCTAGAAACGCACACTAGAAACACACACCTAGAAACACACGCTAGAAACACACGGCTAGAAACGCCTAGAAACACACGCTAGAAACACACGCTAGAAACGCACACTAGAAACACACGCTAGAAACACACGGCTAGAAACGCCTAGAAACGCACGCTAGAAACACACGCTAGAAACACACGCTAGAAACGCCTAGAAACGCACACTAGAAACGCACACTAGAAACACACGCTAGAAACACACGCTAGAAACACACGCTAGAAACACACGCTAGAAACGCCTAGAAACGCACGCTAGAAACACACGCTAGAAACACACGCTAGAAACACACGCTAGAAACGCCTAGAAACACACGCTAGAAACATGCTAGAAACACACGCTAGAAACGCACGCTAGAAACACACGCTAGAAACACACGCTAGAAACGCCTAGAAACACACGCTAGAAACGCACGCTAAAAACGCACGCTAGATCGCACGCTAGAAACACACGCTAGAAACACACGCTAGAAACACACGCTAGAAACGCCTAGAAACACACGCTAGAAACACACGCTAGAAACACACGCTAGAAACGCCTAGAAACGCACGCTAGAAACACACGCTAGAAACACACGCCTAGAAACACACGCTAGAAACACACGCCTAGAAACACATGCTAGAAACACACGCTAGAAACACACGCCTAGAAACGCACACTAGAAACACACGCTAGAAACGCACACTAGAAACGCACGCTAGAAACACATGCTAGAAACGCACGCTAGAAACGCACGCTAGAAACACACGCTAGAAACACACGCTAGAAACGCACGCTAGAAACACACGCTAGAAACACACGCTAGAAACACACGCTAGAAACGCACGCTAGAAACACACACCTAGAAACACACGCTAGAAACACACGGCTAGAAACGCCTAGAAACACACGCTAGAAACACACGCTAGAAACGCACGGCTAGAAACGCCTAGAAACGCACGCTAGAAACACACGCTAGAAACACACGCTAGAAACGCACACTAGAAACACACGCTAGAAACACACGCTAGAAACGCACACTAGAAACACACGCTAGAAACGCACACTAGAAACACACGCTAGAAACACACGCTAGAAACGCACACTAGAAACGCACGCTAGAAACGCACGCTAGAAACGCACGCTAGAAACGCACTCTAGAAACGCACGCTAGAAACACACGCTAGAAACACACGCTAGAAACGCACACTAGAAACGCACGCTAGAAACACACGCTAGAAACACACGCTAGAAACACACGCTAGAAACACACGCTAGAAACGCCTAGAAACGCACACTAGAAACACACGCTAGAAACACACGCCTAGAAACACACGCTAGAAACACACGCCTAGAAACACATGCTAGAAACACACGCCTAGAAACGCACACTAGAAACACACGCTAGAAACGCACACTAGAAACGCACGCTAGAAACGCACGCTAGAAACGCACGCTAGAAACACACGCTAGAAACACACGCTAGAAACACACGCTAGAAACGCACGCTAGAAACACACGCTAGAAACGCACGCTAGAAACGCACACTAGAAACGCACACTAGAAACACACACCTAGAAACACACGCTAGAAACACACGGCTAGAAACGCCTAGAAACACACGCTAGAAACACACGCTAGAAACGCACACTAGAAACACACGCTAGAAACACACGGCTAGAAACGCCTAGAAACGCACGCTAGAAACACACGCTAGAAACGCACACTAGAAACACACGCTAGAAACGCACGCTAGAAACACACGCTAGAAACACACGCTAGAAACACACGCTAGAAACGCACGCTAGAAACACACGCTAGAAACGCACACTAGAAACACACGCTAGAAACACACGCTAGAAACACACGCTAGAAACGCACACTAGAAACACACGCCTAGAAACACATGCTAGAAACACACGCCTAGAAACGCACACTAGAAACACACGCTAGAAACACACGCTAGAAACGCCTAGAAACGCACGCTAGAAACACACGCTAGAAACGCACACTAGAAACACACGCTAGAAACGCACGCTAGAAACGCACGCTAGAAACACACGCTAGAAACGCACGCTAGAAACACACGCTAGAAACGCACGCTAGAAACACACGCTAGAAACGCACGCTAGAAACACACGCTAGAAACGCACACTAGAAACACACGCTAGAAACGCACGCTAGAAACACACGCTAGAAACGCACGCTAGAAACACACGCTAGAAACGCACGCTAGAAACGCACGCTAGAAACACACGCTAGAAACACACGCTAGAAACACACGCTAGAAACACACGGCTAGAAACACACGCTAGAAACACACGCTAGAAACACACGCAAGAAACACACGCTAGAAACGCCTAGAAACACGTGTTTTATCTTCCGCAGTGTCGAGACCTTCAGGCGGTGTTTGAGTTTGCGCTGCCAGAGAAAGCTAAAGTCTCATGCGTGTGTGAAATGGCCAACACAGATAGATCTGACAGGCCACACCATAATAACAAGCACACACTGTGTTACACAGCATCTGATGTGCCAGCGATACACTATCAGGCCTATTATCTGCACATTATTACTGTGGTAAAGCAGGGAAACGCTGTAGGATTAAAAGCGAACGGAAGGAAGAAACGTTTCTCAGATTCCTGTGTTATCCTGGATAATCTAATGGAGTCGTGTCACGTTCCCAGTAATGAAGCGGACTGGAGTGATGAAACCCGAGCTGGGCCGGGCCGGTTCTCCAGCGGATCCCGTGGGATTGTGGGATGTCAGCGGGAGATCTGTGTGTGCGCTGATGAAATCACTTCATTGATCCACACGGGGAATGAAACGGGTTCCAGAGCGAGAGGATGTTTTAGAACTGTTTTGTTTCGGACTGTCATCTTCCTTTTTATATATGATTTATGATTATTAGGTTTTGGCCATAAACCAAAAATATTTATTCAATAATTTTTTGTTACATTTATTTTATTTTATTTTTGAAACAATACATTGTCCCTTATAGTGAGAGTGTGTGTGTGAGTGTGTGTGTATGCGTGTGTGTGTGTATGCGTGTGTGTGTGTGTGTGTGTATGCGTGTGTGTGTGTGTGTGTGTGTGTGTGTGTGTGTGTGTATGCGTGTGTGTGTGTGTGTGTGTGTGTGTGTGTGTGTGTATGCGTGTGTGTTTGTGTGTGTGTGTGTGTGTGTTTGTGTGTGTGTGTGTGTGTGTGTGTGTGTGTGTGTATGCGTGTGTGTGTGTGTGTGTGTGTGTGTGTGTGTGTATGCGTGTGTGTTTGTGTGTGTGTGTGTGTGTGTTTGTGTGTGTGTGTGTGTGTGTGTGTGTATGCGTGTGTGTGTGTGTGTGTGTGTGTGTGAGTGCACGTGTCACCTCGCAGCTCTGCCACCGGTTGGGAATGTTGGGTCTCAGCTTCTGTTCACACACGACTCTCCTCATCTCCTCCACCGAGGGGTCTGACTGGACCAGGTCGTGGTACGGCAGCTGGTAGTCCTCGTGAATGCCTGCGCAAACGTGTGTGTGAGGACAAATCAAACCACAGACGACAACACAACACAACACAACACAACACAACACAACACAACACAACACAACACAACACAACACACACAATCCTCGATCTGTCGGACGGGAATGAAGAAACTCTGGGAATATATCATGTATTTAAGCAGCAGAACTAAAATGGTTATTAGTTTTTAATTCTTTCCTTCCTCCTCTAACCCTCGCTTGTCTGGCAATAGCCCCTTTCACACAGCGCTTTGAACCCGGGAAATTGCCGGCAAATTGCCAGAGCGCCTTTTGTGTGAACGCAAACTCGACCCTGGATTTATGCCGGGATCGATGCCGGGTCGGGACCTAGTAACATTGCCGTGTTCAGTCCCGGAACGCGCCCTGTGTGAACAAAAGCCGTAACAATGCCGTGTCGTAGTGATGACGCTGAAGCTGGGCTCGTTCTCCAGCTGTGAAACGGTAGGCTACGTAATGCGCAATTTTATGATCGAATCAGAGAAAAAAAATGCACAAGCGAGAGAGAGAGAGAGAGAGAGAGAGAGAGAGAGAGAGAGAGAGAGAGAGAGAGAGAGAGAGAGAGAGAGATCGCAGCATAAGCAAACTTAAGACGCTGCTGAGACATTACAAGTCACATCGATGTCACGTGTCTTTACGTGTCTGAATGAACCAAAATCAGACGAACCTGGGTCAAATCCCGGGTCACTTTATCCGTGTATTTTCCGGAATCTCTGTGTGAAAGGGGCTTTACGCTACTCTGAGCAACGCCTGAACTGTGTATTTGAGCACTTCCTGTGTTGTTTCTGCCTCTTCATGACGACTGCTGGCTTTGGTCCTCATTTGTAAGTCTCTTTGGACGAAGGCGTCTGCTAAATGACTGACTGTACATGTATTAAAGTGTATTAAAGCGTGTCTGCTTTCATCAGAACACTAGCGCTGGAGAATACCTCCGATTGAACACCGGCTGGCGATCTCCCAGAACACCAGACCCATGGCGTAGATGTCGGCCCGCTTGAACGACTCGAAGTGCTTCATGTTTATGGAGTCGTCGAGCACTTCTGGGGCCATATACCTGTGAACGACACCGGAGAACAACACTTTCATATCTGATCAAGCAAAGTCATAATCCAGACATTTATGAACCTATGAAACAAAAACAAGGTGTTTCTCAAGGTTGACTGTCATCTTTTTACCAAGGGATGAAAGAAATGCCCTGAGAAGGAGAGAAACCACACGCTTTCAAGGCAGTGAGAAAACAAATCAATATAGAATTAAAGTGAAATTGAACAGAGCAGAGAAGCCTGACCTTCACAGGCTTTACCTCCACTTTAAACTTGATCCTACTTACTTAAAAAAATGTAGTATGTTCAAAATATTCTGCAATTTAAAAATAAAATGGATAAAAACAGGAAAAGAAAAACATATTTTCTCTTGTAGCCTCAAATTGTCAATATTATGTATTTTTACTACAAAAACAAGTGCATACCAAAGGAATGAAATGCATAAAAATTCATTAAACAATATAAAATAATCAATTAAAATAAGAAATAAAACAAAAAATGTTTTTACATTTGTTTGTGTAACATTTGGTTTTATTTACGGCACGAAAACGAGTTTCTAACACTTGTGTTTAAAGTGTGTTTTCTTACACTATAATATTGACTGTGAATGATGCATATTCATGCAGTGCATGCTGTTAATTACTATTACTCAGTCTCTAAATGTATAATTACACTGTGACAGGGACATCTTAAAATAAAGTGTAGGCAAAGAGGTTTATAAAACAACACAGATTACTCTCGACAGCGTAACAGCAGAGAAGCGGACTTACACCGAGAGATCGCTCCTTTCCAATGCGTTAATTCAGTTTGATGCAATTTCATCAGCGGCATGAACATTACAGCGGATGAATCATGAAATGTCCACTCACACACACACACACACACACACACACACACACACACACACACACACACACACACACACACACACACACACACACACACACACACACACACACACACACACACACACACACACACACACACACACACACACACACACACACACACACCAGGGCTGTCAAAATGGCTGAAAAGCTAAATTCAAATTTCTTTCTTAAATATTAGCAGAATTCGAATTATAATTTCTAATTCTAAAGGCAATACTTGATGTTAGAGGATAAAAGTACTGTACTGTCTCCTGTGTCCACAAGAGGGCTCAAGCGAGCGCAATAAGCAAATATAAACCAAATCAAGCATCGCATCTTTTATTGAAATGAAATGACATTCACTTTTTAAAGTGCATTAACTTTTGAAACAATTGTTCTTGAATAAAATATAATTTCCTTAATGTGCATGCTAGGAAAATTAGGTTAGAATAGTGCATAACACTGTGTTTGTGTATCAGTAACCTGAGAAAACACACTTCAACACACAGCGTAATGAACAGTTTTTGCATTTGAATGTGCTGTTTTGTTTTGTTTTTTAATTTGATGAATATTCTAAATGCGAATAGTACAGCCCTAGTACACACTGCTAATATGATCAGACAGGGCAGAGCACTGCGAGTTCAGTTGAGTAATAAACAACCTAAAAGTCTTTAATAAAACATTAGATGTTAGATGACTTAGCAAACGCACCTGAAGCTAAAGCTAACACACAAGCGCTCGCTGTGAGCCGTGAGCTGAGGAGACACACACCGCCAGAGGTTGAGGAGCGCTGAGATTTTAAACGTTTCTAAAAGAGTCTCTTCTGCTCACTAAAGCTGTGTTTCTCTGATTAAAGTTCTCTATGTGAATATATAGTAAAGTGTAATTTATTCCTGTGATCAAAGCATCATTACTCCAGTCGTCAGTGTCACATGATCCTTCAGGAATCATTCTAATATGATGATTTGATGCTCAAGAAACATTTATGATTATTATCAGTGTTGAAAACCGTTATTTCGATTTTTATTTCGGGATTGTTTGATGAATATAAAGCATTAATCACAGGAATAAATTACACTTTATTCACATAGAAAACAGATGAATTACATTATAATAATATTTCACTGTTTTTACTGTATTTTTGATCAAGTAAACCAGCTTTAATGAGCAGAAGAGACTCTTTCAGAAACATTATAAATCTTACCGATCCTAAACTTTTGACTGGTGTCCCTTCTTCATATCACTGCTTGGGTTTTAATGCATTGTGGGTAGACAATGAGCCGAAGAGTGAAAGAGTGATGGGAGAACGCACCGTTTGGTTCCCACTCTGTGATTGGGCGCGATGTCGATGGTGTCGGTGGCGGAGTCGTGGCGGACGGCCAATCCCAGGTCTGCGATGCAACACGTCCCGTTCTTCTTCACCAGTATGTTCTTGGACTTCAGATCCCTGTGGGCGATAGCAGGCTTTCCTGGAAGCAAACGCAGGAACACCAGATTACAGGCTGAAGAGAAGAGTGCCATCCTTCACCTTCACAACTGAGAGAACTTTAATGAAATCTGAGAGATTTTTATCCAAGCACAACTTTGGAGCGGTTCAGTCCGAGTCTCCGGAAGAGCCACGACTGCTTCACGTGACGAACAGATTTAATCCACAGATGAACTCTGATCAGGAACATATCTAGAGCTCATCAGACATGATCAACAGAAGCTCATCAGACATGATCAACAGAAGCTCATCAGACATGATCAACCGAAGCTCATCAGACATGATCAACAGAAGCTCATCACACATGATCAGCAGAAGCTCATCAGACATGATCAACCGAAGCTCATCAGACATGATCAGCAGAAGCTCATCAGACATGATCAGCAGAAGCTCATCAGACATGATCAACCGAAGCTCATCAGACATGATCAGCAGAAGCTCATCAGACATGATCAGCAGAAGCTCATCAGACATGATCAACAGAAGCTCATCAGACATGATCAACCGAAGCTCATCAGACATGATCAACAGAAGCTCATCACACATGATCAGCAGAAGCTCATCAGACATGATCAACCGAAGCTCATCAGACATGATCAACCGAAGCTCATCAGACATGATCAACCGAAGCTCATCAGACATGATCAACAGAAGCTCATCAGACATGATCAACCGAAGCTCATCAGACATGATCAACAGAAGCTCATCAGACATG
This sequence comes from Leuciscus leuciscus, assembly GCF_965113295.1. Taxonomy (NCBI): domain Eukaryota; kingdom Metazoa; phylum Chordata; class Actinopteri; order Cypriniformes; family Leuciscidae; genus Leuciscus; species Leuciscus leuciscus. The sequence goes on along the minus strand of NC_138735.1, from coordinate 908,090 downwards.
ATCAACCGAAGCTCATCAGACATGATCAACCGAAGCTCATCAGACATGATCAACAGAAGCTCATCAGACATGATCAACAGAAGCTCATCAGACATGATCAACCGAAGCTCATCAGACATGATCAACAGAAGCTCATCAGACATGATCAACCGAAGCTCATCAGACATGATCAACAGAAGCTCATCAGACATGATCAACAGAAGCTCATCAGACATGATCAACCGAAGCTCATCACACATGATCAACAGAAGCTCATCAGACATGATCAACAGAAGCTCATCAGACATGATCAACAGAAGCTCATCACACATGATCAACAGAAGCTCATCAGACATGATCAACAGAAGCTCATCAGACATGATCAACAGAAGCTCATCAGACATGATCAACCGAAGCTCATCAGACATGATCAACAGAAGCTCATCAGACATGATCAACCGAAGCTCATCAGACATGATCAACCGAAGCTCATCAGACATGATCAACAGAAGCTCATCAGACATGATCAACAGAAGCTCATCAGACATGATCAACCGAAGCTCATCAGACATGATCAACCGAAGCTCATCAGACATGATCAACAGAAGCTCATCAGACATGATCAACAGAAGCTCATCAGACATGATCAACAGAAGCTCATCAGACATGATCAACCGAAGCTCATCAGACATGATCAACAGAAGCTCATCAGACATGATCAACCGAAGCTCATCAGACATGATCGACAGAAGCTCATCAGACATGATCAACCGAAGCTCATCAGACATGATCAACAGAAGCTCATCAGACATGATCAACAGAAGCTCATCAGACATGATCAGCAGAAGCTCATCAGACATGATCAACCGAAGCTCATCAGACATGATCAGCAGAAGCTCATCAGACATGATCAACAGAAGCTCATCAGACATGATCAGCAGAAGCTCATCAGACATGATCAACAGAAGCTCATCAGACATGATCAACAGAAGCTCATCAGACATGATCAGCAGAAGCTCATCAGACATGATCAACAGAAGCTCATCAGACATGATCAACCGAAGCTCATCAGACATGATCAGCAGAAGCTCATCAGACATGATCAACAGAAGCTCATCAGACATGATCAACCGAAGCTCATCAGACATGATCAGCAGAAGCTCATCAGACATGATCAACCGAAGCTCATCAGACATGATCAACAGAAGCTCATCAGACATGATCAACAGAAGCTCATCAGACATGATCAACCGAAGCTCATCAGACATGATCAACAGAAGCTCATCAGACATGATCAACAGAAGCTCATCAGACATGATCAGCAGAAGCTCATCAGACATGATCAACCGAAGCTCATCAGACATGATCAGCAGAAGCTCATCAGACATGATCAACAGAAGCTCATCAGACATGATCAACCGAAGCTCATCAGACATGATCAGCAGAAGCTCATCAGACATGATCAACCGAAGCTCATCAGACATGATCAACAGAAGCTCATCAGACATGATCAACAGAAGCTCATCAGACATGATCAACCGAAGCTCATCAGACATGATCAACCGAAGCTCATCAGACATGATCGACAGAAGCTCATCAGACATGATCGACAGAAGCTCATCAGACATGATCAACCGAAGCTCATCAGACATGATCAGCAGAAGCTCATCAGACATGATCAACCGAAGCTCATCAGACATGATCAACCGAAGCTCATCAGACATGATCAACAGAAGCTCATCAGACATGATCAACAGAAGCTCATCAGACATGATCAACCGAAGCTCATCAGACATGATCAACAGAAGCTCATCAGACATGATCAACAGAAGCTCATCAGACATGATCAGCAGAAGCTCATCAGACATGATCAACCGAAGCTCATCAGACATGATCAGCAGAAGCTCATCAGACATGATCAGCAGAAGCTCATCAGACATGATCAGCAGAAGCTCATCAGACATGATCAGCAGAAGCTCATCAGACATGATCAACAGAAGCTCATCAGACATGATCAACCGAAGCTCATCAGACATGATCAACCGAAGCTCATCAGACATGATCAGCAGAAGCTCATCAGACATGATCAACAGAAGCTCATCAGACATGATCAGCAGAAGCTCATCAGACATGATCAGCAGAAGCTCATCAGACATGATCAACAGAAGCTCATCAGACATGATCAACAGAAGCTCATCAGACATGATCAACCGAAGCTCATCAGACATGATCAGCAGAAGCTCATCAGACATGATCAACAGAAGCTCATCAGACATGATCAGCAGAAGCTCATCAGACATGATCAACCGAAGCTCATCAGACATGATCAGCAGAAGCTCATCAGACATGATCAGCAGAAGCTCATCAGACATGATCAGCAGAAGCTCATCAGACATGATCAGCAGAAGCTCATCAGACATGATCAACAGAAGCTCATCAGACATGATCAACCGAAGCTCATCAGACATGATCAACCGAAGCTCATCAGACATGATCAGCAGAAGCTCATCAGACATGATCAACAGAAGCTCATCAGACATGATCAGCAGAAGCTCATCAGACATGATCAGCAGAAGCTCATCAGACATGATCAACAGAAGCTCATCAGACATGATCAACAGAAGCTCATCAGACATGATCAACCGAAGCTCATCAGACATGATCAGCAGAAGCTCATCAGACATGATCAGCAGAAGCTCAGACCCGTTCTCACATGTCACATGTCTTTCAGATGATGGCGGAATTTAAATTTTTGTCTTTTCCAGTTTAGTTTTGTTGATCACTTTGCCTGTGTTAATGCTGATAACTGCATAACATTTGGCACAGGTGTGTATTTTTGTTGTAATTTTACTATTTCACCGCCATTTCCTTTAAAAAATCTATTTTGCACTAGAAACACACAATAGTTCCTCTCAGTGCCTTTTGGACACAAATGTCCCCATTGAAACCCATGAAAACTGCTATTTTTAATCCCAGGGCAATTTAACTATAAAATGATGCAATCTTTGTTAAGAGGCTTTCATTCTGTTGGCAAGGCTTCAAAATTTACATTTGTAAAAAAAATTATCAGATGGAGCCATTTTTTCAGGTTTGGTCTATAAAGCAAAAACTCGCTTTATTCCTGTTTTCTGCTTCGGCATATTATAGAGCCAACTGGATAAATTATGCAAGGATAATTGTGTGTGTGTGTTGTTATGGATGTCTGAGTGTGGTTGGTATGTGTGTTATAAACATAAATGTGTGTGTGCATGTGTGTGCTTGTACTATTGAGAGAGAAAATATATATTTTATATAAAATAAAGGGTCTTCTTTAAAATGAGACCAAATTTAAGTCTGTGCTCCCAAGCTTCTGTTTTTTGACACTGATATTTTTGTCCACAATGTTCCCTATGAGTAACTGTTTTAACTGATGCTCGAGGGTGAAGTGAACAACCCCTGGGGCTCTGAGGTGAGAATTGAACGACCCCTGGGGCTCTGCGGTCAGAAGTGAACGACCCCTGGGGCTCTGAGGTCATTTTTGGCTGAAAATTTTAGGTGTTCTGGTACGAAACTTGGTAAAGGTTTTGGCACTTGCTGTGTGAACACACAAAAATCATGGACCTGATTGGAACAGGTTAAATGGCCCTGGAAACAATAGTCACACTTGTGCTCCTCGCAGTCAGAAATGAGCGTATTGGTCGAATTTCCTCCAGTGGAAGCGTTTGGTACTGCAGCCAAACAGAGTCTCACTGAAAGCTCTTTTTTTTTAGATAGATGTTCTCAAATTTGGAACACAACTTGTTTAGTTTTGTGGTTTTAGAGTAAAACGTGTTTTTTAAAATTTAGATTTCATCAAAATTGAAAATGGTATTTTTGTTTTGTGTAAACGTACAATTCTGCAACTTTTTTTAAGTTTACTTTTTAAAACTTTTTTCACTTCAGCAATAATCTGCCAAGTGTCGTCTTTGAAAAGAAATCAAACTTCAGTCTATTTACCACAGTTTCAGTTGGAAATAAGTTGGAAAAAAAAGTTCAAAAAGTGAATAAATGGATTATAAATACAGTGTAAATATAATGTAGTGCCATAAAATCCCCTAAATACAAAATACTAAATAAAAAAACATTATCAAACTAAAATATATTACATTCCTTTTATAAAAATAAATAAATAAATAAATCTGTCATTCTTGACCGACATGTGAAGAGCACCAGAGGGTTTCATGAGGCCTGAAGCAGTTTCTCAATAGTCTGCATGTAGTATCGTAAAACGTATATTTATTTTTTTACATGTTTTCATAGACATGTAATATTATAATACAATGTTATTTTGATATATAAAAACACAGGGTATTTCAATGGTACAGGTAGCGATGTTGCAGCATCGGGGTAAAAAATACAGTTCAAAAGCAGAGGCGAGAATATCCTCTTATCATTCATAATATTATTTTTCTTATTTAACGCTCTCTCTTCATAGATACTTTCTATGCTTGGTTATGCAGTCCCTAACAATTTACTTGCCATTGTTATGTGTCATTGCACTCACACATACACGTCTATATTACTAACAGACCAATGTCGCTCTACACTGACCAAGAGGGGACTCTCTGAACGATCTCTACCTATCCAAGAGGGGACTCTCATAGCCTGCAATGGAGCTGTGTGTGTGTGTGAACAGTTAGGCAGTGAAGTCTGTCTTCATTATGTAACTATATATATATATAGTATATTATAGAGTATATTATATATTACGCCTGTTATTATTCATAATATTATTTTTCTTATTTAACGCTTATGTTCTCTCTTCATAGATACTTTCTATGCTTTGTTATGCAGTCCCTTTAGGGTCTATGACAGAAATAGCTCTTTAAGGTAACGATTTCTGGTCACTACTTTGTACAGTGAATTATGATTTTATTAATCAAAATGAACTTTGTGTCCCCAGTTGGATGGTAAAGAACGATACTTGTTTGGCTGCTTTGTACATTTCTTGCCATCACAAACACATTGTAAAGATGTGAGGTCAATCTCAAAATGTTATATCAGCTTTCTACATACTGATATTTATTGAGAGTCTCTTCTGCTCATCAAAGCTGCATTTATTTGATCAGAAATAATAGTGAAATATTATTACAATGTAAATCAGCTGTTTTCTATGTGAATATATATAGCAGAGTGTAATTTATTCCTGTGATCAAAGCTGAATTCTGATGCTGTACCACAGTAATACCCTGTTGTTTGACACTACAGCATTACCACAGTATACCGGCAGAACATGAGCTGAATATTACTTATGGTCAGGGTTTGAAAATGAATATATAATTCATTGCCTTATAATGCATAAACAAATGAAAGCTTGTTTACAGCTGTAATAGTATAATAGAGCGATCTGAGCTGATCTCCAAGAGCTTGCCTGTGACTCTCTTATAGTCTCATTTAACGGAGCATTATGTCTCAATTATACCAGTGTAATAAAGCTGCCACGCCGGTGAATGAAGCTGGCCTTAACAACAAACAACTCACAAAACCCCATCAGCTACTCTCCACTGTGATGAAGACGTCGACATCAAGCAGAAACACTGCGATCCTGGACTTCAAGAGGCAGACGTTTACTCAAAGCACTATTTGTATATGTAATTTAAATGAATAGAAGCTCGCTGGAGCCACTGGTGTTTCAATGAGCTGAGGGGCTGAGGGAGTCACACTCAAACCTCTCGAAACGCCCTCGCTTCATTCCTCCAACACCAGCTCAGTGTTTCTGTCGGCAGCTGATGTCCATTCATTCCTTACAACACAACTAGACGAGGAAAGTTTGATGTTAGCTGAAAGTTTGAAAAGACTTTTAAAAGTTTGAAGTCGGAGGATTTTACTTGGAAGTCAATAAAATGCTGTTAACATATTCTAACATGTTGCTAGCCTGATTTAACGTGTTGCTAACATGTTTTAACATTATGCTAGCCTGATTTAACACATTGTTAACAATTATAACATTGTTTAGGACATTGATATCATGTTTTTACATGTTGCTAGCCTGATTTAACACGTTGTTAACATGTTTATAACATGGTTTAACACATTGATATCATGTTTTAACATGTTGCTAGCCTGATTTAACACGTTGTTAACATGTTTATAACATGGTTTAACACATTGATATCATGTTTTTACATGTTGCTAGCCTGATTTAACATGTTGTTAACATGTTTATAACATGGTTTAACACATTGATATCAGGTATTAACGTTGCTAGCCTGATATGAAATGTTATTAACATGCTTTAACATGTTTCTAGCCTGATTTAACACATTGTTAACGATTATAACATTGTTTAGGACATTGATATCATGTTTTTACATGTTGCTAGCCTGATTTAACACGTTGTTAACATGTTTATAACATGGTTTAACACATTGATATCATGTATTAAGGTTGCTAGGCTGATATAACACGTTATTAACATGTTTTAACATGTTTCTAGCCTGATTTAACATGTTAACATGATTATAACATGGTTTAGCACATTGATATCATGTTTTAACATGTTTCTAGCCTGATTTAACATGTTAACATGTGTATAACATGATTTAGCACATTGATATCATGTTTTAACAATGCTAGCCTGATTTAATGCATTATTAAAATGCTTTAACATGTGTCTAGCCTGATTTAACACATTGCTAACAAATTTCTAACATGATTTAGCCCTGAAAAAGCATAACCACAGCATGAGTCTGTCAGGTGTGAGATCGACAGGAGAGCACAGGTGAGGGTAAGCACAGGTGAACACAGGTTAACACAGGTGAACACAGATGAGCACAGGTGAACACAGGTGAGCAAAGGTGAGGGTGAGCACAGGTGAACACAGATGAGCACAGGTGAACACCGGTGAGGGTGAGCACAGGTGAGCACAGGTGATCACAGGTTAACACAGATGAGGGTGAGCACAAGTGAGGGTGAGCACAGGTGAACACAGATGAGCACAGGTGAGGGTGAGCACAGGTGAACACAGATGAGCACAGGTGAACACAGATGAGCACAGGTGAGGGTGAGCACAGGTGATCACAGGTTAACACAGATGAGGGTGAGCACAAGTGAGGGTGAGCACAGGTGAACACAGGTTAACACAGATGAGGGTGAGCACAAATGAGGGTGAGCACAGGTGAACACAGATGAGCACAGGTGAGGGTGAGCACAGGTGAACACAGATGAGCACAGGTGAACAGAGGTGAGGGTGAGCACAGGTCAACACAGATGAGCACTGGTGAACACAGGTGAGGGTGAGCACAGGTGAACACAGATGAGCACAGGTGAACATAGGTGAGGGTGAACACAGATGAGCACAGGTGAACAGAGGTGAGGGTGAGCACAGGTGAACACAGATGAGCACAAGTGAACACAGGTGAGGGTGAGCACAGGTGAACACAGATGAGCACAGGTGAACACAGGTGAGGGTGAGCACAGGTGAGCACAGGTGATCACAGGTTAACACCGATGAGGGTGAGCACAAGTGAGGGTGAGCACAGGTGAACACAGGTGAGCACAGGTGAGGGTGGGCATAGGTGAACACAGATGACGGTGAGCACAAGTGAGGGTGAGCACAGGTGAACACAGGGGAGCACTGGTGAGGGTGAGCACATGTGAGGGTGAGCACAGGTGAGGGTGAGTACAGATGAGGGTGAGCACAGATGAGGGTGAGCACAAGTGAGGGTGAGCACAGGTGAACACAGGTGAACACAGGTGAGTGTGGGCACAGGTGAACACAGATGAGCACAGGTGAACACAGGTGAACACAGGTGAGGGTGAGCACAGGTGAGCACAGGTGATCACAGGTTAACACCGATGAGGGTGAGCACAAGTGAGGGTGAGCACAGGTGAACACAGGTGAGCACAGGTGAGGGTGGGCATAGATGAACACAGATGACGGTGAGCACAAGTGAGGGTGAGCACAGGTGAACACAGGGGAGCACTGGTGAGGGTGAGCACATGTGAGGGTGAGCACAGGTGAGGGTGAGTACAGATGAGGGTGAGCACAGATGAGGGTGAGCACAAGTGAGGGTGAGCACAGGTGAACACAGGTGAACACAGGTGAGTGTGGGCACAGGTGAACACAGATGAGCACAGGTGAACACAGGTGAACACAGGTGAACACAGGTGAGGGTGAGCACAGGTTAACTCCTTTTCTGTTGATGTTCATGCTGCAAAATCTTCATACTTCCACAACAAGATCAACAGCTCCTCCAACACACGATTACTCTTCAAGACATTCAACTCTCTCCTCTGTCCACCTCCACCACCTCCCGCCTCCTCCTTAACTGCTGACGATTTTGCGACCTTCTTCACCAACAAAACAACAGCTATCAGCAGTCAGTTCTCAGCTCCACACACACAGGAACCCAGACCGACCCCTTCCACAGCCAATACCCCTCTGTCCTCCTTTTCTTCGCTAACCGAGGAAGAAGTATCTACACTTCTCCTCTCCAGTCACTCTCCCACACTTCTACCATCACTCACACACATCATCAACTCATCCCTCCACACTGGCACCTTCCCTACAGCATTCAAGCAGGCTCGGGTTACTCCACTGCTCAAAAAACCAACGCTAAACACATCATTTGTAGAGAATTACAGACCTATCTCTCTCCTACCATTCATTGCGAAGACACTTGAAAGAGCTGTCTTCAACCAACTAACATCCTTCTTGTCTCTAAACAACCAGCTGGATGTCAACCAATCTGGCTTCAAGAAAGGACATTCAACTGAGACTGCATTACTGTCAGTCACAGAAGCCCTACGGATCGCAAAAGCTGCTTCAAAATCTTCAGTCCTCATTCTCCTGGATCTGTCTGCTGCCTTCGACACGGTGAATCATCAGATCCTTCTGTCCACCCTCTCATCACTGGGCATCACAGGAACTTCACTCCACTGGTTTGAGTCCTATCTCACAGGTAGGTCCTTCAAGGTCGCATGGAGAGGTGAGGTATCCAGAGCACATCAGCTGACCACAGGGGTTCCCCAGGGTTCAGTTCTTGGTCCCCTCCTCTTCTCCATCTACACCACATCACTGGGACACATCATACAGGCACACGGTTTTTCCTACCACTGCAATGCTGATGACACACAGCTCTTCCTCTCCTTTCAACCAGATGATCCCACAGTAGCTGCACGGGTCTCAAGCTGTCTGACGGACATCTGCACATGGATGAAGGAACATCACCTGCAGCTCAACCTGGCAAAGACTGAGCTTCTCGTCCTCCCTGCCAATCCATCTCTACAGCACGACTTCACCATCCATCTAGAGTCATCATTAATCACCCCATCAAGATCGGTCAGAAATCTTGGAGTAACGTTTGATGACCAGCTGACCTTCACAGATCACATTTCAAAGACAGCTCGATCATGCAGGTTTGCACTGCACAACATCAGGAAGATCAGGCCTTTCCTAACTGAGCATGCAACACAACTTATCGTCCAGGCCCTGGTCATCTCTAGGCTTGACTACTGCAATGCCCTTCTGGCTGGACTCCCAGCATGTGCGACCAAACCCCTACAGATGATCCAGAATGCTGCAGCTCGTCTTGTCTTCAACGAGCCCAAGAGGGCCCACGTCACTCCTCTGTTCATCTCTCTGCACTGGCTACCTCTAGCTGCTCGCATCAAGTTCAAGGCACTGACGCTTGCTTACAGAACTATCACAGGCTCAGCTCCCTCCTACTTTCACTCACTCCTACGAGTCTACATCCCTACCAGACACCTACGATCGGTCAACGAGCGACGTCTCGTGGTTCCATCACAGAAAGCCACAAAATCACTTTCCAGAACATTCTCATTCACAGTTCCATGCTGGTGGAACGCTCTCCCCACCGGCATCCGGAATGCAGAATCCCTGACAACATTCAAAAAACAGCTGAAAACCAATCTCTTCCGTGAGCACTTAACCTTATAGAAAAAAAAAAAAAAAAAAAAAAAAAAAAAATCCTTTCCCTTTGAAACATCACTTATCAGGCTTATGCTACTCTGAATAATACCTGAACTTCGTATTTTGAGCACTTCCTGCGTTGTTGTTGCTTTTGCCTCTTTATGATGACTCGCTGAATTTAGTCCTAATTTGTAAGTCGCTTTGGATAAAGGCGTCTGCTAAATGACTAAATGTAAATGTAACACAGATGAGGGTGAGCACAAGTGAGGGTGAGCACAGGTGAGGATGAGCACATGTGAGGGTGAGCACAGGTGAGGGTGAGCACAGATGAGCACAGGTTAGCACAGGTGAGGGTGACCACAAGTGAGGGTGAGCACAGGTGAACACAGGTAAGCACAGATGAGGGTGAGCACAGATGAGCACAGGTTAGCACAGGTGAGGTTGAGCACAAGTGAGGGTGAGCACAGGTGAACACAGGTAAGCATGAGCACAGGAAAACACAGGTGAACACAGATGAGCACAGGTGAACACAGGTGAGGGTGAGCACAGGTGAGGGTGAGCACAGATGAGGGTGAGCACAGGTGAGGGTGAGCACAGATGAGGGTGAGCACAGATGAGGGTGAGCACAGATGTGCACAGGTTAACACAGATGAGGGTGAGCACAGATGTGCACAGGTTAACACAGATGAGGGTGAGCACAAGTGAGGGTGAGCACAGGTGAACACAGGTCAGCACAAGTGAGGGTGAGCAAAGGTGAGGGTGAGCACAGGTGAACACAGGAGAACACAGGTGAGCACAGGTGAGGGTGAGCACAGGTTAACACAGGTGAGGGTGAGCACAGGTACCTTGCGTGCCCACGATCTCCATGTGCAGGTGTGCCAGGCCGCTGGCGGTGGACAGAGACAGCTTGATCATGCCCTCCACCGTCACCGTGTAGCGGTTCAGGTAGTCGAACAGCGAGCCGTGCTCATGGTAGTCCGACACCAACCACAGCTGCGTCCAGGTGCCGTTATCTGACCGGGAGAAAACACAGATTACATCAGCAAACACAGGAGTCATCCACACATCCCAGCATGCATCAGTACCATCCACACATCCCAGCATGCATCAGTGCCATCCACACATCCCAGCATGCATCAGTGCCATCCACACATCCCTGCCTGGAAGACAGTAAACACACACACACACACACACACACACACACACACACACACACACACACACACACACACACATTCACTCACACACACACACACACACACACACACACACACACACACACACACACACACACACACACACACACACACACACACACACACACACACACACACACCAGTGCCATCACCACTACATCCCAGCATGCACCAGTGCAATCACCACCACATCCCAGCATGCAGCAGCGCTCCCTGACCCTTGTTGTCTGCAGCGATGAAGCCCAGTATGTTCTCGTGGCGCAGCATGACGGTCTGGTAGATCTCGGCCTCCCGGAACCAGGAGCGCTCCTCCCTGGAGGAGAAGATCTTCACGGCCACCTCCTCGCCCCTCCACTTGCCCCGCCACACCTCCCCGAACCGGCCCTTCCCGATGCTCTCCTGCAGGATGATGGTGCGCGCGATCGTCCTCTGCACCAGCAGCGGCAGGCCTGGGGGACACGGGGGACAGGGGACACGTTTACAGTCACAGTCACATGTTTACTTTTACACAGTCACACAGGTTCTCTTTTTCATTCACCGGCCAATTTGGCTACTAAATGTTTAAGTTACTGGACATTCAGAGCTTCTACTAGAGTGTATATATATATATATCTATTATACAATTTGGATTTCATACATTAATTTCTTATTCAAACTAAATCTCCTCCCTCCCTCTTTCATCCTCGTCACCAAAAATATGTTTTAGTACAATACAAAGCTGATTGATTTTTGTATCAATACAGTACAAAGAACATCAAAAAATGTAGGATGTTGGAAAATAATGTATTTTCTGTTAACCAAATGCTTTTTAATCTACGATATTGTATACAAACACAAACACAAACACACACACACACACGCACAAACACACACGTGCAAACACACAAAAAAAAAAAAACACAAACACAAACAAACACACACATTAGACATACATGAATGATGTATAAATATAACATTTTAAGAACATTAACTCTGAACTCTGGACGAATGTTCTATTAATGTTACTCAATGTCCGTGTGAAGTTACACCGGATCTTCCCAGACTGAAACTGAGTCATCATGACAGTGTAACGCCTCGGATCCCTCAGCAATCTGACCAGTCACACATCAGCAGAGGAACATCAGACCAGCTTTACTGTGTGTGTGTGTGTGTGTGTGTGTGTGTGTGTGTGTGTGTGTGTGTGTTAGCACAACAACAAGACCATCGTCTACAGCTGCAGTCTCACTGCACACAACACGTTCTACTTCACTGTAGAAATGTGAATTATTTTAACTGTACTTTACAGCAACGGTCCCTGTTAACATATGTGGTTAAGCCTGCAAAAAATATATTCTATATAACATGTAAAATAGAAAAATAGAAAACAATTCAAAATATTAATAACACCTATAAAAGTATCTTAGTGATACTAAAATCATACAGTGGCACCTGCAATGTTCAAATTTGTGTTCTGGAAATCTATGCAAATGTATGCATATTTAATCAGATAATACATCATTTGCATATTTAAACATAACATTTCAGAAACATTTCAATAGAAAACACCTGCTTTAACGGTCAGTGATTAATCATCAGAGAAGCACGGAGGTTATCTCACCCTGTTCTCCTGTGAGCTCTCGTCTTCAAACAAGATACAGATGTTCTTATTTTAATTCTTATATTCCCTTGTTTCTTCTCCCTGAACCTGGTTCCCATCTGGGAGAACATGGATATATGGTGTGATCACTCTAAAAGTGTGATTTCTAGACCCAGAAAAGTCAGTAAATTAATCCAATCTTACAACTCTATGGGCATTTTATGAAGAATATACATGTTTCTACACTGATAACAATGATTCTGTGGTGAAATACTGTAAATGCTACAGAAAAAACAAATGTAATTTCTACATGAAAGTTAGTTCAGGCAAAAACACACAAAAAAGTGAATTCTATATTAGTACTCAATTCAAGCATGTAGAAATTAAAGCGTAAATATCAACGATATAAAATTAAGTAAAACCAACTCAACTTTTTGGATACTGGTGTTCCCATCATGCACTGGGGCATGAATAATTAATGAGGCTGATTGTTCACTGTTTTCCAGCTGTATTTACACTGATTTATCATTGCTTTTGTTGTTAGGATTAGTAACTTGCCATTTTGTGACATCTGGACTCATTTTCTACTCAAAATGACACATTCGTACTCAGAAACGATCTACCGAATGTTACAGTCATTGTGTAACAAGTATTGAGGAGTGTGTTCACATTACTATTATGCAGATAGAGTTAAGTCAAATCTACTCAACTAAGTTAAGTAAAATTAAATAAATTAAATATAATTAATTCATATTTACTTAATTGCATCATGAATGTTAAGTTCAATAGTACATTTTACTTGATAATAACAGGTTAGTTGTACAGTAAAATTTACTTAAAATGTGTTACACACACACACACACACACACACACACACACACACACACACACACACACACACACACACACACACACACACACACACACACACACACACCAGTGGCTCAGAAACATCTGAAACCATGAGAAGGACTGGGAGAATATGCGGGCTGACCGTTTCAGTTACACACACATACACATCCAAACACTGATTCCAGTTACACACACACACACACACACACACACACACACACACACACACACACACACACACACACACATCCAAACACTGATGGATCTGCAGAAGAGCGAGACAGTCAGACAGACAGACGGAGAACACACAGTGATGTGACTCACACACGAGGTTAAGTCACGTCACACACACTCTCACACACACACACACACACACACACAGACGAGTGGCGCCACATCGAGACCCAGTCAAACTACGTGTACCAGACACCAGACGTGCAGAAATCACACAACTGGGAGTAAACAGGAAAAGAGAGGCCTTATATGTGTGTGAAGTGTGTAGTTTGTGTGATGTGCACTGTCACACACTCAGGAGGAGTTCTTCATCCCTGTTCAAGCGCCGTCATTACAGTCACTCATTCACACACACACACACACACACACACACACACACGCGCACACACACACACACACACACACACACACACACACACACACACACACACACACACACACGCCTTCGTATTAGACAGCATTTTGCTTCTTAAATGCTGTCTAATTAAAATAGTCCAACACACACACACACACACACACACACACACACACACACACACACACACACACACACACACACACACACACACACACACACACACACGCCTTCGTATTAGACAGCATTTTGCTTCTTAAATGCTGTCTAATTAAAATAGTCCAACATTCATTTTTTAAAATGAAGTCAAATTTGCTTTTTTAGAGAGTAATCTTTCATCAGAATATAACTTGGTTTGCCAATGAAATGTCTTCCCTATCCATTAAAGGGGAAATATCATGAAAATCGGACTTTTCCCGTGTGTAAGTGCTGTAATCGGTGCTTCTACAACCCAGAAAACGTGAAAAGTGAAACCCAGTAACTGTGTTCTGGTGAGTCTTTCTCTGCAAGCATGTCAAAAAATAAGATGATCAGATTTCGCTCTCCTTCTGACGTATGAAGAGGATCTTATTATAATATTACCGGCCCTTAATCTGCACGTTTACACACACCAGCCGACATTTGGTTCCACACACGACAACAGAGACCAGTTCTAACGCACTGATAAAGATCCAGCAAAGCCTGAAACTGTTGTGTGGTTGAGCACAGACGAGCACTGAACACTATTGACCAGAACATGTCACCGCTGTCTTATAAACACCTCAGGAACTGTGGACACTTGTGGAGAAGTTAAACATGATGATGAGATGATCAATGTAACTCCACAACAACTACAGAAATGTCTCCACTAACATTCAGAAACTCTTCCTGAGTCTCTCCGTAAGGCTGCACTCGCTACTGGTTATTCTGGGATTCCGGATGAGTGAGATTGGAGTGTTTTGTTATTGCCGGAGTTTCTGAAGCTTGTGTAAAGACTCCGCCCTCTTCTGAACGGAGGCGGAGCTAAAGCTCATTTGCATTTAAAGGAACACACATAAACAGCGTGTTTTTGCTCACACCCAAAAAGGGGCAAATTTGACAAGCTATAATAAATGATCTGGTATTTTGAGCTGAAATTTCACAGACACATTCTGGAGACACCAGAGATTTATATTACATCTGGTGAAAAGAGGTAGCCTGGTTAAAACCAGACCATTCTCAGTAGTAACCGAGTTATGGTCTGGCAAAGCTTCATTAATAACTAATTTCCAAAGGGGCGTCACCAACGGACGTCGCTCAAATGCCTCTGGGCACAAGTGGATAGACCTACAACCAATCAGAGCGATCGTCATCGTGTAAAGCCATATGCTGCGTCCCAATTCGCCTAAGTTACACTACGCCATAAAAGTATGTACTCTTTTTGTGAAGAAAAGGTATTTACTTTTGAATGTGTAGCAAAAAAGTAGGCAAGCTTTGGGACATACTACTTCATCATCTTTATCGGACGGATCTGTCGCGTGCGTCCTGTCACGTAAACTGCCCTGTCAATCATCTTGTCACAGTTAAAATCCTCTATTAAATCTATTAATTAATTTCCAACCATTTCGGAGAGAAATGTAGCAGCACGTTCATCTGCCAGTGGGTCTTTCATGGAGACTGGCCTCATGTGTTTGCAATTTGAATATAATAATGCATTTAAAAGTTGCTGCGCTTCACCAACGGATGTCGCTCTAATGCCTCTGGGCACAATTGGATAGACCTACAACCAATCAGAGCGATCGTCATCGTGTAAAGCCCGCCCCAACGTTTCTGATTGGTGCCGCGATTTCGAGGGATTAGAAATGGCCTTGAATGGGCTCTTTGCCAGACTACTTGCAGAGCAAATCTAAATTTGCCGGAAGTTGTCTTGGTTTTCCCAGGCTAGAAAAGAGGCATAATATGTCATCTTTAAAGGGATAGTTCAGCCAAAAGTGTAAATTCTCCCATCAATTACTCCCTCAAGTCTCTCTAAACCCATAAGACTTTCCATCTTCGAAACACAAACAAGTATATTTTAATTTCTGTCCATGCATCCAAAACTTTCACAATCACAATGACGTTTGTTCTCTTGCATCACACTAGTGTTTGCCATATTTGATGAGCTCCATGTGTGTGTGTGTGTGTGTGTGTGTGTGTGTGTGTGTGTGTGTGTGTGTGTGTGTGTGTGTGTCGATCTGTGTTTAAAGTCTGAATCAAATCTGTTTATCATATAAAGCATTTGTGTCTCTTCAGAAGAGATGAAACTACTTGACTCATATTACTGTGGCACTTCAGAAACTTTCAATGGACTGACAAAAAGAATATTAAAAATATCTTACTGTGTGCTTGACAATGAACACACATCATGGGTTTGGAACGACGTGAGGGCGAGTAATTACAGGACTTTCAGTGTTATGGGAACTATTCCTTACAAGAGTGTTCTCCGGCTGTTGGCTGTACAGTGAGAGTCTATTAGTTCGACTTCACAAACACTGATGGCAGTGTCTCGGTGCGCAGAAACACCTTTAAAGATTGAAAAGATCGACAAAAGAGAAAACTGTGGGAAGGCAAAGCTCTTCCAGGATATGTGTCAGGATTGCAGGATGTCTGGACACGCTTTATTCGAGTTTCAACCACAGGGAAACAGGGAAGGTTCTTGAACAAACATTCTTCCAGTAACATTAACTGATCGCTCAGCGTTATCTGGTCTTTAATAATGTTCTCAAAGCCTTAGCGCAAAATATTTTGCCTAACATTTTTTAAATATATTATATCATTTTTCCCATAATGTTTAGAGAATGATAAAGAATGATAAAACGGAATGTTTTGAACGTTGGGAAGAAGATTCGGAAAATAATGTTTTCGTAACTGTTAGCAAACCATTCTTCGAGCATATTTATGTTAGCAAGGGACTGTGTCCTTCACTAGACATAAGAAAGAGTCAGGGAAGGCTGGGATATCTGGGGATGTGTGTGTGTGTGTGTGTGTATGTGTGTGGACCTCGCTCCAGGTCCCATGTGTCTGATAAGGTGGTTTCACACACTACTTTCGTGTGTGAGTGGTTCAACCGATAACCAATTGCTGGAACAATCGGTTATTGGAACAAATCCGTAGCGACAGTTCTTCCGTGTTTCGGCTGAGAAGGGTGTGTGTCATTATACAGTACGACAGCGCCCTCTACAGGCGAACACCATCACTGACACCTCGTGGAGTTTGTTTTGACACGCGAGTCTGCACAGAGCCGGACACTTCAGATGCGCATTCAAGATTTATTTGGTGTCAACAGAGTTATTTACTATTTATGGCCAGAACTCTGGTCCATTCTAATGGTTTTGAAAGTGCTTTATAATTATAAGTTGAGTAAACGGTATGTAAGGGTTAATGCCCGACGAGGTTCTCCGCTGCGCGTCGGACGGTTGCCTCCGCCGGAGTCCATTAATACCTGACAATGGACACCTCGAAGGGCATTAACCCGCTTATACCATGGTCACTTGCCAAATAACACATTTTTAAAACATTAGTTTATATTTTAATTAGTTTTACAATCGAAATCTAAAGTTTTTACAAACAATAACTTGGTTTCCCTGGTTACGCCTGACGGTTTATTTAGCAACCGGAGATATTTATAGTCCGCTCAGCTCGTAGACCCCTTCAGTTTACTGCCTGTTGCTATGGTTACTCACAGCTGATGTAGCCAGCGCATTTATTCATTCATTTAGAACGGTAAACAGTCAGTTTCACCAGAACTCCTTTACTAGGTGTCCTCTATCACTTTTTAATGGACACCCTGCAGCCAATCAGAATCGAGTATTCACCCAGACCATGGTATAAGTATACAGTAGAGATGTCAAATAAAAAAATTAATTTCAAATATTCGTTGAATTTATTTTTAAAAACTGCACATTTAAATGGAAAAACCGTGCATTCAAATGTCTGGTGTGTCGAGAGGTGCGCGAGACATGATGATGTCGTTAGTGACGCGGTTTGTTTGTTAACTTATCCAGTACAGCGCAGTTGTTGATGTGGAAAATGGCGGGAAAAGGTTCTTCATTCTGATGAAAATGTTCAGTCTGAGGCAACGACACACTTGACCTTCACCTGCACATCGGTCAGAGCTGAGTGTGTGTGTGTGTGTGTGTGTGTGTGTGTGTGTGTGTGTGTGTGTGTGTGTGTGAGTGTGTGTTTCACCAGCTGGAAACACTGTCAACAGAAAGCGCTCAGCGTGTGAGTGTGTGTGTGTGTGTGTGAGAGAGTGTGTGAGAGTGTGAAAGCGCTCAGATCAAGCTGAGCGTCTGGTGTTTTTAAAGAACAATATGTAGAGAGTAGAAGTGAGTGTTTCTGAATGTCAGTTTGCTGTTGTGTGTTCATGTAGTTCATTACGCTGTGTGTTGAAGTGTGTTTTCTCAGGTTACTGATACACAAACACAGTGTTATGCACTATTGTAACCTAATTCTCCTTGCATGCACATTAAAGAAATTGTATTTTATTCGAGAGCAATTGTTTCAAAAGTTAATGCACTTTAAAAAGTGAATGTCATTTCATGTAATAAAAGATGCAATGCTTGATTTGGTTTATATTTGCTTATTGCGCTCGCTTGAGCCCTCTTGTGGACACAGGAGACAGTACAGTACTTTTATCCTCTAACATGAAGTATTGCCTTCGAATATAATTAGAATTTTGCTCATATTTAAGAAAAAAATTCGAATTTAGCTTTTCAGCCATTCTGCCAGCTCTAGTGTACAGTATATGTTTTCACATCTTTATAAAGTAATCTGTTAACTAGACACTGCATTAGTGGAGAACAGCAGTATGTTTGCTGCTAACATTACTACAACCTCAAACGGTTAAAGCCGGTTAAATGTTTAATGTCACGATTGTTACCATCGATGTTAATTGGTTTATATCCAGCTGGTCGTTTCCATGCATTCGTTATCCAGTGAAATGGCATATTTAAAGCTGGGGACGTGAGATGATGATCATGTTCTGCAGCCGACAGAAACATATATAAGAAACTCTTCCGATTTCAGCTCTTTTTTATCGTCACTGTAATACATCATTTGTTATTTTGATTAGATAATCATCAAGTGCTATAAAATACAAGCAAATAAAGTGAGAGAAATATACATTTGTGTCTAAATTCAATGTGTAGATGATTAAAGATGGACACTGTACAATAAGAGTCCATCTGTGACATTAACTAAGGTTATTAACTAAAGTTAATAGAAATGGTTCATTTGTTGATTTCAAAATTTACTAAAAGCTCCAGTGAAAAGACTTGATAACACAAATGATCATGTCGCCAAAAATGTGAATGAACGGCTGTTATTATGTTTGTTCAGACCAACAAGAACACCGAGTGCAGTCATGTGACACATTTTCTTTTTTTTCCAAATAAGATTTGCACTTTTGGTGAATAATACAGGAAGAATTCAAAACCAGTTCTCTTGTATTTTATGATGCAAATACAAAAAAAAAATGTTGACGTCTTTCCTTCTCTGTGACAAACGGATGTCAGAAACTGAAGATTGCTCCAGAGTAACCGCTGTATTTCTGCTCTTCTAGAAGCCAGAGAGTGATGTTACATCATCATCATCATCATCATCATCACTCAGCTCATCTGCTTATTTTTACACACTGATCATGCCGAACATTCGTGTCAGTGTGAACAGGCCTTTACCCTGTTTTTAACTTTCTTGACGACGTGCCAATAAAATAACTGGCGCTTTACACTCGACACACAGTGTTTAATCCTGCCGGAGAAACACAGCGAAACAAAGGGAAGGAGAGAGGGATGATCCACGAACCAGACAACAAAGAGAACAGCAGACGTGCAGACGTAAACACACACACATAAAGGACGCAGGTGTTTAGAAAGATTAACAGGTAATTATATGAAGGGTAAAGAGTGTAAATGAAGCCAGAATAACCGGAATCACAGGAAGAGTTTCGTATGAACCAGATCTGGGCGTAAAAGCAGGACTTGACAACCGAGAGATGTATAGAGCCGAGAACACACTACCAGACAAACATCGTCCCGCGCATTAAAGCAGAGCTGTTATTGTTACATAAAACTCTTCAAAATCATCTCTGTTCCTTGAAATAAAGCTGTTATAAAATTTTAAAATAAACTCCTTACTAAAACTAAAACTGCAATTAAAATAGAGCTAAATATATGAAAAAATATAGAATTATAAAAACACTAATAAAATGACAAAAGCTAAAAAAATAAATAAATAAAAATTAACTAAATAAAAAAAAAAAATTAAAAAATTAAACTAAAAGTGAATAAAAAATATCAATGAATACTATATTAGTATATAAATAATGATAAAATAACAGTTTGTTGTTCCCTTTCATAGGTCTCTCAACACTGTGAATCTCGCAATGGGAACACCATTGGTGTGGACGAAAGTCTGAAGCGCAATTTGATTGGCCAATAGCGCTTAGCACCACCCTAAGCATACGTCACGTGTGCTTCATATTAGTGTGCTGCGCACTACTCCTCAGATTGTACTCCTTCAGGAAGCGGATTTTCTGTTGCCCGTAGGAAAGCATGTTTGTTGTGTTCTTTGCTGTAATTCAGAGCAGTTTTACCACTCCGCTCAAGCGGACATGATGAGTTTCAAGAAATGCATCGAAACCCCGTCATTTTCGTTGGCGATGATTTGCGGCCTAGGCTACTCCATAAGCTCGAGATGCTATTTCTTACGGTTGTGGCCTGTTCGATGATGACGTGTTGTCTACGGTGGCCTCTGACTCTGAGGAGCTTACAGGCGACCTGTGCGGCTCTCTCCCTCCGAGCGGACAGGAGGAGTGCACTTCTCCGTCGTACAGCGAGCTGTTAGACGTGGTCACTCGTGCTGTAAACAAGCTGGGCTGGATTGGGATTGCGATCGCTATTTGACTAGCCGTGCCCCAGCCCAGACCCGTAGGCCTCTACCTTTCTTCCAAGACCTCCACCACGAGGTTTCGAAGTCTTGGAAGCAGCCTTTTTCAGCACAAATTTCTTTGGCTCACTCTTACTGACATCAAAGAAAGAGACAAGACCTTCCTGTTAGATGCCCCCATGTCCAACAACGGTCTATTTGGCGAGTCTGTGACTGCTGTGGTAGAGAAGGTGAGCAGCGAAACAACAATCTGCTGTTTCCCGCAAGCTTATTCCATGCAGGCCTAGGGAGCGCTCATCTTCCCTGCAGCGCTCCTGTGAGGCACAGCGAAGCAAACCATCACCTATGGAGCCCCCACGCACAGACTGGGGCCCTAGGACACATCCACCGTTTCGTTCACGACTTAGACGGATAGACCTGGGTCCGACAGCCAAGATCTCTTGACCCCAGGCCCCCAGAAGTAGTTCCTGATTCCTTTGCTCGTCTGGCCCTCCATCGGAGAGATTACCGTTCCGCCGCAAATTGCGTCTTGGGCGGTTTTGGGCGAGGCTCCCTCGACGAGCAGCACTCCAGACACTCCGCGCACTCACGCCTTCGGAGTTCCGGGCAAAGTTTATTATTGCGCAATACCAGCAAGAACACATCGTCTCAAACTGTCAGCAGCGTTCTGTGTGTTCGTCACCTTGTGAGTTCATTCTTCCAAGAACAACTAGCAAGAGCGTTCTCCCCAAGAACACAAGTCCGTTCTTTGCATTCTTGGTTTTGAGAAACAGCCTATGACTACCGTAGTCACTCCACTCGTACTTCCTGTTTCAGCAGACGCCAAAGGCTCTCTGCAATCAGCGAATGTACTGACACCTGCAGTTCGGCAGGTTCCAGAGGAAGAATGGCTAACGCCCCAGCAGAGTACTGGGGACTCTGGCGTGGTAGCAGCGCCTGCCAATCGCAATGGGTGTTACGCACCATTCGACACGGTTACACCATCCAATTCAGGAAAGGCCCACCTCCTACCAGCAGGAGGTTTTGGAGGCTTTTCCCCCTCCTGATTCGGAGACTGGGAGTAATGCACGGCCTCTCTGCCTCTGCCCGGTCAGGGCACTGAAGGCCCATGTCGACCGCTCAGCCCAGTGGCGTAGATCGGAGCAATTGTCTGTGTGTTTTGGTGGTAAAAACAGAGGGGCTGCCGTCCCCAAACAGAGAATGTCTCAATGGGTGATTGAGGCTATCTCAGCGGGTGATTGAGGCTATCTCAGTGACTTATGAGGCACGTGGTTTGGCTTCGCCTCTAGGTGTGTGTGCCCAGTCCACTAGAGGAAGCGCTATTGACCAATCAAATTGGCGTGATGGTATAAGGGCTTCAGACATTCGTCCACACCAAAGGTGTTCCCACTGCGAGATTCGCAGTGTCTCGTTCCCCACTCAAGGAACAAAGGTTACATACGTAACCGAGACGTTTCTCTGTCGCATCGGTGCTCATGCAACCACATTACAAAACAACTACAACTTAAACTAAAGTTAAAATGAAAAAAATTAATAAATACTATAATCAGGGGTTAAATTGGGATTTATTATGTGGGGGGGCTCTCCCTAGAGGGGTCCGGGGGGTATTTTTGAAAAATAAACCATTAAATGGCATTTTCTGGAGAGTTTTGTGCAAAGAAATGGAGAAATTGAGTCTTACATGATATGTGAAAAACTGCAAGGTTAAGAGCATATACTTTGCATTGTTGTAGTATCAACAGGTATTAGGACATTTAGCATTTACATTAGCCTACTGTTAATCAGCAGTGGTGGAATGTAACGAAGTACAAATAGCCTACTTCGTTACTTTACTGAAGTAGGCTACATTTTTCACGTAGTTGTATCTTTACTTTACTTAAGTAGAATCGATAGTGCATAGGCCTACTTTTGACTTTTACTTCGTTACATTTTGCAGCAATTATTATACTTTCTACTCCACTACATTTCTACAACGTTTCACTACATTTTCTGATCAGTTGTCCCCCTGCCAAAACAGGGATTGAAAAAAATCTCCTGTTTTCGGTGCTGACGTGGTGGTGACGCGTTCATGTAAGGGTGGCGCTGCCAATAAAGCACCTAAAAGCTGTCACCAAGAACCGTCCGTCAAAAGTAATGATTATGAATATGTAAAATATATCAAGGAGACATTTTAATTGTTTATTAATAAACAATTGTTTTCTGTGTCAGTGCCCTGCATAGATGAAGTTGACGATGACTCACGATCTTCGCAGTAGTGAACGCGCCAGAGAGAAATTACATTTCATATGGATTACACAAGCAGCAATCTGTTTCCTTTCCTTTCGTTTTGAATTGTTCTGTTTAAAAGAAGACATTTCAAGCTTTCTATAGATATTTCTCAGGTCTGTCAGGCAAGTACCTTACGCTGAGTTTCGGTTCATTTATGAGACGCACTTCAGTTCTGGCGCCTCCGTGTCATGATTATCTATTGTCTGCTATATTTACTTCTTAATTATTAAATCCTGGCAATTGGTTGATGAAACATTGATTAAAATTAAGATATCATTAATACAAAACGAAATTCATTTTAAAGAAAGGCTTGCTTTCTGTTTGAGCCTGAGGTCTCAGTGAAAGTTTTAAACCGTCTTTTAGTGCCGCTTTCAGAGCGATCACCGTAACGGAGAACTGTCCCGTCCGTAATATTGTTTTTTCCTCATAAATGCGAACATGAAAAATAAAATAAAATGAATAGGCCTATGTTATGTTATGTTCTGTGGAGAGCCGACCCTCTCCACAGAACATAACATTTAGCCTACTTTTGGTTTGCGCAGTGTAATTCACAGAATTACTAAACAATATTTTGCCACCTAAAAGTTAAAGATTTTTTTGTGTCACGTCCACGGCATGTGTAGCCTATTTCCCTCATATTAAATATAAAACGCATGTGTAGACTGACATTTTTCTAATGTCTGGACTCCTTTATTAACCCTCTGGGGACCAAGGTGTTTTTGGAGCCCTTGAGATGTTCTGACATGCCTTGAAATTTGTGCTTTTTTCAGTTATTTATAAACATGTTAATGGCAAAGGTGTAAAATCACTCTATATAGCACAAACAGGGCTACCAAAATATGCGAGCAATGTGTATGTAGATGTTTGTATTTTTAAGAGAATAATGTTTATGCGTGGTTATTGGAAAAAATAAAAATGAAAGTGGCTGAATTAAGACCACAAAACACATATTAAATATGTGTCCACAAGACTTTTGTCTAATTGATGTTGTACCTTTGAGTACTGGCTTCAAAATTATGTGAAAATAGTCTTGCTTTATCGTTCACAAAAAAAAATACATTGATTTAAATGGTGTAAAACAGGTTTTGCTTGGAAAGCCAATATGCGAGGGGGGCGTGAAGGAGTAGTTTACACCTGGGATGTCCCACCCACTCTGCATAATGACTCTGAATAGCCATTCATTCAGGTGTGACACTGACTGAGCCACAATGCAAGGACAATGTATTTAGAAGAATACTTATATTGACCATTTAAGATTTCGCTTACATCTATCTTGTAAATATGTTTAGCTATTTTATTAAAAATGTTACAATTACAACAATAATTACAATTTCAACAATATTTCAAGTGTACTCTTTCTTTGTAAAAAAAAAAAAGAAAGAAAAAAAAGATTATAGGCCTACATTTTATCATATGTATTCATTAGTTTGAATATAGCCAACAATGGAACATCTAACATCTTAGTCTATGACTTTATTTTTGACAAAAATAGTGTGACTAACGCCTGACTAACGTTGTTTTATTGAAATATCAGGGCATATAAATGTTAATTTACGTTGCTTATACAAATACATTTTATTTCAACATATTCCAGTCGATTTTACTCATCTCAGTAGGCTATAGCAAAGCAGTTTATTCTTTCACACACAGACGCGCGATTCATATTTAGGCTAAACACTCTTTACAAATATGTACCCTTCATTCATCTCACAGAAACGCGAGTCATATTATAGAAATGCGATTCATCTTTTTGCGGTTTACATAGGCCTACACTAACGTTATTCCATAACGTTATTCCACACTTGAGAAAAGAAAACAGCCTACCTCACTCCTCAGCGCGATCTGCTGCTCATATCAGGAGATATTTCTCCTCATCAGCACTGTGGAAACTTTTCTCCATAAAGGCTATAATGTCTCACTCGCGACGCGCTTTGTTTACAGCTGATGTGGGCGTTTCACAGATCTGAAATGGTTCTCGGAATTTGCATTTGAAAAGCACGCGCTCTCCGGGGAGTGGTCACATTACTGTGAATCATCTCGTAATGAGGTCGACTGGAGTCGCTCTCTTTGTATACAGATTACAGAAACTAAGAATATTTGTTTTTTATATAAATGACTTCATTTAAAAGATGCGATCTCAAGCTTTATGCCCGTGGGTCTGTTTGCCTGTTTGACTGAATTTTCGCGGAGTTATAGATAATTTTCGAACGCGTTTCAAATGGGAGTTTACTGACAGAGAGAAGGCAGAAATCGCATCATGTTAATTTTTCTTTATTTGTCAAAAAGCAAAACACTTTATTTTTATTGTGAGTATACAGAAAAAAAATAGAAACTGAACAGGATCGATTGATGTATTACACGAAAATGAAAGATCAAAATTAACAGAGCATTTAGTGTTTATTTTCATTGCTAAAAAAAAAAAACGAGCAAAACGCGCGGGCGCGTTTTTGGTCCCCAGAGGGTTAAGGGAGTATGGATATATAAACAGTTTCAATATATTTGGTATTAAATGCATTTTCTGAGAATTTATATTTCAAGTTTTTACTGGAAATGTCACGTCCATAGCGCTGGAATTGACATCACTTGATTACACATTGTATTACCTTGTTATGATAGTGACCCGTACAATGTGCCAAACATATTTTCCTTACCTCGTCTTTCAAGGCCAGGGCACTTTTTGTACAACCAATGTTGTGCTGAACTTGACCAAATTGATCTGTTGCTGCAGCGGCGGCCAGCAGCTTGTGATTTTTTTTATTTTTTTAAGGCAGTAGAAGGTTCTGGAACTTTTGTGCGCTTCCACATACCGCTCTACGGATCTCCCAGGAACATTCATTATATATTGCTACGTACATTTATCCGTGTCGGAGTTCTGAGTAGTGGCCTACCTAGATGCGCATGGCATGCGCGAGCGGTGCGCGATCATGGTCGACTGACAACGAGATTAAGCAGCTAAACAAGACGGCCGTGTTCCGATTGTTCTCATCTCAGCTCCGCCGAGACAAAATAGACATGCCATTTCAAAAATCTTTCATTTATAATCAGAAATATGTTTTCAAAGACATCACTTTCATAAAATTTTATGTGACATAATTTCCAGTAGGCAACTGACTGCAAACAGGCACATCAGGGCACAAACGAGCAGGCTTATGTGACGGGGCTGAGCCCCGGAGAGCCCAGGCCCAATTTAACCACTGACTATAATAATATATAAATAATAAAAAAAATTAAATCAGTCACGTCTGTCATGGAAGCACATAACAAAACTACTACAACTTAAAATGACAATGAAAAATATGAATAAATACTGAAATGGTTATTAAATAATACTAAAATAAGAGTTTGAGTGTGTGTGTGTGTGTGAGCGAGACTCACCTGAGCCCGAGCCGGATGTGGTCATGTCGTAGATGAGGTCTTTGAGTGTGTGTGTGTGTGTGTGTGTGTGTGTGTGTGTGTGTGTGTGTGTGAGTGAGCGAGACTCACCCGAGCCCAAGCCGGATGTGGTCATGTCGTAGATGAGGTCTTTGAGTGTGTGTGTGTGTGTGTGTGTGTGTGTGTGTGTGTGTGTGTGTGTGAGCGAGACTCACCTGAGCCCGAGCCGGATGTGGTCATGTCATAGATGAGGTCTTTGAGTGTGGTTCCCACAGTGATGAAGGGATGGTCCATGGTCGGGTCCTCCTCGTTCGGCACACGGTGGTGGAGAACTGAGCGACTGTGGCAGATGTAGAACACGGTGACCATGAGGAAACACACCACACACACCGGACCCGCGATCAGCGCCGCGAACGCCACGGGCCCCAGAGCCACCGGCTTCTGTGTCGGCACTGTGTGTGTGTGAGAGAGAGAGAGAGAGAGAGAGAGAGAGAGAGAGAGTCAGGTCAACAACATTACAGCAGTCAAGGCCTATAAAACACATAAGATATATTGAACTCAAAATCTTGCATACAAAAAAAACAAGAAAATGGGAAGAACATGACAATGTTAATGGCAGCTTTTTTTTAGATTGTTTTCTTTGTTTTTAAGCAATGTTGCATACTAGGTGGTTCTCCTTTTTTTTATTTTGAATATTATATTTATTGTAGTCATTTTGATACCCGGACAAATGAACAGTACAATCACAGGACAATCACAGGATGGATGGATGATGGATGAGTGGATGATGGATGAGTGGATGATGGATGAGTGGATGATGGATGAGTGGATGATGGATGAGTGGATGATGGATGAGTGGATGATGGATGTGTGGATGATGGATGTGTGGATGATGGATGAGTGGATGATGGATGGATGGATGGATGATGGATGTGTGGATGATGGATGAGTGGATGATGGATTTGTGGATGATGGATGGATGAGTGGATGATGGATGGATGGATGAGTGGATGATGGATGGATGGATGATGGATGAGTGGATGATGGATGGATGATGGATGAGTGGATGATGGATGGATGATGGATGAGTGGATGATGGATGGATGATGGATGAGTGGATGATGGATGGATGATGGATGAGTGGATGATGGATGGATGGAACTTAAGTCCAAATCATCAGTTTTGAAAGTAACAGTGTTATCCTGCATAAAACAATGATTCTTCAGCTGTAAGTTCTTGTAATAGTGTTGTCAGATCTTGTGTTGATTATTGACTGTATCGAGTGTCTGTGTTATGTGTTTCTGCCAGACTGCGTGTCTGGTTTGAAGTAAACATGAGTCATGCTCGATTTTGCATGCTTAACATATTATCAGAAGCCTAGTAACACTTATTTCGTTTTTAAATAAAGGCGTTCCCACAGACGCCTGTCTAGACTTCAGACAGACCCATTCCAGGGAAATCACAAGCTCCCGTAAACAGCAAACAAACAACCCGTGATTCATCCCAAGTGGATATCCATAACATCCAAGAAGACAATTTAATTAGGAGAAAATGGAAAACATGAGAAATCTGCACACAGACGGAAGGCCGAGGACAGAAAATAAAGTTTGAAACAGAAGTTGATCCCGACAGGCTGGAAGAGGCAGTGAGCGAGAGACTCTGTTCCCGAGGACTTCACTCTGTTTACAGGAGTCTGTGGTCGAGGAGAGCAGGATTTCTTCAAGCTACATTCCTCAACCACAGGAAATCATTCAAACACACACCAGCTGCATGTGTGTGTGTGTGTGTGTGTGTGTGTGTGTGTGTGTGTGTGTGAGTGAGAAAACGTCTGATAGGGAACGAGACGCTGCGTTTGAGACGCTGTGGGAACGCCCTGCGTGATTGCTTCATGAAGCACGTGTATAATCAGTCCAATGGAAAGACGAGACGTCATAGGCGGGTGACGTCATCGACCAGGAAACTATAAAGCACCCCTGAAACCAGACTGTGCTAGCTTCTGGTAAGCCTGAAGCAAGTCGATCAGGGCATGCAAGAAGTATGGCAGGCGAACGCAGTGTCTCGTTCCCTATAAGGGAACCAGGGTTACAACATTAGTAGGGGCCTTAGGGATGTAACCCGGTCTAGGGTGAAGAAATGTCTTCACCATACCAGGTGCAAATTCCAAACATGAAGGAGCAACCGACAAGGCTTGCAAATCTCCAATTCTCTTGATAGAAGAAATAGCGAGAAGAAATAAAGTTTTTAGAGTGAGGAACTTTTCTGAAACCTCTTCAATGGGCTCGAAGGGAGCCAAAGCCAGACCCTCAAGTACAATGGCCAAATCCCAAGCCGGTGCTCTAGAGTGCAATGCCGGTCTCAACCTCAATGTACCACGGAGAAAACGAATAATAAGAGGATCTCTCCCAAGAGAAGTGCCCCCCAGAGGGGTGTGGTAGGCCGATATAGCTGCCACATATACCTTTAAGGTAGAAGGAGATAATCCAGCAGAGAAACGATCTTGCAAGAAATCAAGAACTGAACCAACAGGGCAGTTAAGTCAAGTCAAGTCAAGTCAAGTTTATTTGTATAGCGCTTTTCACAATACAGATTGTATCAAAGCAGCTTCACAGTATTAAATTTAAATAATACAACAAAGTTTATTTCAAGAGGAATTTATTGATTGATAAAATTAAATTAAATATCCCCAAAATATCCCCAACAGAGCAAGCCAAAGGCAACAGTGGCAAGGAACCGAAAAACTCCATCAAGTGACCTAATGGTGTCCTAAAACTCCATCAGGTGACCTAATGGAGAAAAAAAACCTTGGGAGAACCCAGGCTCAGTCGGGGGCCAGTTCTCCTCTGGCATTTATGAGCTAGAGGCCGGATTGTAGTTTGAACTGTGGGATTATATGAATGCCTGGCTGAAGAGATGCGACTTTAATCTAGTTTTAAACTGGGAGAGCGAGTCTGAGTAACGAACAGTATCAGGAAGACTATTCCAGAGTTTTGGAGCCAAATGTGAAAATGCTCTCCCTCCTTTGGTGGTTCTGAATATCCTAGGTATGACCAAAAGCCTTGAATTTAGTGATCTTAAAGAGCGCAATGGATTATAGGGCGATAGAAGATCCGTTAAATAGACTGGAGCTAAGCCGTTTAGGGCTTTATAAGTCAGTAGCAATACCTTGTAATTAATATTGAACTTTATAGGTAACCAATGCAGTGATGATAAAATCGGTGTTATATGATTATATTTTCTTGATCTCGTAAGAACTCTAGCGGCGGCATTTTGGACTAACTGTAGCTTGTTTATTGAGGATGCAGGACAACCAGCTAATAAGGCATTACAGTAATCCAGTCTCGAGGTCATGAATGCATGAACTAACTTTTCTGCATCAGAAACTGATAGCATATTACGTAGCTTAGCAATGTTTCTAAGGTGGAAAAAGGCTGTTTTTGTAACATATGAAATATGATTTTCAAAAGAAAGGTTGCAATCGAGTATAACACCCAGGTCTTTTACTGTAGCGGATAAAGTAACAGGACATCCTATGATGTTAAAGTTGTATTGTGCGAGGTTTTGTGGGCGGTTTTTTTAACCGATAAGTATTACCTCTGTCTTGTCTGGATTTAATAAAAGAAAATTACGCGTCATCCAATCTTTTATATCTTTAACACACTCTGTCAATTTGGAAAATTTAGCGTTTTCATCCGGCCTTGATGAAATATATATTTGAGTGTCATCAGCATAACAATGGAAACTAATTCCATGTTTCCTTATAATATTTCCAAGTGGCATCATATATATTGAAAATAACAGAGGGCCTAACACAGATCCCTGCGGCACTCCATAGTTTACTGGAGTTATGATCGTTTTTTCTCCATTTAAATAGACAAAATGGTAGCGGTCAGATAGGTATGATTTGAACCAGCTTAGTGCTTGTCCTTGAACACCCGTATAATTTTGTAGTCGATCTAAGAGTATTGTGTGATCTATAGTATCGAACGCAGCACTAAGATCAAGTAAAACTAGTATTGAGATACAGCCTTGGTCAGAAGCTAAAAGTAAATCATTTGTGATTTTAACGAGCGCAGTTTCAGTGCTATGATGCGGTCTGAATCCAGACTGAAACTTTTCATAGATATCATTTTGTTGCAAGAAAGAGCCCAGTTGAGCGGACACCACTTTTTCTAATATTTTAGACATAAATGGAAGATTTGAAATGGGTCTATAATTTGCTAGATTATTATGATCTAATTGTGGTTTCTTAATGAGAGGTTTTATAACTACCAGTTTAAATGTTCTTGGAACATGACCTAAAGATAAAGACGAGTTAATAATATTGAGGAGAGGCTCTTCCACTACAGGTAACACTTCTTTCAGTAGTTTAGTTGGTATAGGATCTAATAAACATGTTGTTGTTTTAGATGAAGTGATACGTTTATTTAACTCTTTTTGTTCTATAGTTGTAAAGCACTGTAATTGTTCTTGCGGGGTGATAATTGAAGCTGAATTATAAGGCGCGATTGAAGATTGAACGTTTACAATTGTGGTTCTGATGCTTTCTATTTTCTCAGTGAAGAAGTTCATGAAATCATTACTACTGAACTGTAACGGGATATTTTGTTCGGGTGACGTCTGTTTATTTGTTAGTTTAGCCACGGTGTTAAATAAAAACCTTGGATTATTTTGGTTGTTTTCTATTAGTTTGCGGAGGTGCTCAGCCCTGGCCGCTTTTAGGGCCTTTTTATAACGTGACATACTGTCTTTCCACGCGATTCTAAAGACCTCTAAATTAGTTTGTTTCCATTTACGCTCTAAAATACGGGTTTCTCTCTTTAAAACATGCGTAGTATTGTTATACCATGGTGCTTTATTTTTCTCTCTGACCTTTTTTAATTTAATAGGTGCAACCACATCCAATGTTCTAGAGAGAATGGTGCTCATAGTGCTAGTTAGTTCTTCTAGTTCATCTGTTTGTTTGGGTTCAGGCAGCAGCTGAGACAAATTAGATAAGCAATTTGAGAAATTATCTATGGTGGATGGAAGGATTGTTCTGCCTGGTCGATAACGCGGCGCTGCATGACATATTACAGCAGTACGTAATATGCAAGTTACCATGTAGTGATCAGTGACTTCATCACTTTGTGGAATGATATCTATATCGGTTGGATCGGTTCCATGTGATATAATTAAATCGAGTGTATGATTAAGACGATGTGTTGGTCCGGTGACGTTTTGCTTGACCCCAAATGAATTTAATAAATCTGTAAACGCAGCTCCTAACGCATCATTTGGATTATCTACGTGTATGTTAAAATCTCCAACAATTAATGCTTTATCGTTAACAGGATCTAGGTGACGTTCACCACACCAGGCAGAGAATAATGTCCATTTCAGGGCATAACGTTTTCTCGTAGAAGGTGCTCTGGAATGGAGACCTCAGTCGAGAGACCGGATTCTATAAGCCGAGCCCCCTCAGAGACCAGGCCCACAGTTTCCACAACTCCGGATGAGGGTGAAATATTGTGCCCCCTGCCTGGGACAGCAGGTCCCTCCTGACCGGAATCTCCATGGGAGAGCCGTCTAGAAGGGACACCAAGTCCGAGAACCACACTCAGGCCGGCCAGTGAGGCGCTACTAATAGCAGACGGGCCCCTTCCCGGCGAACCCTCTCCAGAACACCCGGAAGCATGGATATCGGGGGAAATGCATACAGGTGTAGCCTCGGCCACATCTGCACCATCGCATCCAGTCCGAGAGGAGCTGGGTGCGTAAGGGAGAACCACATGGGACAATGGGTTGTCTCTGATGATGCGAACAGGTCGACTTGAGCTTGACCAAATTTCTCCCAAAGGAGCTCCACCACCTCGGGGTGAAGTCTCCACTCCCCGGGCCTCAGCCCCTGCCTTGACAGGATATCTGCTCCAGTGACAGCAATTTCCCCTGGGCCCATAGGAGGATCTGATGGGCCTGCTTGCATAGGTGACGTGACCTCAGACCTCCCTGATGATTGATATAGGAGACCACTGATGTGTTGTCCGTGCGGACAAGCACATGGTGACCTCTCAGGTCTGGCAGGAAATATTTGAGTGCTCGAAATACCGCCATCATTTCTAGCCGATTTATGTGCCAAGAACATTGATGGTCCTGCCAAAGACCTTTCGCAGAGCGGCCACTCATGACCACCCCCCCCCCCCCCCCATCCCGTGAGGGAAGCATCCGTCGATAGCGTTACGCGTCGACAAGAAGCCCCCAGCACTGGGCCCTGGGCGAGGAACCAAGGTTTCTTCCACATGACCAAGGCACGTAGGCATCGCTGCGTGACCTTGATCGTGCGAAACGGATTTCCCCTCTGAGAAAACCCCTTGGTCCTGAGCCACCACTGCAGAGGTCTGATGTACAGAAGGCCAAAAGTGATTACGTTGGACGCAGCTGCCATGAGTCTCCTTGGTGGCCCAGAGAGATAGATCTGTTGCGTGACGCAATTCTCGAATTGCGTCAGCGCTAACTTCCTCACAATCGTCCATATCCTTCAGCAGGTCAGCCTGGTATGCTTGGATAATAGACATGGCGTGTAAGCATGCCGCGGCTTGACCTGCTGCCGAATACGCTTTACCCACCAGCGAAGATGGTGTGATATACCTTTAACATTACATGAAGTTTTATGTGACAAAGTTCGGGAGGAGCATGTTCAGGTAATCATCCAATCAGCACAAGAAGAAGCCAGTATAAATAAAGCCTTCCCTTACCTCCTGTCTCATGACTAATTTCTCAGCATCCCGCCACCACCCCATCACCTCACTTTCGGCTGGGTCTACTCATAGATACCTATGAGCTATACATTCATAGGGGGGAGTACTCTGGGGTCGGGCCGAATTCCGAGCTCGGAGCCCTCCCCCCGGACAGCAAGCCAAATATGCATTATAATATTACATCAGATTTCATTAACATGTGAACTCTTGAATATAGTTTGATGTTTGTGGATTATGCACTCTGAAAGACACCGGTTTATTCCACGACACCTCTGTGTGGAGATCGGGAAAAAACGGGAGTTCCCTACGGGGAGGTCGTGATCTAGATGGCAAATATTGTTCATCTAAAAGACTCTTTCTAGATTCAGTTTCAACTTCATCTGCTGGCCAGTCAATATTTAATTTCGCTACAGCACGAGTCAAGACCTCCATAAGCTCTTCATCAACAGAGGTATGAGCTGGCGAAGACTCATAATCCCCTGTATCAATACTAACGACATCCAGTTCCTCAGAACTGGATAGCCGCAGCATTGGTGCCTCAACCTGGGAAGGAGAAGCCGCAGAGCGGGCTCCTTCCTCAGCAGAGGCACTGGATTCAGCAGGTAAGAGCTGAGAAAGGGCGTCTTTCCATTGGACTGATTATACACGTGCTTCACGACGCAATCACGCAGGGCGTTCCCACAGCGTCTCAAATGCAGCTCGAGTTCCCTTGAAAGGGAACACACGCCAGCTGCATGTGTGTGTGTGTGTGTGTGTGAGAAAACATACGCCAGCTGCATGTGTGCTGCCGTGTGTGTGTGAGAAAACACACGCCAGCCGCATGTGTGTGTGTGTGTGTGTGTGTGTGTGTGTGTGTGTGTGAGAGAAAACACACGCCAGCCGCATGTGTGTGTGTGTGTGTGTGTGAGAAAACACACGCCAGCCGCATGTGTGTGTGTGTGTGTGTGTGTGTGTGTGTGTGTGTGAGAGAAAACACACGCCAGCTGCATGTGTGTGTGTGTGTGTGTGTGTGTGTGTGAGAAAACACACGCCAGCCGCATGTGTGTGTGTGTGTGTGTGTGTGTGTGTGTGAGAGAGAAAACACACGCCAGCTGCATGTGTGTGTGTGTGTTTGAGAAAAAACACGCCAGCCGCATGTGTGTGTGTGTGTGAGAGAGAAAACACACGCCAGCCGCATGTGTGAGTGTGAGAGAAAACACACGCCAGCTGCATGTGTGTGTGTGTGAGAGAAAACACACGCCAGCTGCATACGTGTGTGTGTGAGAGAGAAAACACACGCCAGCTGCATGTGTGTGTGTGTGTGTGTGTGTGTGTGAGAGAAAACACACGCCAGCTGCATGTGTGTGTGTGTGAGAAAACACACGCCAGCCGCATGTGTGTGTGTGTGAGAGAAAACACATGCTAGCTGCATGTGTGTGTGTGTGTGTGTGTGTGTGTGTGTGTGTGAGAGAAAACACACGCCAGCTGCATGTGTGTGTGTGTGTGTGTGTGAGAGAAAACACACGCCAGCTGCATGTGTGTGTGTGTGTGAGAGAGAAAACACACGCCAGCTGCATGTGTGTGTGTGTGAGAGAAAACACATGCTAGCTGCATGTGTGTGTGTGTGTGTGTGTGTGTGAGAGAAAACACACGCCAGCTGCATGTGTGTGTGTGTGTGAGAGAAAACACACGCCAGCTGCATGTGTGTGTGTGTGAGAGAGAAAACACACGCCAGCTGCATGTGTGTGTGTGTGAGAGAAAACACATGCTAGCTGCATGTGTGTGTGTGTGTGTGTGTGTGTGTGTGTGTGTGTGTGTGTGTGTGTGTGTGTGTGTGTGTGTGTGTGTGTGTGTGTGTGTGTGTGTGTGTGTGTGTGAGAGAAAACAAAAATTTGAAAAGTTAACATTTCAAAACACTTATTGTGAGCTGGATGGGGCGATTGACCAATCAGAATCCAGTCCTCCACAGAGCCGTGTGACAGAGTGTTATAACTATAAGCCATGAACCAGCCGAGGCGCATCACAACATTACAAACTCTGAAGTGAAGTCTGGTATTTTCCTCCAGTCGACACTTAATAATTGATAAACGATTGACCAATCAGAACCCAGTCCTCCACAGAGCCGTGGCGGATCGCAGTAAACGCTGTGTGTTGCTGCAGACGAGCGAGTGTTACCTGGGAATGCGCTGAGGTCGGGGTTCTTGTTGCACCAGTCGGTGTCGCAGCACATGGGGAAGATGCCGGTGTCGTCTTTGGTGGAGGGCGCGCACACGAAGGGCCGGTCGCGCGGGATTAGCTCGGTGTCGCTAATGCACCAGCTCTGCTGAGTGGTGACGCTCCCCTGACGCGTGATGGACACGTAGCACAGCCCGTCCGTCGCACACGTGTGGTTCGGGCACCGGTGACAGTAGCACTGCAGGCCTGAGGACACACACACACACACACACATTTCATTTAGTCAAACCTCCATTTAAAACTAAAGACGAAAAATAGATTATCCAATCATTTGCTATTTTTTAAGAATAATTATTCATCTTACCAAAATAATAATAATTTTAAGTTTGAACTCAATGTGACCAAATTACAGATCTTCATATATCACTGAATAGCACCACTTACTGAACAATCACTTAATACAGTATATGCAGGATATATCAGCCACCATATCAGATATATGTTCAGTTTTAATGTTAGCGTTATCGGTCTGATAAGAACATTTGTCCGATATATTAAAGCCGATAATTAATGTATTATTTCCTCCAGCTGAGACGCTTCAGATGCGCACTGTTCAACATGATGGGTTTAAATTGCTTGAAATATGATCGGAATCACTTCAGAAAGGAAAATACAGTTCACAGCGCAAATCTGTCATATCGGCTACAGAACATGACCATGAGAACATTATTATTGTGTGTTTGGGACATGGATTATAATGGTGAGACTTTTGTTTTTGTAATCAGGCTCACAGACACACACACACACACAAAGACGCACACACACACACACACACTCAGCCGTGAGACGTAATATCATCCCACTGACAAGGTCGCTGTGAGAAACTGTGGAGGTGGAAGGAAACACACGAGACGAGGACTGGAGGAAAACAAGCCCACAGTCCAGACCGCGCTCACACACACTCACAAACACACACACACACACACACACACACACACACACACACACACACACACACACACACACACACACACACACACACACACACACACACACACACACACTCACACACACTCACACACACTCACATCTACACTCCACACACTGCAGCCACACACACACACACACACACACACACACACTCACACACACACTGCAGCCACACACACACATCTACACTCCACACACACTGCAGCCACACACACACACACACACACACACACACACACACACACACACACACACACACACACACACACACACACACACACCTACACTCCACACACACTGCAGCCACACACACACATCTACACTCCACACACACTGCAGCCACACACACACATCTACACTCCACACACACTGCAGCCACACACACACATCTACACTCCACACACTGCAGCCACACACACACACACATCTACACTCCACACGAGCTGCAACTTTTGACCAATAAGTGGCGTAGAAACAAAACTGATGTGATGTGGTCAGAGTGCGTGAGGCGACAGTGACAAACCTAAAGACCAGTGGCATTACAATACGCAGATTTATTCAAAAGTTATTAGCATTTTTGGAAAGTTTGTTATAACTTCAAGGCGTGGAGCCGATGACTCACACCCAAGCTCATCATGATCCGGCAAGAATTCAGGAACCGGAAAAAGTTACTCCCGTGAAAATATGTGGACCACACCCAAAGAGGAGAGGGGGATGAAGAGAGGAGAGGGGGATGAAGAAGAGAGGAGAGAGGGATGAAGAGAGGAGAGAGGGATGAAGAAGAGAGGAGAGAGGGATGAAGAGAGGAGAGAGGGATGAAGAGAGAGGAGAGGGATGAAGAAGAGGAAAGAGGAGAGAGGGATGAAGAGAGGAGAGGGGGATGAAGAGAGGAGAGGGGGATGAAGAAGAGAGGAGAGAGGGATGAAGAAGAGAGGAGAGGGGGATGAAGAAGAGAGGAGAGAGGGATGAAGAAGAGAGGAGAGAGGGATGAAGAGAGAGGAGAGGGGGATGAAGAGAGGAGAGGGGGATGAAGAAGAGAGGAGAGAGGGATGAAGAAGAGAGGAGAGGGGGATGAAGAAGAGAGGAGAGAGGGATGAAGAAGAGAGGAGAGAGGGATGAAGAGAGAGGAGAGGGATGAAGAAGAGGAAAGAGGAGAGAGGGATGAAGAGAGGGATGAAGAGAGGAGAGAGGGATGAAGAGAGGCATGACCAAAAAAACCACAAGCTACAATAAAGCCGGATCATATTTCGGTCTAGACGCTTCAGAGACACGAACACTCAGAATCATCAGAGACTCCCACGAGCTGCACACACACACACACACACACACACACACACACACACACACACACACACACACACACACACACACACACAGTACAGTACAGGAGGACACAGAGGATACACAGCCTGACCTCTGACCTCTAACCTGACCTCTGACCTCAGACCAGAGTCTGCTCAGAAACAGTGACCTGAAGAACACAGGTCTGATCCAGAGTCAGCAGAAGATCCTGAGGAATATTTAGTTTGTAAGGGTGTGTGATGATGAGTGTGAAGAGTGTGTGAAGAGATCTGTGA
The DNA here is from genome assembly GCF_965113295.1 of Leuciscus leuciscus. Taxonomy (NCBI): domain Eukaryota; kingdom Metazoa; phylum Chordata; class Actinopteri; order Cypriniformes; family Leuciscidae; genus Leuciscus; species Leuciscus leuciscus. The sequence goes on along the minus strand of NC_138735.1, from coordinate 870,026 downwards.
CGTCTGGACTGACAGCTGTCTGTCAAACACACACTCCATCTGAGATGCAGAGGAACTAACCGAAGCTCAGTGAGGAATCATCAGTATTTCTGACACGCCATCAACACAATAATGACACTCATTCACACACACACACACACACACACACACACACACACACACACACACACACACACACACACACACACGCTCTCACTCTCACGCTCTCACTCACACACTCACTCTCACTCACACTCACACTCTCACTCTCACACTCACTCTCTTACACTCTCACACTCACCCTCACGCTCTCACACTCACTCTCTCACTCTCACTCACTCTCACACTCACTCTCACGCTCTCACTCACACACTCACTCTCACTCACACTCTCACTCTCACACTCACTCTCTTACACTCTCACACTCACCCTCACGCTCTCACACTCACTCTCTCACTCTCACTCACTCTCACACTCACTCTCACGCTCTCACTCACACTCTCACACTCACTCTCTTACACACTCACTCTCACACTCACCCTCTCACACTCACTCTCACGCTCTCACTCTCACACACTCACTCTCAAACACTCACTCTCACGCTCTCACTCTCTCACTCACACACACACTCACTCTCACTCACACTCTCACTCTCACACTCAATCTCTTACACACTCACTCTCACACTCACACTCACGCTCTCACACTCACTCTCACTCTCACTCTCACGCTCTCACACTCACTCTCTTACACACTCACTCTCACACTCACCCTCACGCTCTCACACTCACTCTCTCACTCTCAATCACTCTCACACTCACTCTCACGCTCTCACTCTCACACTCACACGCTCAGGCTCTCACGCTCACTCTCACAGGTCTTCATCTCACTCCTCATCCTTTTCATTATCACAGGCACAGTTTTCACACACACACACAAACAAACCTGATTCTGTTTCTGCCTGAACGCTGTAATGAGGAGATTATGAGGCCGGACAAACAAATCTGGTGTAGAAACAAGTTTCACTCGGTCAATTTCACAAACAATTGCTAAGAAATAGCAAGTAATGCCGACCCTGGAGATGCAGAGTTCTCGCAAGACACAAGCTGAGTTACTGTGGCGTTGAGTAATGATGCTCATTAAATATGCCCTTGTATCCGAGCTGCACCAATCACATTGGGTTATCTGATATAGGCGGGCCAGAGGCGAGATGACGACAGCGCGGTGACGTCCAAGTCATTAGTAAACATTGCAAGATGGCTCTGGATGAACACCAGTTGTATGAAACGGCTTTGGCCGCTACAATGAGCGAGTTAGACTTGGCTTTTTATCTAAAAGAGGAACAGAAGACGCCGCTCGAATCCTTCCTTTGCAAGAAGGGCGTTTTTGCTGTTTTGCCGACCGGATACGGCGAGAGTCTAATCTACCAGTTAGCGCCGCTGGTAGCTGAGCATATTGAGCTTGTTGTGATTGGTCATAGTGTTATCCAATTGCGTGCAGTGAGATTTTCAAATGCATGTTTGGTGCCGCTCCTCAAGCTGGGCGATTTTCATTAGTCGAAGCCAGACCATTAATCTTTCAGATTTAGCTCTGGATTTCCAGGCTAGTGATGCCTTGAATTTCAGGTGAAAGTCCTCCAGCTGAGCGGGTCCGGACCGGGATAGAGACGCGCTCCTCAGGACGAGGACGAGTGAACATTTTATTATTATTATTTGACATTTTGAAAACGCTTCTTCATCTTCATCGTTTGTCTTTCTTCATCAAGAAAATTCAATATACACAGCAAAATTTTTTTTTTATTAATATTTAAAACTGCTAAATATAACAGAAGTATCACTAGTATACCATTTTAAATTGATAGTTTTAGAATTTAATTTAATGAGTTAATATATTTATTTTAGATACATTTAACAATTTAAGCATTAACCACAGAAGGTTTCAATTGGTCTATTTTAGGGATGGCGAAAACTAAAAATGTTCTTGACCGGCCACCGAGCCTCATTAGCAGGTTGAAACCGGTTAACCGGTTAGTTTAAAATATGCTACGCTATTTGAAATAACAGCCATTTCGAGCCGCGCCTGCAATTTCGCAACTCTGTCGCATCTCTCTGCCGCTCTGCCTCCCGCTCACACACACACACACACACACACACACTGCCCTGGGCCGCCCAGCGCCGCCCTTCCACTCACGTCACTTTTTTTAAATCCCCTACAGCGCGAAACATGAGTCCCGCAAACGCGGCGCCGAGGAGCTTGTATGTAATCGGAGGACAAATGGCTCCTTAGTTTCGAAATGGTTTGAGTACAAGGTGATCGCGTTGAAAATAAAGGCTTTTGTGTAGCGTTAGAAGCTCATTTGAAACATTGCAGAGGCTCATTTAAGAAAATGACAGCTCCGAAGAGACGCCGCTTTAGTTTGAGGAAGTGCTAACAATAATAAAGAAAGATGATGATCATCATCACCTTATCTGTTACCACTGAAATGTAGATGTAATGTATTTCCAAATCTAAGCCCATCTTATGCGGAATGTTGCCTAATAGACTGCAACACGATAAAACCAATGGATAAAACAGGCACCTTCAGAATGCGTAAAAGACGCACCGGCCAAGGCAGGTCTGACTCACTGTGTGCCTTCTAATAACGGACAGCATCACGTTTTCAGGTGATACATCATAGATGATGTGCTACTACTGTATTTAAGCACTGTATCACACAAGTTGCAACTTACATCTGTGTCATTCTTTTTGGTGAAATGGTCCCACACACTACTTTTCTTTGCACGCTTCATCCTGTCGTCTGCCCTGGCTCTAACCTCGAGTGTTTTAGCCTGTAGCCTTTACTTTTCGCAAACCTTGTGAGCGCGCGAACCCAAACGCTGTGACCTCGCGCCAAATGTTTTTATTGGTTTATTAAGTACAAACAGGCGAGTTATGTTCACTTCACACAAAAAGATCTTGAAATGCGATGGCTGACTGTAGTAGCGTTTAGTCCACTGTCTATAATAGCCTAATTTAGAGATCTTTTTTTTTTTTTTTACTCGACTACCGACAACTTTGATCGGTTAACGTTGATACAGTCAACCATCGGTCAAACGGTCATCGGTTAACATCCCTAGTCTATTCGTTATTTTATTAATATACTGATCAATGATAAAATCATTTCTGCATTTTATTCTTAAGTGGCACTCTTTATTTTAAAGCACTGCATGTGATCAACATGTTAATTAAAGCCACTATTAAATCAAAATTGACTATTATTTTTTATGGAATATTGCAGTGTTTATCCTCCTGAGACCCGAGAGTTTGCCTGGTGTGCATTTTATAATTGTTCTTGCTATTTGGGATAAGTAGGACCTAATAAGTATAATAACTAAAATTTGTTTTTGTACAGGAAGTAGTTTTTGCAGAAAATGATGTCCTCATGTGAGGACATAGTACTAGCAATCAAAAAACAAACTTAAATGGTTGTAATTCAAGAATGCTTTGGAATATAGACATATGGTTGGTATTGTTTTTAAGAAGACATTTGCCAGATTATTGTAGAAGTGAAATAAATTATGAAAGTGAAACAGAAAAAAAGTTATATAAGTTTGAGTTTATGAAAATATAGAATGTAAAAATATAATTATTTATATAAAATATATATATTATAAAATATATTTTACTCTAAAACTGCTAGAAAATTAAAGCCAAAAATCTAAACAAGTTGTGTTCCAAATTTTAGGTTGATATCTCAAAAAATGAGCTTTCAGTAAGATTTTATTTGGGCGTAGTACCAAACTTTTTCACTAGATGGACAGCCAGCTTCCTTACTGACCATATAAGGGCGTCTCCATTTTCATATGTTTTGAGTGATCTGAACCATTTCTTTCCATAATTTCATACAATTTATGAAGTATACATCCTATTCAGAAATAGTATGGGTGTTTTGGCAGTATTTGATTTGATTTCAACCTCTAATAAACATAAAAAGAGCACATATGTGCGTTATAGCTCGCTGCCGCATCACAAATCGAGAATCCATCATATTTTTTTTTATATTCTAAACATTTTCAGACCTTTTTTTCTCATAACATTTAATTAGTGTTATCTTTTGAACTCTTGGCATGAAAACAAACTGAGGTTTCTACCAATCTTTCATGATTTTTCATGTTTATTTATATTTCAAAATAAAGGCCTAAACACGCCTAATGAATATGAAATATTCTTGTTACAAATTGATTTTATTTTAAAAAAACAGCCACCAAATATGAAAACGCCTCGGTTACGACTGTAACCTCGGTTCCCTGAAGAGGGAACGAGCGTTGCGTCGAAACTGACGCTATGGGGAACGCTTTGCGTGATGACGTCTTGAAGCACATGTAAAATCAGTCCAATGGTGTGGCGGAACGTCAGAGGCGGGTGACGTCACGTACCAGGAAGCTATAAAAGCCGGCCCGAAACAGAAAACGAAAGCTTCGTAAAGTCTGAAGTCGCGCTGACAGGCATGAAGGAGATATGGCAAGGCGACGCAACGCTCGTTCCCTCTTCAGGGAACCGAGGTTACAGTCGTAACCGAGGCGTTCCCTTTCAAGGGAACTCCCGTTGCGTCGAAAACTGACGCTATGGGGAACGTCTAAACCAACGCCTCCATAGCTACAAATGTCTGTCCTGTGTGTATCAAGTGAGCAGCACTAAGAAGACAAAACATGAGACCCTGGAGCAGAGTCTAAATCCAGAGAGTAGAACCTGACGAAGGTGTGCGGTGAGGACCAGCCTGCCGCATCACAGACGTCCTGTAACGAAACTCCTGATATAAGGGCCTTAGAGGCCGCCATACTCCTAGTAGAGTGCGACCGGACAGCCAAAGGAGAAGGCTGTCCAGCCGCCTCATAAGCAAGTGAGATAGCCTCAACCACCCACTTGCTCATCCTTTGCTTAGACACCGGACCTCCCTTGTTAGAAGACCCAAAGCACACAAATAATTGATCACTTTTACGCCACAGGGCAGCTCTGTGGACGTAAGCGTCTAACGCCCGAACTGGGCAAAGCAAATTATTAGCCTCCTGGTCCGCATTCTGAAAGGGAGGAGGACAGAAGGCCTGCAGAACAATAGGTCTAGCCACATTAGTGGGGACCTTGGGGACATAGCCCGGTCTAGGGTGAAGAAAAGCTTTGACCATACCCGGAGCAAACTCCAAGCATGACGGAGCAACCGACAATGCCTGGAGATCCCCTATTCTTTTAAGAGAAGAGATGGCGAGAAGAAACAGAGATTTCAGAGTTAGAAACTTCTCAGGAACCTCCTCAATGGGCTCAAAGGGGGCCAGGGAAAGGCCTTGCAGCGCAACGGACAAATCCCATGGTGACACCCTAGAGCGAACTGCAGGCCTCAGCCTCCAAGTGCCACGAAGGAAACGAGATACCAGAGGGTCTTTCCCCACAGACATTCCACCCAAAGGAATGTGGTAAGCACCTATGGCCGCCACATAAACCTTTAAAGTGGACGGGGTCAGACCTGCAGTGAACCGGTCCTGCAGGAACTCCAGAACTGTACCAATTGGGCAGTTGACTGGATCCAACCGACGGTCACTACACCAAGAAGTGAATACTCTCCACTTCAGGGCATAAAGTTTCCTCGTTGAGGGAGCTCTGGACTGTAGAATGGTCTCAACAACCTCAGTTGAGAGACCTGACTCTATGAGCTGGGCCCCCTCAGAGGCCAAGCCCACAGGTTCCACAGTTCTGGCCGAGGGTGAAATATCGAGCCCTCTGCCTGGGACAGAAGGTCCCTCCTGACGGGTAACTCCAGAGGATGCCCGTCGAGGAGGGACACAAGATCGGGAAACCATACTCTGCCCGGCCAGCGCGGGGCTATAAGAAGTAGATGGACCCGGTCCCTGCGAACTCTTTCCAGAACTCCCGGGAGCAGAGCCACTGGGGGAAAGGCGTACAGACGTAGCCTCGGCCACGTCTGTACCATAGCATCCAGTCCCAGAGGAGCTGGATGCGTGAGGGAGAACCAAAGTGGACAGTGAGACGTCTCTCGAGACGCAAACAGATCCACTTGTGCTTGGCCAAACTCCCTCCATATCAGCTCCACCACCTCGGGGTGGAGCCTCCATTCCCCGGGCCTCGGCCCCTGTCTCGACAGAGTGTCTGCTCCTATATTCTGTACCCCGGGGATGTAGGCTGCCCTGAGAGACAGCAACTTCCCCTGGGACCACAAGAGGATATGGCGTGCCAAATTGGACAATGGGCGCGAGCGCAAACCCCCTTGGTGGTTGATATAGGCGACTACCGACGTGTTGTCCGTATGTACTAACACATGGTGTCCCCTGAGATCTGTGATAAAGCTCCTTAGAGCCCGGAAGACAGCTAACATCTCTAGGCGATTGATATGCCAGGAACGATGATGGTCTTCCCACAGACCTTGAGATGAGCGACCCTCTAGGATCGCTCCCCAGCCCGTGAGGGAAGCATCCGTCGTTAGCAGTTTGCGACGACAAGGAGCTCCCAGCACTGGGCCCTGGGACAGGAACCAGGGTTTCTTCCACATAACCAAGGCACGTAGGCATCGCCGCGTGACCTTGATTGTGCGAAATGGGTTGCCCCTCGGGGAAAACCCTCTGGTCCTGAGCCACCACTGCAGGGGCCTCATGTGCAGTAGTCCAAAAGGTATCACGTTGGAAGCTGCTGCCATGAGACCCAACAGTCTCTGGAACTGTTTGACAGTGAGTAGCTGGCCTAGCTTTACACTTTTCACAGCTGCAAGGATGGAATCTATCCGTGGCGGTGACAGGCGTGCCTGCATCGACACTGAATCCCAAACCACGCCTAAAAAAGTGGTCCTCTGAAGTGGAGAAAGCACACTCTTCTTGGCGTTCAGCCGTAACCCCAGCTCTTTCATGTGGGCGAGAACAACATCTCGATGTTGAACCACCAACTGATGCGACTGAGCTAAAATCAACCAATCGTCGATGTAGTTCATGATGCGAATACCCTGGAGGCGCAGAGGCGCCAGAGCTGCATCCACGCATTTGGTGAAAGTGCGGGGCGATAAAGCCAGGCCGAATGGAAGAACTCGATATTGGTATGCTTTGCCCCCGAAAGCAAACCTCAGGAACTTCCAATGACACGGACGGATGGAAATATGGAAATATGCGTCCTTGAGATCTATCGTGACAAACCAGTCCTCGGACCTGATCTGTGGCACGATTTGTCTCAAAGTTAACATTTTGAACTTGAGCTGCATGACTGACTCGTTCAGAACTCGGGGCGCATCTAAAATGGGACGCAATCCCCCGTCCTTTTTTGGAACTATGAAGTACCGGCTGTAAAACCCGGTTTCCCTGTTGGAGGGAGGTACATATTCTATGGCCCCTTTCTCTAACAGAGTGTTTACTTCCTGTTCCATAACCAGAACCTGCTCCGGGCCCACCACTGTGGGCAGGACCCCCATAAACCGAGGTGGGCGTTTCTTGAATTGTATCTGATACCCTTTTTCCACGGTCTGCAGGACCCAACGAGAAACATTTGACAGTAGCTTCCACGCTGTCAAAGATTCTACTAGAGGTACCAGCCTCTCGAGACTGGTTTCTGGATTTTGTTGCTGTTGAGTAGTCGGTTCGACGCCCTGTAACGGCGCACCGGCAGGGAACGACCGAACAGACTGCTCTAGCACCCTCCTCGGAGGGGGCGGGCATCCCGAGGCCACTACGTTTCCGGGTGGACCTTGAGATATGTGCTCGCCGGAGACCGCTGCGCCCTGTAACACCAGAGGTGGCAGGGTTGGCAGAACGGTCCCCTGAGGGCACCGAAGAGAGACGGGCACCGTAAAAAGAGGTGTTAACCGCTCTGCTTCGGGGGGAACTACCCTCATTTGTCCTGAGCCCTCGGACGTCAGGACCTTTTCCCAGCAGCCTTCTAGGCGGTAATAACGGTCCGCAGATCCGTTTTACCCCTCGAAGACTGCTGGGTTTGAGAGCGCCCTCCGTGTCCCCGAGATTTTTGTGGGGGAGCACGAGAGGACACACTCTGTTTTTGATAATTTTTGAACTGCTCTCGTGACAACATCGAGCAATTCCTCAAAAGCGTGAGACTGAGGTGGCGAATCCTCAGACTCAGCTTCAACACTAACAACGTCCAACTCCTCAGAGCTGGACAATTGCAGTATTGGTGCCTCCATCGGGGGGGAAGAAACCGCAGCGCGTGCTTCCACACCCTGATGAGAGGCACTGGATCTATCAGAAGGATGTTGAGATAAGGCAGAGGCCGTCTCAACATCCACTGATAAATCCATTTGTGAACCCCAGGTCTGAGATCGACGCCGTGCCTCGGCAGCGGCGGGACCCAAGCCCTGGGGAACGTGGTCGGGATTGAACCGAGCCAAGCGGGATCGGAGCGTACGCAATGGAAGCGCCTCGCAATGCACACAGTCACCACCCTCGAGTGCTGACTGGGCATGCTCCTCACCCAAACAAACAACACAAAGAGTGTGAGTATCACCTCCCGTTAAATAACGCGGGCAGGGATGGACACACACTCTAAACTGCTGCTTGCTCGCCATACTGAATATATATATATAATATAGACAGACAACACCAAATAACAAGGACAGATTCAACACAGAGCGCAACTGAAGACTCAGAAAGCTTTCGTTTTCTGTTTCGGGCCGGCTTTTATAGCTTCCTGGTACGTGACGTCACCCGCCTCTGACGTTCCGCCACACCATTGGACTGATTTTACATGTGCTTCAAGACGTCATCACGCAAAGCGTTCCCCATAGCGTCAGTTTCGACGCAACGGGAGTTCCCTTGAAAGGGAACTAGAGATTGTAAGCTTTCAAATGATATATAGTTTGTCAATATTACTTTAGGTTTTTACTAAGGTATTATTATTCTAAATATATATGGGCAAACGTCCCACCAGCTAACCATATGGTAGAATAAATAACGTAATATAGTCCCAATGTCCTCAAACGAGTACTTCACATTTACTGATGTCCTAGAGTGCTACTATTACTAAAATATGTCAAATTTTAATCCCCGTATGATGATAGAGACAGTATTGTACATAAATACATTTGTTTCATTCATATAATTTGAATAGATTTTTTACCTGGGTCATTTTTCTTTCGGGAACTGGTGTAAAGTGTTTTGCTGATATTCCAGCCATTTTCTTCTCACTGACATTGGTGTAATGTTGTGATATCACCACAAGATGGTGTGGGCAGTGTCCCTAAATGTGGCCAACATGTCTAAGATTTACAAATTTGACTATCATTGTGTCAAGAGGCAAAAATGTTATGTCCTCATATGAGGTCGCAGAAAGGGTGCACTTCATCATTATTGTGTTAATAATGTTGAATCAGAATAAGTTCCTCTTGCAGCATCTCTTCTCTTCTCTGATGATGAGGGCGGGGCTATAACCTGTCACTCACATGAGATCAGCCAATAGCAAACCACAACCATCCAATCAGCCAATCAACTCCCCACAGATACAATCAAGCCCCTCCCAGATTTGATCTCATTCCAGAAGCGTTTCACTCTGATATACGACACAATAGAGGAGAGAAGACCAGCACAACTTCTCTCATCACCAGTTTAAATTATCAAAAGTCCAATAATAAATAGCCTAATCTCTAGTATAGAAACAGTCTTTTACTCAAATGAAATCTGAATTTTTTTGACAAACATGTATACACTTTAATAAAATAGTGTTGGCATTGGATCTTGACATTTCTGCAGATATCCATGCGTCTCAAACACAAGGACTGTTGTGAAGCCTTGAAAGGGTTCTCAAACATCCTCACAGAAGTCAATAACTACTGTGGCAGTAAATCCAACGGGATGACTACAAGCAATCGGGATAAAGTGGGAAATATGGATTGCCAGTATTGATGAAGGAAGAGAACCGGAGAACTGGAGCCACGCCCTCATGCAGATCGCCATGGTTACGGGCTCAGAGCGTCGCTAGGCAACAGGCAAACAATGCGGCGCAGTCGGTGCGGGATAATCCGGGGTTTCTCTCGGATCAACAGAGGAACAAAGATCTGGACTGATAAGCAGAAACAAAAAGCAAAGTCAGTGTCGTGAAAGGTCAGGAGTGTTTGCTGGGAGTCGGGATTATCCTCTGGGAACTGCAGTAAACCCAGAGCTGTGTGAACTGAAGCGGTTCAAGCACAGGTGTACATCACTGAAACTGTGGACGATCCCTGACGGGGGCTTTAAGTGCATGTGTGTGTCCCACCCAGAAGTCCTCGGATGATCCCACTAAACATGATGGGTTTCATGTGGACCGGAATGTTTTCATCTTTCTGAACAGGGATAGTGAGCGTCTTCAGGTTTAGTTGGCCGGTGCTGTGATACAGTCGTGTATTGATTATGCAAACTCTAATACGAGAGAAACTGCAGAAGAGTCCGAAATATTGGGTATGGCACACAAAATTAATTATTCACCTCCAAGTGTACATGGAGCGGTAGCAGATTAGAGGAATTACAATATCAGTCCATGTAAATGTAAAAGCTTTGTGTGGTAAAATATGTGTTCATATACAAGAGCCAATTACCAGCATCACTACAGGATTTTATGAGGTTTTTTTTAAAAGGCGGTAAAAAGATTGTTTGGTGATTATAGTGAGGATTTTATAGTAGGATTTTGTGTGTGATAAATGTTAATATTGAATGTATTTTAAATGTAAATATGTTTATTTTGTAATTAACATTGATTAGGAGATACTACCTCGTCACTTTTGCATTTGCCTCCATTTCTTATCATTCCGGACCACGAAAGAAATCAGCCATGAGTGTGTGTGTGTGTGTGTGTGTGTGTGTGTGTGTGTGTGTGTGTGTGTGTGTGAGTGAGTGTGTACGGGACACTTGCTGTTTTGTACAGTTTTGTAAACTTGTCAAATAAATTAAAATCAAATAAGTCAACAGCTTTAGGCACTAAAACTAAACAAAACTACAATATAAAACAAAACAAACAAACACAAAAAACAACCACAAAATTAAACAAAACAACTAAATTAAACTAAATAAAAACAAAACGACATAAAACAAAAACAGCAAATTCAATTTAACAAAACAACCACAAAATAAAACAAAATAAAATAAAACCACAAAATAAAACAAAATTAAACGACAAAAAACAAAACAAAAAAACAACAACAAAAATTAAGCAAAACAACAAAATTTAAAACCACGAAGAAAAACAAAACACAAAGGCTCCCGCTTCACCTGAAGATGTCATTAGGCGCGTTTCCATTACATCCATTACAACTATTGCGAAATGACGGCGTTTGCATTGACGGATGTTATGCGACTAAAACTTAATCTTTTCCTCTCGCTATCAGTCATTCCAGAGATCATGGCGACGGGCGTTGGTAGGTTTACGTATATCTCAGCCGCCGCACTGGCCAGTATTATTAATGGAAGAAGACGTGTATGTGTGTTATCCAATCATTACTGGCTAGGAAAGCCTCTTATACTGGGATAATATACTGGGTCTTGATTGTGGCATTTCTTTGAGGTTTAGAATCCAGTATTCCCGCATTCTTTTGTCTTTTATGAGTTTGATAAAGAGCTCTGTCTCGTCTTCTGTCCACACACACACCGCATCGTCTACGTGCAGTGTTTCCACTGCAGTTTTGCGAAATATTTCTTTTTCAAATTGCCTGAAAAACCTCCTCATGCGAGCAGGAAAACTTTTTTGCGATAAATGGGAGTTTTTGTGAATTTGACGTGTTTCCATTGGGCGTATTTTCAATTTGCTTGATTTGAAGGGTGATGTAGACGCGGCTCCTGATAGAGAGTGATGATGATGATGATGAACGGCGTGTGTTTGCTGTAGGGTTAGGGTCAGCTGACTGAAATGATGTATTATGTGCTGTTATCACTACATGTAACGTAACAGGCACTACAATAAAGTCTGATTTTTTCCGGCCAGGAACCGCAGAGCAACACTCGTGTGCATCAGTAGATCAGGGTTTGATTATTGAGCTGCTCTTTCATGACCGTATCCGACAAACAAGACGATCGATCTCCTCTGTTTCTCCTCACTATAAAGCTTCTAATGGAGCGATATAATAAAGAGGTATTCTCTAACGCCAGCTGGACGATCCTGCGGTGTGGACTGGGATTGTAAGGAGTGAAAGCTCTGACAGTCGTTTCTCTTTGTGTCTGAACTACAGCAACTCTTGTGTTTCAGCAGGAGAGAAACACAACCACAGGTAAACACAGCTCACAACACACACACACACACACACACACACACACATCCATATTCATGTGTGTTTAAACAGCGAAGACATTGGCTGATTCATGAGGTGTGTGTATTTAAAGCACCACAGGTGTGTGACGCCTCGCTCAAGGCTGGCCAACATGACTCTCAGAGTGTGTGTGTGTGTGTGTGTGTTCCAGAGCGAGGACAGTGTGTGCTGGAACACATCTTCCCTGACGACACACACCGCTGTTTAGTCTAGTGGAAATACACTGAAGGTTTGCTTGGACACGAGGTTATCCAGTCTAGATCCCAACGAGAGGGAAAACAGGATAACCCGAGCATTACTACACACACTTACTACACACTTACTACACACATTACTACACACACTAACTACACATTACTACACACATTACTACACACTTACTACACACATTACTACACACACTAACTACACACATTACACACATTACTACACACACTAACTACACACACTAACTACACACTTACTACACACACTAACTACACACATTACTACACACTTACTACACACACTAACTACACACATTACTACACACATTAACTACACACATTACTGCACACACTAACTACACACATTACTGCACACACTAACTACACACATTACTACACATTAACTACACACATTTCTACACACACTACTACTACACACATTAACTACACACATTAACTACACACTTACACACACATTACTACACACATTTCTACACACATTACTACACATTAACTACACACTTACACACACATTAACTACACACATTACTACACACATTTCTACACACACTAACTACACACATTACTACACACATTAACTACACAAACTTACTACACACATTACTACACACATTACTACACATTAACTACACACATTTCTACACACATTACTACACACATTAACTACACACATTAACTACACACTGCTAAAAGTGGTTTTGGTCTATAAAGCTAATGGTGCCCTTCATGACGACTGTGAGGGCGGTGAATTATTTTACAACTCATCCGTTTAAATTATATTAAGCCGTCAAGTTCTGCATAATTAAGGGCGTGGCCACTTGAGTGACAGGTGGATTGCGCGGATGTCACTACTAGCCGTTTGTCTGCTAGCTTTAGCGTCACGTCACCTCAGCTAATCCGCCTCGCTGCACACTGTCGTTTATCCGGGAGTGACGCGCGGCCAAGATGGCGACGGCCGGCTCCGCCCACTTTGGGCTTCAGAAACACTACGGGTGACGTCACACACACTCTGCCCAGTGTTTTACACAGTCTATGATTCTGACTTTACGGACAGTGTTTTCAGTAAAGAGGTAGTGGAGTGTTCTCATCCGAGCAGCGCCTGCAGTTCCCTCCACCACCCTTCATCCGATGTCTTCTCCGTCAGATCCGAGAGGATCTCTGCACTGCTGTGACGGAGGAGAGAGAGGGAAGTGTGTGTAAACACTGACTCAGTGTTTGTCCTGCTGCTCTGAACACGTCTATATCTGCGGCTCACAGACACAAAGCCAAGACTCTTCTGGGACGGTCGGCAGACTGAGACGGAAAACCGGAAAACCACTCGCTCCAGCGAAACACAACCAGTGGCCGAACTCCGGATTCTGGATCCGCTTTGCTGTGAACGTGCAGTTTATTAAAACAAAGCCGTTTGAGTATTATAATAAATGTGTGGCGATGACACTGAGATTGTTTGCTGAACTCCCACTCTAACACACATTACACTGTGAAAACCCTGCAGTTTCAGCTCTGGCTTCTGATTGGTCCACAGCATTACTATCCCATGATGCCACAGGACTCCACTCATACCTTCTACGGTCATTATTCAATAATAGATCCATCTCTAAAATCTAATGGGAAAATTCATTTTGAAACAAACAGAACTTAATTTTAGATTATTTTAGATTACTGCATATAGTTTGCTACGTCACTTTAAATGCATTTAAAATGTAATTGGAGTTTGAAGAGCTCAGTCTCAGTTCTACACCTGAAACAAGCTGCATGCCTGTGAAAGCGTGACTGTGACATCACTGAGAGCAATGCACTGCGGTTCAGTCAAGCGAGTCGGATTCAGTGAACGATTCAAACCGGTTCAGTCAAGCGAGTCGGACTGATTCAGTGAACGATTCAAACCAGTAACTCATTATTCATTCACACTTATTCATTATAAAGCAGTTCGCCTCAATGCTGCTGTATCAGCTGAGTCTGACAGATTCACACACACACACACACACACACACACACACACACACACACACACACACACACACACACACCACTTTATCAGCGGTGATGTCTTGATCACAGAGCCGGCTCAACACCACAGCTCTTAAACAAGTGTGTTTGCTTCTCACACAGTCTATTTCTGTACAGTAGTTTGATGCCACTCTCCTTCTCCATCACTGCCTTCCCTTCCTGTCAGAGAGAGAACAAGACTCCCTAACCCTAACCCTAAGGAGACAGCGATGCTGGACCAGATCTGAACACATGATGAAGATGATGATGAAGATGATGATGAAGATTGCGGACACCTTCCTGGAGGAACCCTGTCTGACTGTCTCCGGCGGACTGTAACACATCTACTAGACTCAGGACCGATCATCCTGTCAGAACAGCAGCTTATGATCATATTTCTGCAGTTATTCTCTCATCATTTCCTCAGCCTCACGTCAATCCTGCACATCTGACTCTCGTCAAGAGATGTTCTCACACACGACTTTCACTGTGTGGACAGAAACATTCTGCACAGAAACTGTACACATATTCAGGTCATGTGTGCCAAATCCAGCAAGCTTCAGAGGGGTCAGCGGATACATGTAGTGATCGCTTTACCACAGCTTTCCTAGAGGGACGACTCGCTCATTTACCCATGAGATCATGTGGGCGTCTGAATCCAGATCATCGTTCAACGATTCATCGATGAAAGACAAAATATTAAATATCATGGATTCATTTTTACTGAGAAACTAATTATTCTGTAGAAGTGAGTCACTCAAAATTACAGTTTTCAACTGAGATTTCACCAAATTAAAGAAGGGAAAAATTACTTTAGAAAGATGTCAGTATCATTATTTTTGTTTGTACACAGAGATTGGAAGATCTAATAGTTAAATCTGTGGACTTTAGTAATCTGAATCAGTTCAACAGTTTACAAGAGGTTTCCCCCAAAGCTTGCTTGCATGTAACTCAAGAAGTATTAAAGATATCTTAATATCCTTTTAGATTTTGGTTCCTAATAAACTTTAGTTTTGGTGTCTATAAGAGGATCTCAAAGTGGCTTCATGACTAAATTTCACACATTTTCAGAAACAGTACGTGGGTCACGTCGCATACACTGCACATCTCGCTCCCCTAAAAACAATGGCATGGAACTAATATTATTTCATATTATTTTATAGATATCTTAATATAATTTCAGATTCTGTTTTTAAAGGTTTCTTCCCCATCTACAAACCAGTAAATATTCATACATGGCATGTAATATCTTGGCTGTGTCTTTTCCCTCCGCTTGAGTCGAGATGGAGTGACCCTGGCTGGGAACGAGTAAATGATGATAATTGATAATGATAACGTTTATTTTGGGTGGTTATTTGGGCATTTATTAGTGATGGCGATAATTGAAGCACGTCCCTTGAAACAGGCTAAGAGGAATGCTGTGATTATGTCACAGAATGAAACAGGCCATTCAGGAAGCCTCATAAAGCCTCAGTTGAGGGTATTACTGCGAGCTGTGTCTGGTTACGAGCCGCTGTTGGATGGACGGGATCAGGGGATGGACGGGATCAGGGGACGGGGCGGGATCAGGGGATGGACGGGATCAGGGAACGGACGGGATCAGGGAACGCGGCGGGATCAGGGGATGGACGAGATCAGGGGATGGACGGGATCCGGGAACAGGCGGGATCAGGGGACGGGCGGGATCAGGGGACGGACGGGATCAGGGGATGGACGGGATCAGGGGACGGGGCGGGATCAGGGGACGGGGTGGGATCAGGGGATGGACGGGATCAGGGGATGGACGGGATCAGGGGACGGATCAGGGGATGGACGAGATCAGGGGATGGACGGGATCAGGGGACGGACGGGATCAGGGGACGGGCGGGATCAGGGGACGGGCGGGATCAGGGGACGGGCGGGATCAGGGGACGGGGCGGGATCAGGGGACTGGCGGGATCAGGGGACTGGCGGGATCAGGGGACGGGCGGGATCAGGGAACGGGCGGGATCAGGGCGCTCCGCCTCCACTTACTGCGTCTCAGACGTCTTCAGTATTCCAGCTCTTGGGAATGAAAAGGACTGGAGCGGATTCATCTAATGCCGAACACAAAGCAAGCAAGAAAGAAACTCTTGAGACAAAGACACCGATTTTGGGAATCAATGGCAATTGGATTTCGCCTCTTTGGAGGCTTTGGCTTCGGCCTCTAATGCAGTGATTGAATTATCTGGCATTGAAAAGCAAGTGCGGCTCGATGTGTTGGGCGAGCGAAAGCTTAGATGCGTTTGCACTGGTGTAATCCAGAACGCTTCATGAAGAGTGTGTTGTTCTCTTGCTGATTAAAGTGTGTGTCCAGTTTTCAGAGCCAAGATAATTCATCTGGATGTAAAGTGGAAGAGTGGATTGGTTCACATTCCCAAACCACACATCTCAAATCTCTCTCGACTGAGTTTGAAAGACCAAAGTTCCATCAAAGTGAAAAACGACGGTAACATTTTACAATCAGGTTCATTAGTTAACATTAGTTAATGTATTAACTAATGTTATATGAATGACAGTATCAAACATTCATTTTACATCCATAATGTGACGCTTCACTGGATGTTTAACAAGGAACAAAAAGCAATTTTATTGCTCAAATAAGGAAGAAAAAATTTATTTTATGGCTACAAATTAAGAACATTCATCCACTACTTCATAATCTGTGGTCATGCTTTATTAATGTGTTCTCTAACTTTAGTTACATCAACATCATGGATGAGTTCTGCCCTTGTTTTAGTTCAACTGTGGCCATGAGTTAACTCTAATAAAAGAACAAATTTGCGAGAATGAATGAATAATTTCTGCCCGTGATATCTTGTTTTTCCCGACGATTCTCTGATGAATCATGCAAAATAAGAACATAAAACTGAAAGTTTTTAGTTAAATTTTGTGCTCTTCTTTATAAATGGACCAAACATCAGCTAAACTCACCAATAAACATGAGATTATCATCTGAACTGAGCCTCAATAACTGGATAAGTGGTAACACCATAGTATTTCAATATTTACCACAGTATTCAGTGATTACCATTGTGTGTGTGTGTGTGTGTGTGTGTGTGTGTGTGTGTGTGTGTGTGTGTGTGTGTGTGTGTGTGTGTGTGTGTGTGTGTGTGTGTGTGTGCGCGTGTGTGTGTGTGTGTGTGTGTGTGTGTGTGAGTGTGTGTGCGCGTGTGTGTGTTTGTGTGTGTGAGTGTGTTACATTACATGGTGAACTTAAAGAATACAGTGGTATTACAAGGTCTACACACCATCACATGGTACAAGTCCAAATCAAAGCATTGTATTATTGGTGATATTCATTTTGAAGTGCAAGTTGAGATTGATTTCTCTTGCTAAGCTGCTAATATCTCTAATGTCTCGACACAGCTGTTTCTGCTGAGCCCATGATCCATCTCAATGCTTCACAACCCATCACACACACACACACACACACACACACACGACCAGGAACAGCATCGCAAAACACAGCGAAGTCCACAGCTCTGCTCTGATTGGTGGAACAGAAGCGGTCAGGGGTTTAGGAGACATACAGAGACTCTTGTAAGACCTTCATATGGCAAAAGAATAATTAAATACATGTCAAAACAGACACAGTTTGGTTGTGAAAAGAAGTGTCACTCGTGTGAGAGATCAGGGAATGTGTTCTAGCGTATATGAGCATGTGAAGACCGTGTCGGATCAGGACACTCTGATGTAAACTCACGTTTGGTTGTTGGATAATTGCGGTATGAATTATGGAAGCCAGTTTCACATGATTGCAGCAGGAATTGAAGACTATATCACAGGTTAATTCACAGGCAACATAAGTGTACATCATCATAAACATATCTGTTACTAGACTAATATTGTCTTTAGGTATCAACGAAATAACCTTTATTAGTAAAAAATAATTACTTGCACCTTTAAAGACCCGCTGGAGTCCTGAGGAGCACATCTGATGGACACGAGGTCTGGGACTTTATCAACCCTTTTTTAAAGCTACACTGTGTAGGATTTTCTCCCATCTAGCGGTGAAATGGTTTATGACTACCAACTGAATATTACTTTCTAGCCCCTTCCATCCCGAGGGCGTTTTAACTCCTACGGCGGCCGTATTATTCCAAATCTGCCGGCAGTCGTGAGTAATCTCCCCTCGCGTTCGTCACAGTGACACTGAGTGTCAAAACGCGAAAGGCGAAGCTTGATTTCCAGGTATGTCCCTCTTTGGCACATGTATTTTCAAGATGGAGGGGCAACATGGCTGCCGCCATTCAAGTGACTCGCTCGTATGTATTCTAAATGGCAGATTATACACTTACGAGAATATTTGATTAGTTGGTTGAAGTGATTACACATGAATGAGAATGTGTACTTTTGAAAGAACAATGTGTTTTTTATTAAAAATCAACTTAAAATATTATACAGTGCAGCTTTAAAGAGCCGATTGGTATTAATTACATCACAGCCATGATCCATGATCCACGGCGGTGTGCGAATCTGCCTCCTAAACTCTTCTATATAGAGCCCTGTTTGAGAGGACAGCCGTTTGGTGAAGCGCACTCATTCTACCCCATAATGCACATCAATAACGAATGGACGATCAATGCACACTAAATTAAATGAACATCCAGAGCCTTCGGCACGAATTCACTCACTCGTTCCCTTCAGTGGTCTGTGTTAATGTAATGTAGGGTATAGTGGACGAGTAATGTAGGGTATAGTGGACGAGTAATGTAGGGTATAGTGGACGAGTAATGTAGGGTATAGAAGTTCATTGAAATTATCCATCCTCTATCACTTTTAGTCAGCTTTGACGAAACTCCTCTCAGCTAGCGCGTCTTTTCAAAGTGACATCTGACCTGAATACTGCGCGCTGAGTCGCTAAAACGGACTTATCGTGTTGTGTTCACCAACAAGGGTGCGACTGCTCGTCTGTTTCTGCTGGAAAACATGAACTCGCGATGCCTTGACAGCGGACAGTAACGGCTTTTGTGGAAAAAAAACCTGTTTAGGGGTGGTGGTGGTGCAATGGATAAGACACATGCCTTTGGTGTGAGAGACCCAGGTTCGAATCCACTGTGAGACACCAATGTGTCCCTGAGCAAGACACTTAACCCCTAGTTGCTCCAGAGGCGTGCGACCTCTGACATATATAGCAATTGTAAGTCGCTTTGGATAAAAGCGTCAGCTAAATGAATAAATGTAAATGTTTAGGGTTCAGTCAGTCTTGTCAGGCATCTATTTCAGATGAGGAGATTAACGTTATAAAGACACACCGGCAGACAGTATGGTTGGTGAGTAAACGAAAATGTGCGCTTTGGTGGAAGGATGTTACGTGAGAATGTGGAGAGTGTCAAAATAAAGGTGTATATCGATATTTTACGTGTGGAATCGATGCATCGTATCGTTAGACGTAATATCAATGTATCGTTACACCCCTAATTAGTATGGTGTAGAACAGATTCAGGGTTTACAGGTAGTATAAGAGGGCGGGACATGACTAGATCTGATTGGACAATATAGTCATCAATATTTCTGCTGTTTTCCTAAAAGAGAAAGACTGCAGTTTAAGTGATTCTGTCAGTGCTTGGGAGTGCACAAATACTGTAAAGTGAATGTTAGAGTCTAAGCGTGGCACAAAGGAATGATCCCGGAGCTGCTCCAGTGGTTTAACAGGAGAGACGGGGAAACAGGCTTCGCATCTTGTGGCTCTTCATCAAAGAAAGCCAGTCGCTCGCGCTCACCTTCGTGTGCAGTGGAATTAATTACCCCCCGTTCCCTGGCAACCACAATCCCTGCGCCCGCTGGCTCATACATCACACACACACACACACACACACACGTCACATGTGAACGCACCCGCACACGAGACTCCCTTCCCCCTTCTCATCCCAGTCGAGGAGTGAAACCCTTTCTCACCACACAAGGGATCCTGAAGTCATTTCCATAGGTCAGTTAACCCCTGACGCCCATCCCTGCCAGCCTTTGTCCTCGACAGATGTGGGTCTGGATCCGATGGAGCCGTCGCCCCGGACCTCCCCCAGTAAGCCTTATGCTATACGTGCTTTTGTCTGCGCACTGATAAAGAGTCACAGTATTGGTAAGGAAGGACAGCTCGCTCATACATGATAATCCAGATCTCAATGACAAAAACAGCTCGAAAAACAGGTTCACATGGAATAGCAGATTTACTTCAGCACTTCCAGAGCCGGCTGTTTGTGGGACGGATCTGAATGTGGTCAAACGTGTTCAAACGAACTGAAAATGGTGCGATATTATTAGCAGAAAGCATTAGTAAATTAGCCGATGTATTTAAAGCTTCAGCATGTAATGTATGCAGCATTAGCGGCACCAAACACAAGAGCAATCTGTCTGAGAAGGCCTATTTGTTAATCCTGAGCGTTTATGAGCCTCTGTCTCTGGTAAAGCAGCTACTATTGCAATCAAATACTATCAACTTAAAGAAAGAAAAAATAAAGCCTTTTCATGCTAAGTAAGGTTATGACATCTACCTGTAGATAACCAGAAACATTCAACAATTTGGCCTCGCTTCTTCAGTAATTAAACACTGCAGATTTAATACAGCAGGAGGTTCTGCAAGGAAAAAAAACTTTCGTTTTCTACAAAGAGGAATTGATTTTTAACTTATAAGACTGTGAAAGACAGCAATACTATATGCTTCTGTTCAAGTTATTCAACTTATTTTTAAATAATTACATTTAAAGTCCCCCTGTGGTGTAAATCCAGCTTTTAATGTTGTTTATGTGTCTATGTGGTGTTTTTAATATGCTTTAAGACAAACCATGTGTAAGTTCATAAGTCGACAGTTGCTGAGTATTTCCTCCTTAAAACTGCAGTGAACCAAAGACAGTCTCAAACACACGCTTTGAAATCGCTGGTGTTTCTGACGTCACAAACTACCCTGTAACCAATCAGATCAACGTGTGATCGTCAACCAGTGGATCTCTGAGCTGAGTGAGTGAGTGGAGGCGGGGCTCATTTGCATATTCATAGAGCCGCACAGACTAAATGAGGCAAGGGTGTCGAGTTACATTCAAGATATTTTGATGATCAAAGATGAGTTTTAAGGGATGATATGATGGACTACAGGGGGACTTTAACAGCAACATTGTACTCATGATTCTGCAGAGAAATCTCCACCAATCAGAGCACATCATGCCAAAAGCATACTTTAGCTCCGCCCACTCCTCACATAGGTTCAGGTTCAAGTTCAGGGGAAATAATTCTGATATTTCTTGCATGAGTCATATGGACATATTTTATGATGATTACTGGCTATTTCTGGAGCAAAACAGCATCTGTTCCAATTCATTTTCAATTTATTAAAAACAATTAATGTTTCTGACAGAAGTCTTCTGAGAACTGATATTCCACACAGGCCACAGGGAGTTCAACCCTGACCGTACACAGCCCAATAATCCCAGCGAGTGTGTTTCACTTCATGAACATGTTGTCTGGGATGTGGTGAAGAAACACACGGCTCCGGCACAGACGCTGACAGCTCTCTTATAGAGTCAGAGGCCTGAGAACACCAGAGAGATAACTATACAACTCTAGTGTGAGTAGAGGAGAGGGAACTGGTGTTTTCCTGACACTGACCTCGTTCCATCAGCTGGCGATCAGAGAGAGTGTGTGTGTGTGTGTGTGTGTGAGGTTTCAGGGGACGTCTGCGCTAGGCTGTCAGGAGACACACACTCCGTGGGCGTATTGTTCCCGAGTTAGCGCTAACCGGAGACAGGTTTTCTAGGACACAACACCCCAAACGGGCTTCTGGAGTACCAGTGCGTTCTGAAGCTGACGTGCTAATCAGAGAGAGAGCAGCGATCCGCCAAACTCTCTCCTCAAGCTCAAACACACACTACTCTGGCAGTACATGACGGACTGTTCTTTATCAAGACCCGGCGCTCTCGCTCTTTTCTTCATGAAGAACACACACCGGGATCTCGACACAGACCGGGATCTCGACACACACACCGGGATCTCGACACACACACCGGGATCTCGACACACACACCGGGATCAGAGAGGGAACGCTGTGAAACACACGGCAGGAAGAGAGGACTGGGATCCCAGAACTTCAGGATCCGGAGACGGATTCTTCCCATCACTGGATGGACTTTGTTTGCTTTAACAGATACAGATTTATTTGACGTATTTAAATGGTTAATCGTTAAAAACACAAATAAATACATTTTATTTATTTTAACACTCTTTTGACATCTCAAAATTAATACAGTACATTATGAAAGTCCCCGTTCACACGGATCCGCGGACACGACTATAACCGCTGTATTCTGCTGCCAGGCCAGTAGATGGCGATGACACACTACAGACTGTAATACGCATGAGCATGACGTCACCGTCTTCAGAGATTCTGTTGTTTACACGGAGACCGTTTTCTAAAACTTGCACTTTGAAACCCCGTTTTCATAAGTTTGTGTTTTCAGGCGTCCCCAAACGCCACTGTCGTGTAAACGAACGGCCAAAACACATCAAGTGCCCTATCTCGCACCCAGCGCAATTGACTTTGTACACCGACGCATGTGTCATTCCTATTTTGCACCCGACGCACAGTGGACCCTCCACAGACGCACGTCGGTTAACTAAGAAATACACTTGCGCTCCCGGGGGCGGTTCAGCGAAAAGAGGAGGCGTGTTCCGGCGCAAACGTTCCCTGGTGCTATTTTGCAGGTTTAGAAAACAATTCCACCACTGACCGATAAATCTAGTTTAAAGTGTGTTTAAACTTATGTTATTCATATGCTATTTTAAGGGGGCATGCTTGGCCTAGCTTACACATTTACCCACATTATCATACGCCCGTTTAACCGAAGCTAATGTGTGTGTGTTTCTCCATCCCCAATGTCACTTATCTGTGTTTTACGGCCCTGACGAGAACGTCGGTCTCCTCGGCTGTGAACCGCTCCTGGTGTGCGTCTGGCAAATCTGCCGTTATAATAGCAATCCGCCATGGAACAAGCGCGCCTGCTCTTAAAGGGAATGTGAGATGACGCTCTGATTGGTTTATTTCACGTTACGCCCAAACCACACCTATGAGTAATGAAGCTACTTCAGACCAACACATTTTAGAGTCATTTATCCCGCCGGTATAATAGCAACAGCGCCCGAGACCCGCCCACAAAGTTACTTGCGTTTCGCGCTTGATACTTGCGTTTCAGATCGTTATAATTGGGGCCCCAAAAGTTTTACGTTTTTAGTTGAAAGCGGTGTCGTGTAAACAGCCCCGTGAAAGCACTGGTTCACTTCAGAATTAAAATGTCCTGATAGTTTACTCTCCAACGTCATCCAAGATTTTTGAGGAAAACATTCAGGATTTTCCTCCATATAGTGACTTCAATGGGAACCAACGGGTTGAAGATCCAAATGTTTCAGTGCAAACCAAAAAGAAGAGCATTTGTGATTATAAAGTATATAAATGTTTATTTTGTTATAAAATGTCCGCTGGTTTGTCTAGATAAGACTCTTATTCCTCGGCTGGATCGTGTCGAGACTTTGAAGCTGCACTGAAACTCACATCTGGACCTTCGACCCGTTGGATCCCATTGAAGACACTATATGGAGAAACATCCTGGAGTGTTTTCCTCAAAAACCTGCAT
>NC_138735.1:835943-843443 GCF_965113295.1 Leuciscus leuciscus | reverse complement strand
GTTGGACTCAACAACTGTTCCTTCTTATGAAGGATAAAAACACTGTCAGCCAATCAGAGTCCGGCTTTACAGAGCTCCAGCATTTACAGACGTCAGACTCTTCCGCTGGTGAGGATGCTAATGTAGAGATGCTATAGTGTGAGCGGGCCTTCACCGCCACAGTCACGGTGTTTATAAGTGAGGAACAACAAGATTATTTTTTTTGTGGTATTCAACATTATGCAACACATGCAGATTATGCAGATTACAGTACAGTGATGCACTTATGCTCCAGCTTACAGAAACACACTCATATTAATTCATCTGTAAAAATGCATCTATTCTGATTACGAGCACACAACGGGTTGCTAACGCCATCGCTGCTCTTCTGACATTCAGAAGATGATTTCATGAAGGACGTTTATGATTCATACAGTGCCGATAAAGCAGCCGTGCCTGATGTAGTGAAGGTGACACGGAGGCAGGTCACCTGGCAATAACTGAATATGACAATAACTGCACGTGTCCCAGAGTCCCAGCCCGCCGGACAAAGCAGAGCAAGAGTTATTACACCCGATGTGAACACGCTCATCATCGCAGTCGTTTCCATCGCAAAACTGATGAAGACACGAGAAGGAGCATTTCCTGTCATCACACGTATAGAGACACATTTATGTCGTTTTTGACTTGTCATAATTTTGACGTCATCTCATAAATTACTTGGTTCTCATCATTTTTATTTTTGACAACTCTCAGGCATTCAGTGTTGATATCAAACTAATTCTCAGCTCTCGGATTCTGTCAAGTTTATTTTGAAATTCAAACAATAAATACCGTTTCGCGCGTGTAAATGTGACGTGACAGAACGCTGTAGCGCCTCAGGTCTAGCGGCACGTGAACCCATCCTCTAGTGAATAAACACAAATGAACAATGGGTGTGTTGAAAGATACAGTACAACTTACCGGAATGTATTTGCCTCATACATAATATCGATCAATCAGTGTTTTTTAACGGCGGAAAGAGGACAATAAAACAGCTGGAGAATAATGTCACGTTACCTCAGGAAAGACAGCTAATGACCATAGCACGCTAGCTGGCTAGAAAAATTTGCTATAGAGAGGAGTAGCTATTTTGCTACGTATGTACACCATATTACATGTTTATTGTATTTTTACTTATATCATTAAAATATCATAACGGTGTTTTTATTATAAAAACCGCTTTATATTATTGAGTTATTTTTAACCTTTGATAATAACACCAGCTGACAGCGCTCTCTCTGTATAGCATTAGGTGAGTTTTTTTTTCTTGAGAATAATGTACATATCTACAACTGTACCTCATATGTATCCAAATTAATCTATAGCCTATTGAATAAAGATCGGAATCAAATCACAAGAATTGAATTGAAATCGTGAAATTTGTGTCAAGCTATAGGCTAATAAACACAGTCACCTACCAGTCACTGTCCCATGTAAACACTGTAACATGTTGTCACTAAACCTAGTAAAATTATGTTTAGTTACCAAGTGTTTTGACAATCACAATACATTTATTGTGATGTAAAAAGAAAAAAAGAAGGAAAAAAAACCTTGCAACTCAAAAGTTGGCCATTTTTTGTCATAATTATTGTAAAAATCATGATTTTTTTTCTTATGTGGTGGAAATAGGCTTCAAATTCAATACATGTTACATTTTTAAAAAATCATTTTACAAAAATGTACTGTGATGCAAAAGGCAATACCCTCGTACACTAAATAATACCATGGCAGGTAGAAATACTATGGTAGTTTTTTCTTTGTGTAACACCCATTAAAGCTGTATATAGTTAGACAATACACAGATGAGACACAGTCTACAATCTTCAGTCTATAAAACATCTGACATCCTCTATGTTTACCTTATTATTACTACAAAGATTCATCGAGTTTTCCCTCACTTTACGTGTTTAAAACAGTAGCACATAAATCATTATTACTAAAAAAAAAGTATTTTTAAACGTTAAATTATATTAGAAATACAAATGGAGACACATCGGGTAGTCATTACCATTCGCTGACAAGTTCACTAGAATTGTTTTGGTATTTGTAAATTGTTTCGGTTTTCCAACCAAGAACTAATGGAAACAAGTTAGCCAAACAGCTAACGGCTAATACAAAAGTCAAACGAGGTGACGGAACACATCGAAACGTTTTAAATATACCAAACGTGTAACAAAATACATTAAAGTTACATTCTGAGGCAAAAGATGACTATTTGTTTAACTTTAAAAGCGCTACCAGCATTTAAAGCTATCTGTTATCTGGATAGTTAGCCCAATCCAGCTGTTAGCGAAATACGTAAATATGCTTTGTTTTAAGTTTTATCAACGCATTTAAATTGAGTAACTACGGAAAACAATCTTTTATTGGGTATACAGTAAATAAAAAGGGAGTTGTCTTTCAGATTGACGGTTATTATCGACCAAAATAAGTTTCGACTAGCGTGAACAAACTGATAATTATGATATTCTACGTCACACTTCAACAACATAATGTATTTATAAAATGCGTTTAATCGACAGGTAAGAGTGTTTCGACTGAAAATACAACGCCTCGAGGCAGATGAGACGTGTGTGTGTGTGTGTGTGTGTGTGTGTGTGTGTTTGTCACGGTCTATGATCTTAAAGAGTGATAACTATAACACAATCAGCCTGTAATCAGACTGGAATGAAAACATCTCTCGCGCATTGATCACACGTTACTCATCTGAACACACGCGCTGTGAATGAGTTCAGTTTATAACGCGATCAGGTGTGTGTGATATGATGGACTTTTCTGCGCTTTCTCTCCTTTTCTTCTCAGTCGCGAAGAAATAAACGAGCTTCTACTGGCAGTCAGCATCTCTCTCTCTCTCTCTCTCTCTCTCTCTGACCTGCGCCATCTTTGCAGAAACACAGACACACACACACATAGGCACACACACACACACACACACACACACACACACACACACACGCTCTCTCTTTGGGTTGCAGTTGCTTGCAAACAAAGAGCGACCCTCCGATGCCCAGAACCAGAGCCCTCGTTCCCCGAGATCTTACCTTCTATGTGCGGGAGCCGGGCTCCGAAGAACAGGGCGAAAAACACCAGACGACACGGCACTGCATCCATCATCATCCTCATCCTCCTCATCATCATCATCATCATCATCATCCTCCTCATCCTCACTCTTCTTCTGCGAGACTCGAGGCGTTCAGGCAGACTGAGCTGCCGGAGGACTGGGAGAAACAGGGGGAAAGGGGGAAGAGAAACACGTCTGATCATTGGCTGGGACGAACCGACACCGATCCCGCCCTGAAGTGTGTGTGTGTGTGTGTGTGTGTGTGTGTGTGTGTGTGTGTGTGTGTGTGTGTGTGTGTGTGTGTGTGTGTGTGTGTGTGTGTGTGTGTGTGTGTGTGTGTGTGTGTGTGTGTCTCTCTCTCTCTCTCTCTCTCTCTCTGTCTGGTCTGGTTGCATAAGAACACATTCCACAGCTCTTTCTGTCTGATCTGTTCTGGCGATGCTCTTCTGCATGCACAAAAACAATATAGTAAATCTGATTTACTTCTTGATTTCATCTGGAATTATAATCTCTGACTGAGAGTCAAACTCACGACATCCACTAAGTGTTTAGTCTATCTCTCTATCTCTCTCTCTATCTATCTATCTATCTATCTATCTATCTATCTAGCATACTGTATAAAATGGTAACCGGCTGCTTTTACTTGATTTAACCCATAAAAATGAATTTTGTTGGTATGAATTAATTTCTTTAGGTTGACTGAACAATGTTAACCAGTTAATGTAGAGGTTATCATGGTTTCAGTGTTGGAGTAATCATGTAATACTATGAATATGGAAGTCAAGGTATACAGTCTATCAAAGCATTTTTATTTTTTTATGAATGGTGACGTATTTTTAAATGTATGTTTGATTACAATTAACCATGGCTTCAGTCTGTAATACTATAGTAACTGGAAATTTACCATGGTACAGAAATTCATGACAGGAGAAAAGCATGAATGGTAACCACAGATTTCTGCCATGTATTCTGTTATTGTTACTACTGCAAAATTATTAATTCATAATTTAATTTAATTAACCACACTTAATCAGGTAAACAAAGCATTAAAGCAACAATGAATCAAGACTGTAACCACAATCTCAGAATTAAAGGGATCAAATGTAATATTTGAAAGAAATAAAAAGTAACTTTTCCCCCAATACAGAAATGACACACTTGGAGATCAGCGAATCGGGTCATCACATGATGATTATGGCATTATCATAACTTAATCATCATAACCTGATCATAGTTTCTTTAACAAATCTGCCTTATAAACACAAAGATGCAGCGGCCAAAGAAAAACTAAAGTTAAAACATTAAGAGCCCAACTAAAGACTTCAAAACTAAATAAAATAATAAGTGTAATAATGTGTAATAAGTGTAATAATGTGTAATAGTGCTGGAAGTCGGTGGTATAGTTGTGTCTCTTCTTCTGTTGTTGTTGTTCCTCTTTCCTTCAGTGATTCTGCTTGTTAACAGCAGGTGTTCATCACTAATGCTCATCCTTCACTTAATGATCTCATTAACTTCAACACTGATTCACTTCATCGTAACACTCTGTAGTGTGGACACTTATGAACTCATCTATCTATATATATATACCCATCTATCCATCAATCTATCTATCTATCTATCTATCTATCTATCTATCTATCTATCTATCTATCTATCTACTGTATATCTATCTATCTATCTATCTATCTATCTATCTATCTATCTATCTATCTGTCTGTCTGTCTGTCTGTCTATCTATCTATCTATCTATCTACTGTATATATACCCATATCTATCTATCTATCTGTCTATCTGTCTATCTATCTATCTACTGTATATATACCCATATCTATCTATCTATCTATCTATCTATCTATCTATCTATCTGTCTATCTGTCTATCTATCTATCTATCTACTGTATATATACCCATATCTATCTATCTATCTATCTATCTATCTATCTATCTATCTATCTATCTATCTATCTGTCTATCTGTCTGTCTATCTATCTATCTATCTACTGTATATATACCCATATCTATCTATCTATCTATCTATCTATCTATCTATCTATCTATCTATCTGTCTATCTGTCTGTCTATCTATCTATCTATCTACTGTATATCTATCTATCTATCTATCTATCTATCGTCTGTCTGTCTGTCTATCTATCTATCTATCTATCTATCTATCTGTCTGTCTATCTGTCTATCTATCTATCTATCTATCTGTCTGTCTATCTGTCTGTCTATCTGTCTATCTGTCTATCCATCTATCGATCACGAACACACACCCTCCTCCCTGTAACCCTAGGGGCGGCAGACTCTGCTGATGTTCAGTTGTTTGGGCCTGAAGCTCCAGGATTGAGGGTTTGAGGTTTCAGGCTCTGAGATCATCTGTGTGATGCTGTGACAGATCTAATGCAGGCGAGTCTTCCTGAAGACGGGCTCGTGGATGATGGTTATGTTTTATGCCACACCTATTTTTGTCCAGATAACATGCCGTTCCCCCGCAGCCATCTGGACATCAGCCAGACGCTGTGTGTGTGTGTGTGTGTGTGTGTGTGTGTGTGTGTGTGTGTGTGTGTGTGTGTGTGTGTGTGTGTGTGTGTGTGTGTGTGTGTGTGTGATCACTGCACTCACCTCACACAGGCTAATCTAAACACAAGACTTCTACATCAACAATACATTAAGGACCAAAAAAGTGTTATTTTAGTATTATTTATATATATATATATTTTTTTTTTTATTAGCTTTTATTTTATATTTATAAAAAAATATTTTAGTTAATTTCATTATTTTATTATGTGCTTTTGTCATATTTATTATTATATTATTACTATTTCCAAGGCATAAAATATTTTGTATTTTACTTTGATTTATCATGTTTTTTGTTGTGCATGAGCTGTTTATTGCACTTAATGATCTTTATATAAAGATTTAAATGTGTGATAATGTATGTTCTGCTTATGTCTGCAAAAGAAAGTGCATTTAAGTTCAATTTAAAGTGCCACATAATGCAAACATATAAGAAAACTAACACACCTTTTCTCTTAAGCGGCATTAAAACAATATTAGTATTATGTGATCGATATTGTAAAAAAAGAAATTTTTGCTGGGTTATGCATAAGCATGTGCAGGTAGAGCATTAGTTATGAAGGTTGATGATCGTCTCCCGTCTTCAGCTCTACAAGTGTGTGTTGACACGACCTGGTTTTGGCAAAGGATGGGTTTGGTCTTTAACCTTGAGACACATTAGAAACGCTCTGTCTGGCGGCGCCCAGCTCAGAAACACTCATTAATTTACACTGCAACAGTGTTTTATTCTAAAAAAAAATCTTTCTCTGGTTATTAAGCGGTAATGGGGTTAAGCAGAAGTAGGGCAAACAAAAAATGTGTTCACTTAAGGGAATATTTCAGTCCACAGAGTAATTCTTCAACATCGTACGTGTTCATAAGAAGATCATGATATTTTTGTGCTAATTGAGCAAATAAAAGAGGAACAATGTGTTACACTGAGAAGAGCAGCGCTGAGATTGAACAGCGTTATAGAGTTCACATCTAATGCTAACAGATTATCAACAGCATCTCTAGTCTACAGAAACACTTGCTCATGAGTGATAGAGTCGAGCTGTGAATATCAGAAGAGTCCATCCTCACATCTCTATAATATTCTGATATGATTGTACAGATATTTTATCATCTGCCATTGAAAATACTAACTATAAACTCTTAGAAAAGTAAAAAAGTATTTTATTATGATATTAAAGTCTCAAGTTTATTCTCCTGTGATGTAAAATTACTGATTATTTTGTTTATGAAATACGTGTGCTTTAAAAATCTCTGGTTAAATCTTAGTTACTGCACTTCCTTTATGAGAAATGCTTGTTGTTTCATCAGTTTTTCCTGATTAAGGAGTACCGGAGAACCCTTTCCCAGATGTTCCTGCTCCAGAAGTGTCTCCAGTGCCTTTAGTTCTGTGATGTGTGGCTGAAGTCTGGAGTTCAGTGTGTTCATGGTGTCTCTTCCCAGCGGAGGAACTTCTCTTTTCTGGAGGATTCAGAGACGTGAAAGAGGAACGAGACGAGCCGATGAATCAGGCCTGTGGACACACACACACACACACACACACACACACACACACACACACACACACACACACACACACACACACACACACACACACACACTCACGGCTCCCTCGCGTCTCACCCGCTGCTGAGGGTCACACACCATTCATCCTTAATTACTGTTATTTCAGGCTTTCTAGAACACACTCTCATCGGGCTGTGGTGTTTTTAAGAGAGTTATGTTGAGATGAATTCATCTCAGGCCCGTTATAGTCTTCCAGTTTTATTATTTTCAAGGCTGAACTGATTAAACTGTTACGCGTAACTCGTCCAGCAGTGTTCGGGTGTGAATGAAGCCTCAAACTGTGC
>NC_138735.1:767500-832500 GCF_965113295.1 Leuciscus leuciscus | reverse complement strand
ACTTAATATAAAGATTAAAAAACAAAAACAATCTTCACATTATTTATTTTTCACATCACAGAAACAAAAGGGCTGAATGCAACTAAACATAATGCTGTACTTCACATCCACTTTCATAACTCTGATCAACACGAAGGACAAGAACATCATAAAAAGATTACGTCTTCTTATAACTATTTCTCTTTTCTCACCATAGATTCATATATGCTTTTATCATCCATTTCAGGAAGCTACAACAGCACATGACAACACCAAAACAAAACAAAACAAAACAAAACAAAACAAAACAGAAAATAGATTTAGGTTTACATGAAGCCACATTAATACACTGTAAATGAACTGTATATTACTGTACTTTCATTACTGTATCAACAAATATTATAAAAATAATACCTGGGTGATTTGTTTAAATCCAGTCATGATTTCATAAAGATCTTCAACCTTGCTGTGTTTCTCATTTCCCTGTTTAGAATGAAATGTATGAATACATTAATAATAATAATAACAATAACAACAACAGCAGTTTATAGTTCAAGCAGATCAAAAATTACTTGAATGTTTTGTGTATTTCCAGTCATGATTTCATAGACATCGTCACGTGTAACCTGCTCGTATATCTCATTTCCCTATTAAAAATAAAATGTATAAATTAATAAATTAATAATAACAACAGCAGCAGCAGCTTATAGAGCAAGCAGACTAATGCTACAAATGTTATAGACAATTACCTGCATGTTTTGCTTGATTTCAGTCTTTTCATAGAGATTTTCACACGTAACCTCTTTTTTCTCATTTCCCTATTTAAAATAAAAATAATAAGTACATTAATAAGAAGAACAACAACAACAACACAGTTCAAAGTGCAAGTAGGTATGCTACAAATTTGATAAAACTTACCTGAATGTTCTGTTTAATTTCACTCTTTTTACATGTAACCTCCTCGTTTCTCCCATTTCCCTGTAAAAAAATAAATATATATCGTCAGATTCCTAAAATAATTGGGCAGGTCATTTTTTGAGAAAAATGTTTTTTTTTTTTTTGCATAAGTCATCTCCTCATAATGCTGACCAACTCTGGTAAAATCGCCCACATCCTCAGTTGAATAGATCATAAAATTCTACCCCTGTAGTTTAATGGCCTATGTCAAGAGTGTGACTTTTTATTTTGATAATAATAATTATTATTTAATAATAATAATAATGTATAATTTTATTTTAATTTTTAACAATTTAAAACGAGGACCATGACGTCGCCCGGCATTGGCGCAGCCGAGGCCCCACCCTGGAGCCAGGCCCGGGGTAGGGGCTCGTATGCGGGGCTCAGCCCGAAGGAGCGACGTGGGGCCTCCCTCCCGTGGGCTCACCACCTGCAGGAGGGAGGGACCGTGAGGGGCCGGTGCAAAGTGGATCGGGCGGCAGTCGAAGGCGGGGGCCTCGACAACCCGATCCCTGGACACGGAAACTAGCTCTAGGGACGTGGAACGTGGAAGCCTGAGATTGTGCGTGAGGTTCAGATGTTCCGACTAGAGATAGTCGGGATCACCTCCACGCACGGCTTGGGCTCTGGAACCACACTCCTTCAGAGAGGATGGACTCTTTACCACTCTGGAGTTGCCCATGGTGGGAGGTGGCGGGCTGGTGTGGGTTTGCTTATAGCCCCCCAGCTCAGCCGCCATGTGTTGGAGTTCACCCCAGTGAACGAGAGGGTCGCATCCCTGCGCCTTCGGGTCGGGGATAGGTCTCTCACTGTCGTGTGCGCCAACGAGCCGAACAGCAGTGCAGAGTACCCGGCCTTCTTGGGGTCTCTGGGAGGGGTGCTGGAAAGTGCTCCGACTGGGGACTCCGTCGTTCTACTGGGGGACTTCAACGCCCACGTGGGCAGCCACAGTGTCACCTGGAGGGGCGTGATTGGGAGGAACGGCCCCCCTGATCTGAACCCGAGCGGTGTTCTGTTATTGGACTTCTGTGCTAGTTACAGCATGTCCATAACGAACACCATGTTCAAGCATAAGGGTGTCCATCAGTGCACGTGGCACCAGGACACCCTAGGCCGGAGGTCGATGATCGACTTTGTGGTCGTTTCATCCGACCTCCGGCCATATGTCTTGGACACTCGGGTAAAGAGAGGGGCGGAGCTGTCAACTGATCACCACCTGGTGGTGTGTTGGATCCGATGGCGGGGGAGGAGGCTGGACAGACTCGGCAGACCCAAACGTACTGTGAGGGTCTGTTGGGAACGTTTGGCCAAGTCTCCTGTCAGAGAGATCTTCAACTCCCACCTCCGGCGGAGCTTTGACCGGATCCCGAGGGAGTCTGGAGATATTGAGTACGAGTGGACCATGTTCTCCACCTCCATTGTCGAGCTGTGGCCGTGAGGTCTCCGATGCCTGTCGAGGCGGCAATCCCCGAACCCGGTGGTGGACACCGGAAGTAAGGGATGCCGTCAAGCTGAAGAAGGAGTCTTATCGGGCCTGGATGGCTTGTGGAACTCCTGAGACAGCTGACGGGTACTGGCAGGCCAAGCGGACTGCAGCCCGGGTGGTTGTGGAGGCAAAAAATCGGGCCTGGGAGGAGTTCGGTGAGGAATACTTCGAGGATCTCCTCAATCCCCCCAACACGTCTTCCATTGAGGAAGCAGAGGCTGAGGGCTCGGAGGTGGACTCCTCCATCACCCAAGCTGAAGTCACAGAGGCTCCTCGATGGCAAGGCACCGGGGGTGGATGAGATCCGCCCTGAGTACCTCAAGTCTCTGGATGTTGTGGGGCTGTCTTGGCTGACACACCTCTGCAACATCGCGTGGCGGTTGGGGACAGTACCTTTGGGCTGGCAGACCGGGGTGGTGGTTCCTCTTTTTAAGAAGGGGGAGCGGAGGGTGTGTTCCAACTACAGGGGGATCACACTTTTCAGCCTCCCCGGGAAAGTCTATGTCAGGGTACTGGAGAGGAGAATACAGCCGATAGTAGAACCTCAGATTCAGGAGGAACAGAGCGGTTTTTGTCCCAGTCGTGGGAGGGTTCATGGGAGTTTGCTCAACCAAAACGCATGGTTTTTGCGGATGATGTTGTCCTGCTGGCCCCTTCAGACCAGGACCTTCTGCATGCGCTGGGAAGGTTTGCAGCTGAGTGTGAAGCAGCTGGGATGAGAATCCCCGGATAAGCGGAAGAAGATGAGAATCTGTGATTTTTCTAACAGCCATGCATCACTAACATGATGGCGATGAATGGTCACTTACGTCGGGCTCCTGTTGATCGCTCATGCCTTCAGACGGATTTGCAGCTCCAGCTCTTCGTTCTGCAGAAAAACACACATGTAATAGTGCACATATTCTGCTGTCTCTGATCAAATATCTGACTCTCTCACTTCTTCTGATGTGTCCTCTGATCAGAAGCACAGCCACAGCGAAGATGATGGGCAGCACCGCTCCCAGAACGACCCGCCACAGGAGACTCTTCAGACCCGGCATCAAGCTGAAACAGGAGTCAGAGGTGTAGGAGTGTGTCAGGAGGACTGAACACATGTGGACTTATCTCAAGTCAAGACACCTTTAATTATATAGCACTTTTTACAATACAGACTGTTTCAAAGCAGCTTCCCCGAGATATCAGGAAAATAATGCAACAAAGTTTGTTTCCAGAAGAAAATAGTGTCATAGTCCAGCTAAAGTAAGTTCAGTGATGTTTCAATTTTGTTGTAAAAAAGTTATTAATTTAGTTCATTTATATATATATATATAGTCGCTCTGGAGAAAACCGTGATGTCATCGTCCAGCTCAGATCAGTTCTCATATAATGGTGTCAATGCAGGCAGATCAATATTATTGTAGAATATTAGATTAAATGTCCCCAGTGTGTCTCTTACTTGTCTTGGCTGAATGCTGTGGTGTGGCCTGTATAGTGAACAGTAACTCGTCTTGTATTTGGGCTCTTTCTCACGCTAATATGAACTGGCATCTGGTATTTCCCATCGGAGCAGTAGTACCATCCACTGTCCTCTATCTTCAGCTCGCTCAAGCTCACATTCAGAGCCTCACCGTCACCACTGACATGAGTTTGATTTGAGCTTTCTTTATCTCTCCCAACACACGAGCCTCCGATCTGACACCACTGTGAAGCTCCGTGACAGACGACGGATACGCTCCCTCCCTCGTAGCCGGACACGTACTGACTCGACACCTGGAGCTGGGCTTTACCTGGACAGGTCACACTAAACGTCAGAGACACATGCATGCTTTTCTTGATAATTCATGTCTAAATTTGTACATTTTAAAATATGAGTCGAAGAAAACTATGGAAGCTTGTTTGCAAGCTGAAAAAAAAAACTGCAAGATAAGTTTTTTGCAATCTTTGCAACTGCAAGATAAAAAGGTGCAATTCTGAGAAAAAACTCTGAATTGTGAGATATAAAGTCAGAATTGTGTGATATAAAGTCAGAATTGCGAGATATAAAGTCAGAATTGCGAGATATAAAGTCAGAATTGCGAGATATTAAGTCAGAATTGCGAGATATAAAGTCAGAATTGCGAGATATTAAGTCAGAATTGCGAGATATAAAGTCAGAATTGCGAGATATTAAGTCAGAATTGCGAGATATAAAGTCAGAATTGCGAGATATTAAGTCAGAATTGCGAGATATTAAGTCAGAATTGCGAGATATTAAGTCAGAATTGCGAGATATTAAGTCAGAATTGCGAGATATTAAGTCAGAATTGCGAGATATAAAGTCAGAATTGCGAGATATAAAGTCAGAATTGCGAGATATTAAGTCAGAATTGCGAGATATAAAGTCAGAATTGCGAGATATAAAGTCAGAATTGCGAGATATTAAGTCAGAATTGCGAGATATAAAGTCAGAATTGCGAGATATTAAGTCAGAATTGCGAGATATAAAGTCAGAATTGCGAGATATTAAGTCAGAATTGCGAGATATAAATTCATAATTGCGAGTTTTTTTTTTTGAGAGATACAAATACAATTACCTATTTTTTATTCTGTGGGATAAACAAGCTGCCATTGGAAACACATGGATAGATTTAGATACACAAAATAAAATACTCAAAATACCTTTAATAACCTCCAAGTAAAGATGTGCGTGAGGATCGGATCCAGAAGAGCTGATGGCACACCAGTATGAGCCGGTGTCGCTCTCCTCAGCGCTCCTCAGCGTGGCCGTGAACACCTGCTCTGTCTGGTTATCCTCAAAACACATTCTGTCGTGTTTTACTTCACGACTGAAGACCCAAACACCTCCGGAAGCCACATATTTACGCTTACTGACATAATTCTGATCGTATAAACAAGGGATTATGATGGTTTGATGTTTTTGAACAGATATTTTACTGACTGTAAGAATAGATTGAGTTCCTGTGCAAAGAAAAAAAAAAAGATTATAATTACACTAAAGATTTTATATAAAGCTGAAGTGAAAAATTAAATGTTAGGCTTACAACGCCTTGTTTCAGTGTGCATGAGCTCATCTGCATATATACGCATATTCCCATCCATGATATAATGTTACTCAGTATGACAGGCTCAATATTTAAACGCATTACAGATCGGCTAAAAATCATCCGGTCGACTGAAGGTAAACATCCACTTCATCTCATTCTTCTTAAAAACACGCTGAAGCTGCTTTAATAACTAAGAATCTGCTCCAAATGATTCACTAAGAACGAATCAAATTGAATCACAAATTAACTAAGAACCCGCTTATGAATTATTGGCATTGAATGTTTTGATTTCTGATTAAACATCTGACAGAAAGGGACACAGGTCATAACTGCTGAAATGTTTCTAATGTCTGAGGTTATTCTGAGCGCAACATAGGCTATACATGTCGAATCAATGATCCATCTATCAAATAACCACAATAAAATATATGCTGCTAAACTTATGATAATATTCTTCTTAGTTAAGATGCGCCTTTTCTGTTTGGTTTCAGTTGAAAACACAATCATGTGTACAGTAGATAAAAATATACTTGTAATATGACCATTAAACATTAACACTGCTAGTTCTTGTCAAGCTAAAATATAGATGAGTAGTGTCCAAAAGCTTGTTATTACACACACTATATCAGCACTGACTTCAACACACATTCCCAAAATTCCAGACAGACGGACGGGAATTTCTCCTGAGACAAAATCAGTCAGAAAACGGCGTATAATTGAGTTTTTGTCGTACCTGAAGAGTGTGTGACGAGGAACATAACTAGCAGAGTCGTCTTCATCATGCTGACCGAGTGAGAACGAGCCGATCTTAGAAGGACTATATTTATTTCTCTCTAGAGAATAGGGGGAAACAGTTTTCACAGCTTGTGTGAGGCGTTATACACTTCAGTCTGTGTGCAAACACTATACATCATTCGAACACTTTCTCCTCACAATGCACATCATAATAGTTCATATATTAACACTCAATGCCAAGTGGAGAAAAACTATATGATACAAGAGCATATTCATGTTATATATGAGATGAATTGCATGAGTGCTGCTGTTGTTCCTTCCTGCTGTATCTCAGAAACCTTTTGTGTTATAAGAGAACATCCTGCAGATATGATCAAAGATGAGATAATATCGCTTTATGATCAGATCTGTTGCAGATATGACCTGGTTTTAATGTTGAAACTTATACAACACTTTAAGGAGGATATATCTTTTTAAGTATATATATATATATATATATATATATATATGTCTCCAGTGAAATAAAACAACTCTCCAGTGATGTCCAGTATAGCCATAAATACTCAAAAGAACATTAGTAGTTCCTCATACTACTTTCAATCCAATATTAGGCCTGGAAAATAATCTGATGCTCTTTAGAAGGGCTTTATGTAAGAATGTTCATGTATTACAGTAACTGCTTTTTTTTTTTTTTTTGCCATGTAAGGAAACTTAAAGAACGAGACCTTCCCCGACTCCTAGATGAAAGCCTTAACCCTAACCCTTACTGCAACGTCAATGACTCATGCAAAGAAAAGAGATTCATTCAAACTATAGACTCACATATAGATCTATATAGTCTCATATAATCAAGCTATCATACCAGTGTGATTTAATGAGCTCATCTGCTGTTATGACGCTGGAGAATCTCAGATCTGATCAAACATCCACATCACTGCGATCTGATGCTTTCTGAACCGCTGCTTTCTCATTTTCATTGTGTCTATTTCATATTGAGAGGAAAGTGCAGCACATATTTACATATTCATATAACCGCCACTCTCAGCAGCGTCACTATGTTTGTTAACAGTATATCACTACAAAGCTATTTATAACTTCTTTTTACTTCTAAGCGAAGACTGAAAAAGACCTTCTCCGTGAGAATATTGGGGTCTTGAATCCGGTTGAGTCTGTTGTGTGTTATGAGCTCCTGCAGTTCACTGAACGACCACCGGTGGCGCTGTAACAAGAGCTGCTCACTTCTACATATAACCTCTTTAAAGTCATGAGAGGGAAGTTGTGCTGGTCTTCTCTCCTCTATTGTGTCGTATATCCGAGTGAAACGCTTCTGGAACAAGAACAAATGTGGGCGGGGCTTGATTGTGTCTGTGGGGAGTTGATTGGCTGGTTGGATGGTTGTGGTTTGCTATTGGCTGATCTCATGTGAGTGACAGGTTATAGCCCCGCCCTCGTCATCAGAGAAGAGAAGAGATGCAGCAAGAGGAACTTATTCTGATTCAACATTATTAACACAATAATGATGATGTGCACCCATAACTCATTTACAATAAACACTGCAGTATTCCATAATTTATTTAATGGTGACTTTAATGGATTTAACTTACATAACATCAGAACATGTGAAGAACTGGTCTAAAATACAGGTTTCACACACAATTGATCTAAACTCATAATTCTCACATTTTGTTCTGTAAAATTTTTCCGTAATTTTAACGGTAAAAAACTGTAAAAAAGCAACGGAAAAGAAATGTTAATTGCTTAACAGTATGTATCCTTAGTATATACAGTGAAAAACTGTAATGGCTCTCATGGGACATTTCATGTAATTTTACAGTAAAATGTACGGATTTTGGAAGTATACTGTAAAAAGAAAAACCTTACCGTTGCATTTACCGTACCTTACCATAAAAAATACGGTAGCAATTTTTTACAAATTTTACAAAGTTTTACATCATCGAACTAAAAATTACGGTAAAAAACTGGCAGCTGGTTGCAAGCGATTTACCGTAAAAAAATACGGTCGAAATATTTTAGGTTTTATGGCACTGAACTTAAGTTTTTGGTAAAAAAAATAAATAAAAAATTAAAAAATAAAACTGCCAGCTGTGGTTTCCTGTAATTTAAAAAATATTGTATTACAAACATATTTGTCATAAAAGTTATTATTGAGAATTACCAGAGGTTCAGACGTTGATGTTTTATTGAAAATAATAAAGTTTGAAGTCGCCATTATGGAGATCAGTGTTTGCTTTAGTTGGGCTCTTGACCCTTAATTCTCTAACATTAGATTTACTCTGACTGCTTTAACTGTGTGATTATAAAACATTCATTATGGCATGAAAATCAGAGAGAAATGTGAGGTGTTGTTGGCAGGTTATTGATGACGTCGTGTAGTGTCCTGATTCGCTGATCTCATAAAGAGTCTTATTTTTCACTGTATGAGGAATGTTTAATACTAATATATTTCATGTTTTTGAGTATAATAGCTCTGAGACACTACCGCATGTGAGCCAGCAGTGACAAACAGATCATCTGAAGAACTTTAAAAACACATGTTGTATAAACAAGGTGTTGAACTACTGCACGATTAGACCAACACAGACATCAAGAATCAGCGAATGAATCTCAACAACGGTGACAATCAACAAAATAATCAGAGAAAACTCTGAACATCACAAAACAAGATACTAAAAAGTTGCAAGCAAACAGCAAAAATAAAAGTAGATAATAATAATAAAAGAAAATACTAAGGCAATTCAGCATAATTTATTCATCCTGCAATGCATGCTGGGAGATACTGATGAGTTTTGATTGATGGCTCCCATCATGCACTGCACTTTTATCACCGTTGTTGAGACTCATATGCTGAATCTTGATATCTGTGTGTGTCTGAGAGATACAGTAGTTCAAACCTTTACTGTGAACAATGTTTTAAAAATTCTTCAGATTTAGAGATGGGAAGTTCGGTTCTTTTCCGCGAACCGGTTCTTTCGGACAGTTCGTTTCAATGAACCGGTTCAAAAAACCGGTTCACCAGTTCTTTAACGTCATCACGTTGCCTTTGGCTTGCTCAGTTGGGGATATTTTGGGGATATTTAATTTAATTGTATCAATCAATAAATTCCTCTTGAAACAAACTTTGTTGTATTATTTTAATTTAATACTGTGAAGCTGCTTTGATACAATCTGTATTGTGAAAAGCGCTATACAAATAAACTTGACTTGACTTGACTTGACGTAATGACGTCAATTCTATCATCCCGGCGTATAAATATACATTCAAATAAAGGCATTTGTAATCATAACTTCAGTTAAATAATAGTACTCATCGTCATAATCATCTTTGATAGGTTTCTTACATTTACGTTTTGAGAATGAACCCTGTAGTAGGCCTATAAGGCGATGCGCAAACGCGGATGTTTTACATATCTTAAAGTGAATAAACTGGTCTTCATCATTTTTATTTTATTTGTAAATAAACTTACATTTAGCTGAATTCAGCCCCTCATTCAAGTCCTGGTTCACCCGTGCTCATGTATCAGCACAGCGCATAGATATAAACACAGCATCAGTTGGCCAAAAGAAAGTTCGATTCAGAGACGGTGTTGTTATCACGCATGCGCAGTCTCTCCAGCTCATCGGTTCTCCGTATCGAACGTGTTCGAAATAAACAGTTCTCGGTTCTGTGCTGGTGATCCGAGAACCGCTCTACCTGTACGTTC
Source organism: Leuciscus leuciscus (assembly GCF_965113295.1). Classification (NCBI taxonomy): domain Eukaryota; kingdom Metazoa; phylum Chordata; class Actinopteri; order Cypriniformes; family Leuciscidae; genus Leuciscus; species Leuciscus leuciscus. Next base: position 822,598 of record NC_138735.1, on the reverse strand, counting down.
AGTAGTGCGCGCATGCTCAGTATCAACTGCTCGTGCTCATCACTTCTGTCAGCACAACATGTCTCAGTTCAGTGAACTGTTGGATTTACTGGAGTAACATATGCCTACTCCGGGATATTGGTTTATTTTGAGTCGAAGGGACTGTCAGGACTCAGGCATGTCCGAAAGTGAGTAACTTTAGTAACTTCTTGTGGATCAGTGCTGACGCAAGACGCGAACTGTTTCGAACGATTCAGTCCGATTTAGTGTACTGGTTCGACCAGTTCACTAAAAAGAACCGGTTCAAAAGAACGATTCGTTCACGAACCGGCCATCACTATTCAGATTATCACAACAATGGATCACATGCTGTAGAATCATAGGGCTACTACAATCAATAATGTAAAATTAATGACATATATAATCAAAGATAAGGCTCTATATGAGCTCAGTGAATCAGGACACTACATGATGATTGCCATCATCAACACATAATCATCATCACGTGATTCATTTTCTCTCTGATTTCCTGCCATAACCAACGTGTCTTATAAACACAGAGTTAGTTAGTTAGTTAGTTAGTTAGTTTAGCTTTATTATCCCCCATGGGGCAATTTAGTTTACAGCCAGCAGTCACATACAACGTACCATCAACACAAAACAAAGAACACATAATAAAATAATACATTAAATATACTCATTCATTTAAAAGACTAATCGCTCTGGGGATCATGGACTTTTTGAACCTGTTGGTGTTACACCGTGGAACATTATAACGACGCCCGGAAGGAAGCAGTAAAAACTCTTGGCACAAGGGGTGAGAAGGGTCAGCAATGATAGCCTTAGCCTTCCTCACACATCTGACCCTGTACATCTCGCCAGGGCCGGCTCTGTAAATCTGGGGGCCCTAAGCAGGATAATTTTGGGGCCCTGCCTTACAGTGAATAATCAACGCTATCTCACGACCAATTCGTACAAATTCGTACAATGATAAAAAGTTGGCTAATTCGTACGACCTCAATTTGTACGATTTGTCTAAACCCACGTGATGGGTAGGTTTAGGGGCGGGGTCAGGGGTAGGTCATTCGTATGAATTCATACGAATTGGCCAAGTCGTAAAATATGTACGATTTTGCAAAAAATCTATTTTGCAAAAAATACGAATTACGTTAGAACGTAATTCGTACGAGTCAGTTCGTATGAATTCGTACGAATAAGCCACCTCGTAGAATTTGTACGTTTTCCCGTGAGTATTGCCACCGCAAACCAGCAACTGTATAAAATCTAACCCTTACACAAATTCTGAGATAATTAAGTCATTAATTCAGAAAAACAGAACAAATATTTTTATTTCAAGAAAACATTATCTCATAATTTTGAGATAATTAAGTCATTAATTCCGAAAAACAGAGCAAAAACTTTTTTTCATGAAAAATTATCTCGTAATTCTGAGATAATTAACTCATTAATTCAGAAAAACAGAGAATTTTTTTTTTCTCAAGTGAATGCAATACGCTTCCGTAATAAAAGAGATTAAAAGTTCTGCAAAAGATTCTAGTTTGAGTTGGTATTTATTTTTAATATATTCCAACTACAAAAACACTACTTCAGCGAACAAGCATTAGCCAAATGTGTATATAAAATGTTTAGTTATAAAATAAATACATAAATCTAATAAAAACTCTAGGTAACACTTTTTACATTTTACAGAGGCATTGTTGCACATTACATGTAGTTCATACAAAAATAATTCTACAATTAAAACTGCTTAAAATGTGGATTTCGTTGGAGTATAGTGCCTCTACTATGGGATAATGTCCACTTTAACGCACCCTCTGGTTGCAGAGAAACAGCGCCGCGAATTGTGCAGAAAATGCAATTAGTCCGCTCTTTGTGCATCGTGTAATGTGCCAAGTTCAAAAATTCATACAAAAAGAATTCTACAGTAAAAACTGCTTAAAATTTGGATTTCGTTAGAGAAGTAGCTCTACTATAATGGGATAATGTCCAATTTAACGCACCCTCCGAGGCTGCCGTGAAATAGCACCGCGAATTGGGCTGAAGGTGCAATAAGCGGTTATTTGTGCATTGTGTAATGTGCCAAGTTCAAAAATTCATACAAAAAGAATTCTACTGTAAAAACTTCTTAAAATTTGGATTTCGTTAGAGTAGTAGCTCTACTATAATGGTATTTTTTTTCTCCTTTTTTCTGCACCCGATTTCATTTTTGCGGTCAAATTTCCAAGTCCAGGGAAGACAACGATTTTACACGGTTGGTTGACTGTTAAACCGCAGCGACACCGGCGAGTACCATCTGTAGTTAGGGGCCCCCTAGTGGCGGCGGGGCCCTAAGCAGCCGCTTAGTTCGCTTATAGGGAGAGCCGGCTCTGCATCTCGCTAAGGTCATTTAAGGCAATTCCAGCAATTTTACTACACACTTTGACGACATCATCGAGATACAGCAGCCAGAGAAAAACTAATGTTAAAAAGTCACGGGTCAAGAGCCCAACTACAGCGAACACTGATCTCCATCATGGTGACTTCAAATGAACCAATAAATCATCAACATCTAAACCTCTGTTAATTCTCAAACAGAACTGTAGACGTCTGACAGAAATAAACTCAGTCTGGTTAGTAATATAAGTGAAGCTGGTAATGATGTTTGTGGAGTTGTTTAATCCTCTGCTGAGATCTTCAGAGATCTTGTTTTCTCTTCAGTTGAGCTCATCTAAGGCTGTGTCTGAAGTCAGTCGTACTTCTTCTCTTTTTTCTGTTCTTGTTGTTTCTCTAAATTGACATTCCCAGAATTCCCTGCGGGACACTTCACATTTGATGTTATTTCATTTAAATAATTATGTTTCTTCTTAGTTTTTGTTATCAGTTATGTACATTTGGGGTTTATATTACATCATATATTGTTTAATGAATGTTTATGGCATTATTTGGAGTCATGTGTGTGTGTGTCACCATGATGGTGTGTTGTGTTTGTGTGTGTGAGTCTGTGCACCTTAACCTTATTAACATGTGTCTCAGTTTGTGGAAAACTAATGGTGTACTATAAATCATCATGTTATTATTAATCATCATTATTATGGTGGTTATCCGTATATTACAGAGGTATAAAGCAGATTTTAATACTTTAGTGAAATTGAATGATAACGTTTATGAAATATAAGGGTTGTCCCGTGAAAACTAAAACTACAATATTTTTTACGGTGAGATACTGGGAACCACAGCTGACGTTTTTTTACCGTAAATTTCACAGTTTTTTGTACCAGTGTGACTCATATCTTCCCCTGTTAGCCGTGATCAGTAAGTGTGCTCCAGGGTTGTGTGTGGACCTCAGGTCACTGTAATCCAGATGCTGTTAATAGCCTCACATACGCTTCTGGAACATTCAGCTAAATGTCAAGAACGTCTTTGCTCTATTTTCTACACAGTGTTATCTTGTTTTGTCTAAAAGGTCGAGGCTCTCTATTGGCCGCTCTGGTGGCGTTTCCTCGACAACTAGCACTGACTTCCTGTGTTGGCCACGGCACAGTTAACACACTTCACACACTTCACACACTCACGGCCTGTTGGTGAAGCGCTCGGTGTGCTGGGCTGTAAGTGACACACAGCACAGAGAACCGGAAGACTGTACAAACACCAACCTCAAGGGAAACACACTTTAAACTTTCACATCATATACAGCCGAGGGCAAATATGTATAATAACGGTCATGCTTGAATAAAAGTTCAATATGCAATATTTATCAGACACCACTATTTAGAATATTGTCTTGTTTATTTATATTTATTATGGCTTTCTTAAGATAACTAGGATTAACTAACCATGAGCAAAGCATTTGTTACAGTATCTGTGTTAATGTTAGTGAAAACACAGCTGTTCATTGTTAGTTCATGTTAATGTTCTATGTAATGCAGTTTACTAACGTTAACAAATAAACCATATTGTACAGTGTTACCGATGTCTCTTTATGACATCAGTATTTGTACTTTAGTTTAAAGGGGTCATGAACTGCATTGTTTCGTAATGTTTCCTAGGGTAATGTTAGTATGATTTATACGTAAAAAAATTTCATAATTTAGAAATAAAAGTCTTTACCCTGATTTTAGCCTCTGATTAAATGCTCTGTTTGACGGGGCGTGTCTGTGTGAGACTTCAGTGTAAACACCCACTGCTGTGATTGGCTGTGAGATGTCAGTGTAAACGGCCATTGCTGTGATTGGCTGTGAGACTGTAAACGCCCACTGCTGTGATTGGCTGTGAGACTGTAAACACCCGCTACTGTGATTGGCTGCATATTTCTGCATATGAAATCGCTAGTATTACATGTTGAAGTATCTTGTAAACTTTTAGCACGTTTTTACTGTTACAGCTCTCAAGGTTAACTAATCGTGTAAAGTGTTGATTATATAGTATTATATTTAGATCTATGGAATTATATTTAGATCGTGTTCTGAAAGGTTGCAGGGATGAGCATAGCCAATCACAGACATGTCAAGTCAAGTCAAGTCAAGTTTATTTGTATAGCGCTTTTCACAATACAGATTGTATCAAAGCAGCTTCACAGTATTAAATTAAAATAATACAACAAAGTTTGTTCAAAGAGGAATTTTTTGATTGATAAAATTAAATTAAATATCCCCAAAATATCCCCAACTGAGCAAGCCAAAGGCAACAGTGGCAAGGAACCGAAAAACTACAAGTGACCTAATGGTGTCCTAAAACTCCATCAGGTGACCTAATGGAGAAAAAAAAACCTTGGGAGAACCCAGGCTCAGTCGGGGGCCAGTTCTCCTCTGGCATTTATGAGCTAGAGGCCGGATTGTAGTTTGAACTGTAGGATTATATGAATGCCTGGCTGAAGAAATGCGACTTTAATCTAGTTTTAAACTGGGAGAGCGAGTCTGAGCAACGAACAGTATCAGGAAGACTATTCCAGAGTTTTGGAGCCAAATGTGAAAATGCTCTCCCTCCTTTGGTGGTTCTGGATATCCTAGGTATGACCAAAAGCCTTGAATTTAGTGATCTTAAAGAGCGCGATGGATTATAGGGCGATAGAAGATCCGTTAAATAGACTGGAGCTAAGCCGTTTAGGGCTTTATAAGTCAGTAGCAATATCTTATAATTAATACGGAGCTTTATAGGTAACCAATGCAGTGATGATAAAATCTGTGTTATATGATCATATTTTCTTGATCTCGTAAGAACTCTAGCGGTGGCATTTTGGACTAACTGTAGCTTGTTTATTGAGGATGCAGGACAACCAGCTAATAAAGCATTACAGTAATCCAGTCTCGAGGTCATGAATGCATGAACTAAATATTTATATCTGTGACTATTTCATTTACAATAACTGCCTTAGGTGTGAGTGATCTAATGTTTAGAAGACCTAGCTTTAGAAATAGTTTTTGTTTACTAATAGCAACATTTTCTGTTTTAATAACAATTAGATTTTTCCTAGATCCTGCATTAGATTTATTATTTGATCTCACTAAACGAGGAATAGACACCGTTTCTATGCAATGTTCTACACTAGTATTTATATCAGTTAAATTGGTGCAGCAGAGACTATGATTTGGACTTTTGGTTACTAGTCAAAGGGTATTTAACATTTTGGAGATGTTATCCGACAGAAGATCCGCTCCGAATCTGCTTGGGTGTAAGCCATCAGCACGGAAAAGCCTAGGACGCTCCCAAAACAGATTCCAATTATTTACAAAGAGCAGTTTCTGCTCATTGCACCATGACATTAACCATTAATTTAGCGCAAATAATCTGCTGAACTTTTCATGCCCTAATCGGTACGTGGGAAGCGGTCCTGACACAATGATCGTTGTTTCAGGCGATGTGCTGCGTACCGTATCGATCAGATTCCTGAAGTCTTTCTTCAGAACCTCCGTCTGGCGCAGCCTGATGTCGTTCACTCCCGCGTGCAGGACCACAGTTCCGACGCGCTCGTCACCGTTCAGGATCTCGGGAACGCGAGCAGCGATTTCAGAAACACGAGCACCAGGAAAGCAGTGACTGTGCACCTTACTTTTACCTAACGTAGCGTGTACGTGCCGAACGATGGAATCGCCGATGATCACAGCATCGCGTTCTGTTTCGCGTAGAGGGGAGAAGCGGTTTTGTGTGGATAACTCGAAAACCGGGAGGGTCGGAGAAAGTCTTGGTCTAAACCTGACTCGCGTCTTCCGCTGCGGAACCACCCAGGCTTCGTGGTGGCGTGTTGGAGCCGGAGTGAACGAGACCATGGCTGATTTCGACCGATGCTGAGGAACGCACGGAGGAGACGCGGTCGGAGTCAGCGGGTTAGTAACGTTAAACACTGATTTGTGTGCATCGGCATGTGATGTTTCAAGAGCCAAACACCGGTCTCTCAGCTCGGCCTGTCTCAATAAAAGGTCGTGGATCTGTTTCTCAACAGCTTCCAGCTCAGACTGCAGTGCGTGCAGCTCAAATGTGTCCTCACCTGCACCAAGCGGTAGACTACTTACATCTGATATATTCGCCATTTTAACAGATGGACAGTGAGTTAGCAACGAAGCTACCAGTGATGCTATCAATATTAATACTAATTTATGACTGAAGTCTTGGATATAATCCGTTTTTTTTTAGTGGTAGGGGTGTAGAGTAGACGCACGAGCATGTGGAGCATGAATGCAGTGAACTCATCTTTGCAACTCGACTTCTGCACAGTAACGAATGCTTTCATCATAACTAACAGTGCAAACACGATGTAAATAAGAGAGTTGTTGATTATAATGAGAGTTTTGGCGAGAGGCAAGATCTCAGTCACTGATAGGCTCGTGCTGTTTGATTGACAGCTCCAGCGATTTTAAAGGGAAGCTTTCTTTGATAACTTTATATATATCATTTAGGCACAGTTTAAATAACAGATTATTTTCATCCTACTAAGAGAAACAATGTGAAGAAGACCATTAAGTCACTCACTGGTTTGATCTACTGCACATAGATGAAGAACATCTGACTGTACGTGAATCATTATATATCAGAAGTCACTGGTCACAGATCAGGCATTAGAATTAACACAGTTACTTACATGCATTACTGTAGAGTCCATATCATAAATATTCTGTTTGCAAAGTCTGTGACGCAACTGATTCTCCAAACAATCCACCGTAAAACGTACCGAAAACAAGTAAATAATGCTCAACTGAGACAATTCCTAGCAATAGGATCCTTTGGAAGTGAATGTTATAGTCCAGTCAGTGATCCTCCTCTTCTCTCCTCCTCATCTCTCCTCCTCATCGCTCCTCCTCATCGCTCCTCCTCTTCTCTCCTCCTCTTCTCTCCTCCTCTTCTCTCCTCCTCTTCTCTCCTCCTCATCGCTCCTCCTCATCGCTCCTCCTCTTCTCTCCTCCTCTTCTCTCCTCCTCTTCTCTCCTCCTCTTCTCTCCTCCTCATCGCTCCTCATCATCTCTCCTCCTCTTCTCTCCTCCTCATCTCTCCTCCTCATCTCTCCTCCTCATCGCTCCTCCTCTTCTCTCCTCCTCTTCTCTCCTCCTCTTCTCTCCTCCTCATCTCTCCTCCTCTTCTCTCCTCCTCATCTCTCCTCCTCATCTCTCCTCCTCTTCTCTCCTCCTCTTCTCTCCTCCTCATCTCTCCTCCTCATCTCTCCTCCTTATCTCTCCTCCTCATCTCTCCTCCTCATCTCTCCTCCTCTTCTCTCCTCATCTCTCCTCCTCTTCTCTCCTCCTCATCTCTCCTCCTCATCTCTCCTCCTCTTCTCTCCTCCTCTTCTCTCCTCATCTCTCCTCCTCATCTCTCCTCCTCCTCTTCTCCTCCTCCTCTTCTCCTCCTCATCTCTCCTCCTCATCTCTCCTCCTCATCTCTCCTCCTCAGCTCTCCCCTCATCATCAAGTGCCAGTGGGCGGGGCTAAATATGTGATGATCGATAGGACACATTCTGGGCTCGGTTACAATAATGATTCTGGATGAACAAGGAAGTCTTCAGTTCTGGAACTCACAGCATATTCTTATAGTATGAGGAGCTCTTATATGTCAAAAGTTCAAGGAAAATTAGATTTCTCAGTTCATGACCCCTTAAACAAAATGCCATTTAATCAGCTGAAAACATCTTTCCAAAAAAAAAAAAAAAAAAAAAAAATCATAATATAGATGCAATATATGAGAGCCAGGAAAAATAAGCAGGATTCCTGGACTTTGTATTTATTGTGTTTTTAAGTGTCTAAAACATTTTCCTTTGTTTAAAAGCAGCTTGGAAGACTTTAGAAAGTTCCTGTCTTCCACATCTCAGTATCTGTTCTGTCAGCGTCTGACGGCTTCAGAAAAAGAACAAAAGTGTTTACATAACAATAACACTCACATCTAACGCACATAAACACCTCTGAGCCATCACTGACACAAGAAGCCTGCAAGCTTTCACTCATTTAACACAAATAAAAGAAGGATATAAATAATTCAAATAACAAGCTGTGGTCAGAGACATAAACTCATTTACTCTGAGTTACGCTGCTATTTCTGTGCAGCATCTGCTCTGATGTACACAAACACACGAATATTAGTGGATCATTTCACATTAATTGTATTAAATAAGTAACATATGCATATGACTGAGTTAACCGACTGATTCTGCACAACATGATCTGCCGTAATAATGAGCGTCTGTCACTGGAAAGAGAAACTCAAACATGTTTTTCATACATTTGTTACTTGTGGTTAATTAAGTAACATCCATAATAATAAGACGTTTTATTGTACAGCACTGTATTTCATTAGTATTGTGCATAACTAAACAGCAGATTATAAATATTTGTATTTGCAAGATTTTATATTTCACTTATTCTCTTTAAAATCACTATTTTTTCTGAACCAAACTTTTTACAGTTCAACATTTTCAGTTTTACTAAATACACTTTGAAACAGAAATAGACAAAAACAACCAAATAAAAGATTAAAATCTCAATAATTCCAAATATGAATAAAAACTATATATAATGATCCTAAAATGAAGCTTCAAGGGCAGAGACTGAAGGTTATAGAAATGTGTATTGATGTGGACTGAAACTCTGAGTGGGTTTATTCAACATCTTGAGCATTTTGAGATGCCACATCATTTTAATCAATTCACACCATATTTAGAGCCTGTGTTTACTCGCTTGCCGTTTGAAGAGCAGTGAGTGTGTGACGGACGCCTGACAGTGACGTGTGAGAGCTTCCCCTGATCTCTGAGACATCGGGAACAGCGACACTGAGCTGTGAGGAGTGTGTCGTCATCATTGTGTTGGCGTGAGAATCTTCTGTTCACACGCTTCACCACTTCATGCTTGTGGTCACAAGTTTCCAAGCTTTCTTGCACAAACGTATAGTTCCTGCTCGTATAGTTTCACATTTACTGCAATGATGGACATTTCATCATGATAATGCTGCTCGCTCCTCTGCCTCAGAGATCATGTTTCAAGGCATTTTATTAAGATGTGAGAAGTCTGTCTCATCCTGTCCTGATGATTTAATGGAGGAAATCCTGCCAGACCTGCAGATGTGGGATTTCAGGCTCTAATGAGATTCCCATCAATCACTGATATTGATAAAGACACGCAGGACACACTTTTTGCTCATTTTCAGGAGCACGTTTATGACTTTGAAGCCAAGCTTGTGTGGACAAATACATTCTGAAAATACAAATATTATTCTGAGAAAGCAGCTTTACAGTCAGACCTACTGAGAAACTGCGTATCTGTATATTAACAACCTAAAAAAACATCAATCTATTTATGACAACTTTGAATGCAATTATGTAACAAACCACACTGAGAGGAACTTGTAGAATAATAAAAAATAAAAAAACATAAACCTCAAGAAAAACTACAACTAATTTAATAGTGGTCCTAGATCCAATTATTTTTTATATTTCAGCACATACTATATGTGACTTAATTAGCATCTACATTTTTTAAAGTTTTCAAAGTTATCAACTTTATCAAAAGAATTTATCAAAAAAATAAAATGTTTTCATATTTGTTTAAGTGAATCACTAAATTTTTTAACTTGAACAAACATACATTTTTCAAAGTTGTGGTGCCCTGATTTTCTTTCCCTGAGTCTACAGCAGAAACACATTCTTTATTTTCTCCACGCAGTGTCAGATCATCATGTTCTCGTGTGTTTCTGCATCTGTGTGTTCCCGCTGAGAGCCGAGCCGGATGATGAAAGATCTCGGATGTTCGAGCAAAGCATGGAAATTCAGTCCTGGATGAAGATGACAAATAACTGAGATCTCACACACGTGTGTGTCCTGAAGCGCTCACACTGAGATCTCACACACCTGAAGCGCACACACTGAGATCACACACACCTGAAGCGCTCACACTGAGATCACACACACCTGAAGCGCTCACACTGAGATCTCACACACCTGAAGCGCTCACACTGAGATCTCACACTCCTGAAGCGCTCACACTGAGATCACACACACCTGAAGCGCACACACTGAGATCTCACACACCTGAAGCGCTCACACTGAGATCTCACACACTTGAAGCGCTCACACTGAGATCACACACACCTGAAGCGCTCACACTGAGATCTCACACACCTGAAGCGCTCACACTGAGATCTCACACTCCTGAAGCGCTCACACTGAGATCTCACACACCTGAAGCGCTCACACTGAGATCTCACACACCTGAAGCGCTCACACTGAGATCTCACACACCTGAAGCGCTCACACTGAGATCTCACACACCTGAAGCGCTCACACTGAGATCTCACACTCCTGAAGCGCTCACACTGAGATCTCACACACCTGAAGCGCTCACACTGAGATCTCACACACCTGAAGCGCTCACACTGAGATCTCACACTCCTGAAGCGCACACACTGAGATCTCACACACCTGAAGCTCTCACACTGAGATCTCACACACCTGAAGCGCTCACACTGAGATCTCACACACCTGAAGCGCTCACACTGAGATCACACACACCTGAAGCGCACACACTGAGATCTCACACACCTGAAGCGCTCACACTGAGATCTCACACACCTGAAGCGCTCACACTGAGATCTCACACACCTGAAGCACACACACTGAGATCTCACACACCTGAAGCGCTCACACTGAGATCACACACACCTGAAGCGCACACACTGAGATCTCACACACCTGAAGCGCTCACACTGAGATCTCACACACCTGAAGCGCTCACACTGAGATCTCACACACCTGAAGCGCTCACACTGAGATCTCACACTCCTGAAGCGCTCACACTGAGATCTCACACACCTGAAGCGCTGTCACACTGAGATCACACACCTGAAGCGCTGTCACACTGAGATCCTGAAGCGCTGTCACACTGAGATCTCACACACCTGAAGCGCTGTCACACTGAGATCTCACACACCTGAAGCGCTCACACTGAGATCTCACACACCTGAAGCGCTCACACTGAGATCTCACACACCTGAAGCGCTCACACTGAGATCTCACACACCTGAAGCGCTCACACTGAGATCTCACACTCCTGAAGCGCTCACACTGAGATCTCACACACGTGTGTGTCCTGAAGCGCTCACACTGAGATCTCACACACCTGAAGCGCTCACACTGAGATCTCACACACCTGAAGCGCTCACACTGAGATCTCACACACCTGAAGCGCTCACACTGAGATCTCACACACCTGAAGCGCTCACACTGAGATCTCACACACCTGAAGCGCTCACACTGAGATCTCACACTCCTGAAGCGCTCACACTGAGATCTCACACACCTGAAGCGCTCACACTGAGATCTCACACACCTGAAGCGCTCACACTGAGATCTCACACTCCTGAAGCGCACACACTGAGATCTCACACACCTGAAGCGCTCACACTGAGATCTCACACTCCTGAAGCGCTCACACTGAGATCTCACACACCTGAAGCGCTCACACTGAGATCTCACACTCCTGAAGCACTCACACTGAGATCTCACACACCTGAAGCGCTCACACTGAGATCTCACACACCTGAAGCGCTGTCACACCGAGATCTCACACTCCTGAAGCGCTCACACTGAGATCTCACACACCTGAAGCGCTCACACTGAGATCTCACACACCTGAAGCGCTCACACTGAGATCTCACACACCTGAAACGCTCACACTGAGATCTCACACTCCTGAAGAGCTCACACTGAGATCTCACACACCTGAAGCGCTCACACTGAGATCTCACACACCTGAAGCGCTCACACTAAGATCTCACACACTCCTGAAGCGCTCACACTGAGATCTCACACACCTGAAGCGCTCACACTGAGATCTCACACTCCTGAAGCGCTCACACTGAGATCTCACACTCCTGAAGCGCTCACACTGAGATCTCACACTCCTGAAGCGCTCACACTGAGATCTCACACTCCTGAAGCGCTCACACTGAGATCTCACACACCTGAAACGCTCACACTGAGATCTCACACACCTGAAGCGCTCACACTGAGATCTCACACACCTGAAGTGCTCACACTGAGATCTCACACACCTGAAGCGCTCACACTGAGATCTCACACTCCTGAAGCGCTCACACTGAGATCTCACACTCCTGAAGCGCTCACACTGAGATCTCACACTCCTGAAGTGCTCACACTGAGATCTCACACACCTGAAGCGCTCACACTGAGATCTCACACTCCTGAAGCGCTCACACTGAGATCTCACACACCTGAAGCGCTCACACTGAGATCTCACACACTCCTGAAGCGCTCACACTGAGATCTCACACTCCTGAAGCGCTCACACTGAGATCTCACACACCTGAAGCGCTGTCACACTGAGATCTCACACTCCTGAAGCGCACACACTGAGATCTCACACACCTGAAGCGCTCACACTGAGATCACACACACCTGAAGCGCTCACACTGAGATCTCACACTCCTGAAGCGCTCACACTGAGATCTCACACACCTGAAGCGCTCACACTGAGATCTCACACACCTGAAGCGCTCACACTGAGATCTCACACACCTGAAGCGCTCACACTGAGATCTCACACACCTGAAGCTCTGTCACACCGAGATCTCACACTCCTGAAGTGCTCACACTGAGATCTCACACACCTGAAGCGCTCACACTGAGATCTCACACACCTGAAGCGCTGTCACACCGAGATCTCACACTCCTGAAGCGCTCACACTGAGATCTCACACACCTGAAGCGCTGTCACACCGAGATCTCACACTCCTGAAGCGCTCACACTGAGATCTCACACACCTGAAGCGCTGTCACACCGAGATCTCACACACCTGAAGCGCTCACACTGAGATCTCACACTCCTGAAGCGCTCACACTGAGATCTCACACACCTGAAGCGCTGTCACACCGAGATCTCACACTCCTGAAGCGCTCACACTGAGATCTCACACACCTGAAGCGCTGTCACACTGAGATCTCACACACCTGAAGCGCTCACACTGAGATCTCACACTCCTGAAGTGCTCACACTGAGATCTCACACACCTGAAGCGCTCACACTGAGATCTCACACACCTGAAGCGCTGTCACACCGAGATCTCACACTCCTGAAGCGCTCACACTGAGATCTCACACACCTGAAGCGCTGTCACTCTGAGATCTCACACACTCCTGAAGCGCTCACACTGAGATCTCACACACCTGAAGCTCTCACACTGAGATCTCACACACCTGAAGCGCTCACACTGAGATCTCACACACCTGAAGCGCTGTCACACTGAGATCTCACACACTCCTGAAGCGCTCACACTGAGATCTCACACTCCTAAAGCGCTCACACTGAGATCTCACACTCCTGAAGCGCTCACACTGAGATCACACACACCTGAAGCGCTCACACTGAGATCTCACACACCTGAAGCGCTCACACTGAGATCACACACACCTGAAGCGCTCACACTGAGATCTCACACACCTGAAGCGCTGTCACACCGAGATCTCACACACCTGAAGCGCACACACTGAGATCTCACACACCTGAAGCGCTCACACTGAGATCACACACTCCTGAAGCGTCACACTCGTGTGTTTGCAGTGGTCATCTGATGATGTCAGTCACTCTGGCTCTTCTTGAGAACTGACAGTCTCTTCCTCTTTTGCTGGTGTAACCCACTGACAATATGTTGAGTCACTCAGTATTGCAATAAAGGAAAATCGCCAGACTTTAGCCAATAAAAAGTCCTGGAAACTCAAACAGCGAGAGAACAGCAGTATCATCTGAAACACTCTCCCTCATGGTGCTCCAAACCTGCATGACTTTCTTTCTTCTGTGGAACATGACAAAAGAAATCTTGAAAATACTTCTGGGCTTTTTTTTTTTGTTACATTTTTAGGTATTCCTTATTAATAAAAGTGAAAAGAGTTTATGATCCTGAGCTCTCTGCTGTCCCAGATCATCAGATTCATCTGATCTCTGTAGAACTGTGTGTTTCTGAAGACGAGGGTTTGATGAGAGATGGGAATACACAGACTGACTGGAACAAACCCAGAGAACACACACATGTAAACTATTGGAGATCAGCTCTCATGTGGACGATTAGCTGATACTATTGCAGAGCATGTTTTTAATGTAATGTTAACCCATAAAGCTAAGCAGTTTCTTAAGTTTGATGATTAATCTGCTATGTCATGTTTATGGCACATTTATGACAGGTTATGATGTATTGGTTTATGTCAAGTTGTCATAACAAAGACATCTAAAAAAATGTCATCTTTGCATTAAAAATGACATAATTGAGCGAATGACATTTAAAGATGCATTAAGCAAGATTCTGAGTTTTTGCAGAACTATGCCACCTCTGGCGGCAAGTGAAACTGCAGCCAGAGATGTGCACACTCATGGACCACACGCACACGCACGCTTGCACGAGCACGAGCTGTTCATAACCAAAGGAGCATCAGCCGCAAATCTTTTGTTTACAATCATAATGTCTTCAGAGGTAATAAAGTTATAAATCTGCAAGTCATTTTAAATATGTGAAAGGAAAGGCAATTGAGTAAATTACACACTTATGTGTGAGGGAAAAACGGGGGTAGTAGAAAACTTCGTTTTTTATTTCCATCTATCTCCATGTTGAACTGTGTTATGTGTTTACTGTATCCACTTATGATTGTATTATTATGGAAACACGTTCATGAACAATATAAGTTGTTACTTTGTAAAAGCTCAAAGCACAGTCGGTCAAAAAAGTACACTCAATTGTCTCAAGGTAATAAACAATTAAATGGCACTATGACGTTACCATAAAAGCCAAACAGGCTAATCCGCCGAAGAGTGGCGGGGGTTTAGCCTGTTTTATTGATCTGCTAAGTAGCATATTCCAATAGCAATACATCCTAATTAAGCAGTAATTTGCTCAAAATTTGTGTCTAATTATCTAACTTATAAATCAGCATTTTATATCACACTCAAGATATTTGAACTGATTTAATCGAATAGCAAATCATTAAACTACATGTAGTGCAGATTTATTTAGTAGATATTTTGAAAAAAGCCAACTGAGCATCCCGTTTGAGCCCTAGAGCAGACCGGAGATCTCTCCATTTATTGAAAGCCTTCCCTATGTTTACTCTCATCTTATTCCGACGCCTGTCTGAGTCCAATTTTGCCCTTTTGGTTGCACTAGAGACACGTTTTCTTTTTTTTATCTTGCGTGGAGTTTGCGTTGGTGTTTGAAATGAACTGCAAGCCGGTCTCTTACAATCCATCTTCTACGGAGAATGCCGGCGAATACACAAACCTGCCAGACATAGCCAGGTGAGCGTGCCGTGAACGCGCATGACGTCACGCCCAGTCTTAAATTCCGGCCCGAATCCCTCTTATTTATTTTACTTTACAGGATTATAGAGACAATCTCAGTGATCAGAGAAGGGCTCATTCAGCCCATCAGGCAATTGTTTAAGCATGTATGGGTTAGAAAACAGGTATTTTTAACATGAAAAGTTGCGCAATGCACCTTTAATGACAATTGTCATGAACATGCATAAAACCTCCTTCATATTCATGACATGTGTCATGTGAGTCTTATGCACAGCCCTTCAAGTAAAGTCTTACCATATATATATATAATTAAAGTAATAGTTAATGATCTATAATAGTTTAGGTAGGGAAGAGTTTTTAAAGAGTCTCTTCTGCTCATTTATTTGATCAAAAATACAGTAAAACAGTGAAATATTATTACAATGTAGATCATCTGTTCTCTATGTGAATATATAGTAAAGTGTAATTTATTCCTGTGATCAAAGCTGAATGTTCAGCATCATTACTCCAGTCTTCAGTGTCACATGATCCTTCACAAATCATTCTAATATGAGGATTTGATGATCAAGAAACATTTATGATTATGATCAGTGTAGTTGTGCTGCTTCAGAATTTTGTGGAAACTGTCATACATTTTATTTTTCATGATTCTTTAATGAATAGAAAGTTCCAAAGAACAGAATTTATTTGAAATATAATCTTTTGCACCATTATAAATGTCGTTACTGTCACTTTTGATCAATTTAATGAATCCTTGATGAATAAAAGATTTTTACTGACACCAAGTAGCCTAGATGGTTCCATCATTTGCTTGTATGACCGAGTCTAAACCAGGATATAAACATTCAGATGAAATCCTTCGGCAATATGATCACATTTATTATTATCATATAAAAATATACATGGGAAGTGTTACACACATACAGTGAGACGGACAGACACAGTAAGGCCCTACACTGCTACACAGCTGCCTACGCCAAATAATACTGATTGAAACAAGGGCCCTTAATGTGGTGCAGACAGAAACACAACACAACAATACGACACATTCTGTAAAAACACTGTCAATCATGCAGGCATTAACTTTAAAATCCTCAGAAAAAACATCTCAAAATAGAACATTTTGCTTCTCTTATGAACATAAAGGTTTTGCAATACTTCATTAAAAAAAAAAAAAATCTATACACATACATTTATTTATATATATAAATTTATAAGCAAGGCATATTGTGTTTACCACTTTACGGATAAGCAGTACGATTGTCATATTTGTTTACATGGCTGGGCTCCTCTTTTCTGGATTTTTTTAAATTGATCAACATTAAAGGAACAATACAATATTTCAAACAATATATCATATTTAAAATAAAACTTATCCTCAGGCCACTTGAAAGCTGTGGAAGTTTGTTTCTGCCACAGAATAAAAAAGAAACAGGTTTATCTCAATTCTGACCTTTTCTCACAATTGCGACTTAATATCACAATTCTGACTTTTTACCACAATAGCGACTTTTTATATCACAATTCTGACTTATAATTGTGACTTTATCTCAATTCTGACTTTTTATCACAATTGCGACTTTTTAACTCACAATTCTGACTTATAATTGTGACGTTATCTCAATTCTGACTTTTTATCACAATTGCGACTTTTTAACTCACAATTCTGACTTATAATTGTGACGTTATCTCAATTCTGACTTTTTATCACAATTGCGACTTTTTAACTCACAATTCTGACTTATAATTGCGACTTTTATTATCTCACAATTCTGACTTTTTATCGCAAATTGCGACTTTTTAACGAACAATTCTGACTTATAATTGTGACTTTATCTCAATTCTGACTTTTTATCGCAATTGCGACTTTTTATCACAATTCTGACTTTTTATCGCAAATTGCAACTTTTTAACTAACAATTCTGACTTGTAATTGCGACTTTTTATCTCACAATTCTGACTTTTTATCACAATTCTGACTTTTTACAACAATAGCGACTTTTTATATCACAATTCTGACTTATAATTGTGACTTTATCTCAATTCTGACTTTTTATCACAATTGCGACTTTTTAACTCACAATTCTGACATATAATCGCAATTGCGACTAACTCAATTCAGATTTTTTTTCTCACAATTGCGACTTTTAAACTCATAATTCGGACTTTTTCTTACAATTGCGACTTTTTAAATCACAATTCTGACTTATAATTGCGACTTTTTATCTCACAATTCTGACCTTTTATCGCAATTGCGACTTTTATCACAATTCTGACTTTTTATTGCAAATTGCGACTTTTTAACTAACAATTCTGACTTATAATTGCGACTTTATCCCACAATTCTGACTTTTTATCGCAATTGCGACTAACTCAATTAAAAGAAATCTCACAATTGCGACATAATTCAGATTTTTTTCTCACTATTGCGACTTTTAACTCATAATTCAGACTTTTTTCTCACAATTGCGACTTTTTATTGCAATTGCGACTAACTCAATAAAAAAAATCTCACAATTGTACCTAATTCAATTCAGATTTTTTTCTCACTATTGCGACTTTTTACCTTATAATTCTGACTTTTTTCTGGCAATTTTTTTAACTCTCAAAATATTTTTCTTATTATAGCAATTATGACTCTAACTCAATTCTCACTTTTTTTTTCTCGCTATTACGGTTTTGACAAAATTCTGACTTTTTTTGTTTGTTGCAGTTGTGACTTTTTAACTCATAATTCAGATTTTTTTTCTCACAATTCCGACTTTTTAACTCACAATTTTGACTTATTATAGCAATTACGACTCTAACTCAATTCTCACTTTTTTTCTCGCAATTACGGTTTTGACAAAATTCGGACTTTTTGGTTGTTGTTGTCGCTGTTGCGACTTTTTAAGTGACTATTCTGACTTTTTTCTCAGAATTGCGTGATATAAACTCACAACTGCGGAAAAAAGGTTAAAAAGTAATAAAATAAAAAGAGGAAAAAGTCGCAATTACCTTTTAGATTTTTTTATTTGGTGGCAGAAACAGGCTCCTATAGAAAGCTGATATGTGCTTGAGTTAATCGGGTCCGTGAGAGATCTAAAAGCAGCAGTCGTCTGAACTCGACATGTTTCTTCCGTTTCCTGTTTCACTTGACCTTGAGAAACGGCTTCCTTTTGAGAAGGTCCTTAATAGTGAGAAGAAAGTCCATCTCCTGATGCTGATGCTGAATTTGATTGTCAGTTTGCAGCGTAATGGTGGACCGGGACAGTTTCCAGTCAGGTGACCGGTGAAGGTCAGAGGTTATGAGGAGAAAAGATCTGAAAAGACAGGATGAGGGAGGAGGAGAGCAGGCCGAGGGAGAGAGAGAGGGACGAGGCCGACGAGAAGCTGACGGTGGAGAGCTGGAGCTCCGAGTGCAGGAACGCCGACAGAGGCACGTGGGACACCAGCGTCGGGCTGCCCGAGTTGATGAGCGAGTCGATCTTCTCTGCCTCTTTACTGCAGGCTTCAATCTGCACACACACACACACACACACACACACACACACACACACACACACACACACACACACACACACACACACAATCTTTCAGTTCCACTGGGCAGAAATAGGGCATTAAGTCCTTGTAGACAGCTCTAATATTTTTAGGTAGTTGTAGAGCATCTGGAGCACATGATGCAAGAGTGTGAAAGCCTGCTCCGGGACGGAGACGCTCGTTCATCACGGGAACACAGATGCTCAACGAGTGTGGAGATGAACAACACAAACTGAGGTTCAACAAAGAAACAGTCAAAATACTTGAAATGATTACTTCATATGAGTGAGATTCATCCAGACAACAGTCATTTTTAAAGGTTAGATCTTAAAAAAATAAAAAAATAAAAAAACGTTTTCACTAGGGAGTAACAGAGTGAATTCTGGGAAATTGGGACACTTTTTGCCAAAAACATGTCCTAATTATCCTGAATTAACCTCTATCGGTTATTGGCCAAATGAAAGATTTTTTTTGGTTGTTGTTATGTTAGAAAATATGCTATATTGATTGATATTACACATTCAATTGCTTATTTCAAACTTCAAAATGAATATCCATTTTTCATACTGTGCATTATAATGTTGTGGTGCATAAATTCAAGCGAGCATTTTGTTTTTTTATTATTTTAATAACTCATTCAGTTGTGGTCGTTTGTGTGGTCGGATGTGGTCGTCACACACACACACACGCACGCACGCACGCACACATGTACACACACACACACACACGCACGCACACACACACACACACGCACACACACACACACCTGCAGTGGCGTCGGCTGCTGGTCCACAGGCACGATGAGGACGATGATCTCGGAGTCGATGCTCAGATAGCCGAAGATGTCGCACTGAGGAACAGAGATGTGCAGCCGCAGGATCTTCAGGATGTCGTGAAGCGTCACCGGCTGATTGCGGTTCAACTGAAACACACACACACACACACACACACACACACACACACACACAGAGACATTTATCTCTTAGCACCTCAACAGGCCGCATCATTTAAAGCATCACTCATTTGTTCACATCACTGTCCCTAGTGTGAGTAATAGTGATGATTGCAATATTGAATTAATTAGTACAACACTGCCAGACGTTATTGGCCATTAATGAAAGGCAACATTTGTAACTTTAGATAATTTTTTTATTTTTATCAAAGCAGTGGTTGGTTCACTGATAAAAGTTAATAAACGCGCAAATATAACCCAATACAGGGCAGAAATATCCTCAGAGTGTATGATGTAGAGCATGCTGTTCAAGTGTGATGATCAACACTGCCCCCTGCTGACTGATGTCAGTAATGACCAACACTGCCCCCTGCTGACTGATGTCAGTAATGATCAACACTGCCCCCTGCTGACTGATGTCAGTAATGATCAACACTGCCCCCTGCTGACTGATGTCAGTAATGATCAACACTGCCCCCTGCTGACTGATGTCAGTAATGATCAACACTGCCTCCTGCTGACTGATGTCAGTAATGATCAACACTGCCCCCTGCTGACTGATGTCAGTAATGATCAACACTGCCCCCTGCTGACTGATGTCAGTAATGATCAACACTGCCCCCTGCTGACTGATGTCAGTAATGATCAACACTGCCCCCTGCTGACTGATGTCAGTAATGATCAACACTGCCCCCTGCTGACTGATGTCAGTAATGATCAACACTGCCCCCTGCTGACTGATGTCAGTAATGATCAACACTGCCCCCTGCTGACTGATGTCAGTAATGATCAACACTGGCCCCTGCTGACTGATGTCAGTAATGACCAACACTGCCCCCTGCTGACTGATGCCAGTAATGATCAACACTGCCCCCTGCTGACTGATGTCAGTAATGATCAACACTGCCCACTGCTGACTGATGTCAGTAATGATCAACACTGCCCCCTGCTGACTGATGTCAGTAATGATCAACACTGCCCCCTGCTGACTGATGTCAGTAATGATCAACACTGCCCCCTGCTGACTGATGTCAGTAATGATCAACACTGGCCCCTGCTGACTGATGTCAGTAATGACCAACACTGCCCCCTGCTGACTGATGCCAGTAATGATCAACACTGCCCCCTGCTGACTGATGTCAGTAATGATCAACACTGCCCCCTGCTGACTGATGTCAGTAATGATCAACACCGCCCCCTGCTGACTGACTGATGTCAGTAATGATCAACACTGCCCCCTGCTGACTGATGTCAGTAATGATCAACACTGCCCCCTGCTGACTGATGTCAGTAATGACCAACACTGCCCCCTGCTGACTGATGTCAGTAATGATCAACACTGCCCCCTGCTGACTGATGTCAGTAATGATCAACACTGCCCCCTGCTGACTGATGTCAGTAATGACCAACACTGCCCCCTGCTGACTGATGTCAGTAATGACCAACACTGCCCCCTGCTGACTGATGTCAGTAATGATCAACACTGCCCCCTGCTGACTGATGCCAGTAATGATCAACACTGCCCCCTGCTGACTGATGCCAGTAATGATCAACACTGCCCCCTGCTGACTGATGTCAGTAATGATCAACACTGCCCCCTGCTGACTGATGTCAGTAATGATCAACACTGCCCCCTGCTGACTTATGTCAGTAATGATCAACACTGCCCCCTGCTGACTGATGTCAGTAATGACCAACACTGCCCCCTGCTGACTGATGTCAGTAATGACCAACACTGCCCCCTGCTGACTGATGTCAGTAATGATCAACACTGCCCCCTGCTGACTGATGCCAGTAATGATCAACACTGCCCCCTGCTGACTGATGTCAGTAATGATCAACACTGCCCCCTGCTGACTGATGTCAGTAATGACCAACACTGCCCCCTGCTGACTGATGTCAGTAATGATCAACACTGCCCCCTGCTGACTGATGTCAGTAATGATCAACACTGCCTCCTGCTGACTGATGTCAGTAATGATCAACACTGCCCCCTGCTGACTGATGTCAGTAATGATCAACACTGCCCCCTGCTGACTGATGTCAGTAATGATCAACACTGCCCCCTGCTGACTGATGTCAGTAATGATCAACACTGCCCCCTGCTGACTGATGTCAGTAATGATCAACACTGGCCCCTGCTGACTGATGCCAGTAATGATCAACACTGCCCCCTGCTGACTGATGCCAGTAATGATCAACACTGCCCCCTGCTGACTGATGTCAGTAATGACCAACACTGCCCCCTGCTGACTGATGTCAGTAATGATCAACACTGCCCCCTGCTGACTGATGTCAGTAATGACCAACACTGCCCCCTGCTGACTGATGTCAGTAATGACCAACACTGCCCCCTGCTGACTGATGTCAGTAATGATCAACACTGCCCCCTGCTGACTGATGTCAGTAATGACCAACACTGCCCCCTGCTGACTGATGTCAGTAATGATCAACACTGCCCCCTGCTGACTGATGTCAGTAATGACCAACACTGCCCCCTGCTGACTGATGTCAGTAATGATCAACACTGCCCCCTGCTGACTGATGTCAGTAATGACCAACACTGCCCCCTGCTGACTGATGTCAGTAATGATCAACACTGCCCCCTGCTGACTGATGTCAGTAATGACCAACACTGCCCCCTGCTGACTGATGTCAGTAATGATCAACACTGCCCACTGCTGACTGATGTCAGTAATGATCAACACTGCCCCCTGCTGACTGATGTCAGTAATGACCAACACTGCCCCCTGCTGACTGATGTCAGTAATGATCAACACTGCCCCCTGCTGACTGATGTCAGTAATGACCAACACTGCCCCCTGCTGACTGATGTCAGTAATGATCAACACTGCCCCCTGCTGACTGATGTCAGTAATGACCAACACCGCCCCCTGCTGACTGATGTCAGTAATGATCAACACTGCCCCCTGCTGACTGATGTCAGTAATGACCAACACTGCCCCCTGCTGACTGATGTCAGTAATGATCAACACTGCCCCCTGCTGACTGATGTCAGTAATGATCAACACTGCCCCCTGCTGACTGATGTCAGTAATGATCAACACTGCCCCCTGCTGACTGATGTCAGTAATGACCAACACTGCCCCCTGCTGACTGATGTCAGTAATGATCAACACTGCCCCCTGCTGACTGATGTCAGTAATGATCAACACTGCCCCCTGCTGACTGACTGATGCCACTGCAACTCAAATCCCTGTAAACACTGGAGAAGACGGAGTGACACATTTACCTTGGCAAAGATGTTCATCTGCTGTTTGTTCCAGAGGATCTGCAGCATTCCTGCACACACCGGACAGCAGGCGCCTGCAAACCGTTCAGAGAGATTAATGAAGTCTGTAACTCTAATCTAGATGAAATGAGTGTTTGTCTTGAGCGTGCGGCGGTGCTGACCCGGTGGAGTGACGGGCCGGCACCGGCCGGTGGAGAGAGGAGCACACGGCACCGCGTTACAGCCCGAGTCCGACGGCACCCCCGACACGACCCCGACCGCGTGACACCGGCCCTGATAGTCCACAGCCACACGAGCCGAGAAGGCCTCACACACCGTACTGTAGCTCTCACCACTGTGGCCACACACCTCTCTGGGCCTCCGGCAGGACTCCTGCAACACACACACACACACACACACACACACACACACACACACACACGTTACACACAACACACACCTCTCTGGGCCTCCGGCAGGACTCCTGCAACACACACACACACACACACACACACACGTTACACACAACACACACCTCTCTGGGCCTCCGGCAGGACTCCTGCAACACACACACACACACACACACACACACACACACACACACACACACACACACGTTACACACAACACACACCTCTCTGGGCCTCCGGCAGGACTCCTGCAACACACACACACACACACACACACACACACACACACACACACACACACACACACACATGTTACACACAACACACCTCTCTGGGCCTCCGGCAGGACTCCTGCAACACACACACACACACACACACACACACACACACACACACACACACACACGTTACACACAACACACACCTCTCTGGGCCTCCGGCAGGACTCCTGCAACACACACACACACACACACACACACACACACATCTCTGATGATCAGCTGATCACACACACACACACACACACACACACACACACACACACACACACACACACACACACACACACACACACACACACATCTCTGATGATCAGCTGATCACACACACACACACACACAGCTCTGATGATCAGCTGATCACACACACACAGCTCTGATGATCAGCTGATCACACACACACACACACACACACACACATCTCTGATGATCAGCTGATCACACACACACATCTCTGATGATCAGCTGATCTCACACACACACACACACATCTCTGATGATCAGCTGATCACACACACAAACACACACACACACACACACACACACACACACACACAGCTCTGATGATCAGCTGATCACACACACACACACACACACACACACACATCTCTGATGATCAGCTGATCACACACACACACACACACACACACACACACATCTCTGATGATCAGCTGATCACACACACACATCTCTGATGATCAGCTGATCAAACACACACACACACATCTCTGATGATCAGCTGATCACACACACAAACACACACACACACACACACACACACACACACACACACACACAGCTCTGATGATCAGCTGATCACACACACACACACACAGCTCTGATGATCAGCTGATCACACACACACAGCTCTGATGATCAGCTGATCACACACACACACACACACACACACACACACACACACACACACACACACACACACACACACATCTCTGATGATCAGCTGATCACACACACACATCTCTGATGATCAGCTGATCACACACACACACACACACATCTCTGATGATCAGCTGATCACACACACAAACACACACACACACACACACACACACACAGCTCTGATGATCAGCTGATCACACACACACACACACACACATCTCTCAGATCATCAGAGATGTGTGTGTGTGTGTGATCAGCTGATCATCAGAGCTGTGTGTGTGTGTGTGTGTGTGTGTGTGTGTGTGTGTGTGTGTGTGTGTGTGTGTGTGTGTGTGTGTGTGTGTGTGTGTGATCAGCTGATCATCAGAGATGTGTGTGTGTGTGTGTGTGTGTGTGTGTGTGTGTGATCAGCTGATCATCAGAGCTGTGTGTGTGTGTGTGTGTGTGTGTGTGTTTGTGTGTGTGATCAGCTGATCATCAGAGATGTGTGTGTGTGTGTGTGTGATCAGCTGATCATCAGAGATGTGTGTGTGTGATCAGCTGATCATCAGAGATGTGTGTGTGTGTGTGTGTGTGTGTGTGTGTGTGTGTGTGTGTGTGTGTGTGTGTGTGTGTGATCAGCTGATCATCAGAGCTGTGTGTGTGTGATCAGCTGATCATCAGAGCTGTGTGTGTGTGTGTGTGATCAGCTGATCATCAGAGCTGTGTGTGTGTGTGTGTGTGTGTGTGTGTGTGTGTGTGTGTGTGTGTGATCAGCTGATCATCAGAGATGTGTGTGTGTGTGTGTGTGTGTGTGTGTGTGTGTGTGTGTGTGTGTGTGTGTGTGTGTGTGTGTGTGTGTGTGTGTGTGATCAGTGTATCGGTGTCCGTGACTCGCCTGGCAGTGCCCGGTGTACGCCAGGCTCTTGCCCCGCAGGTTCAGAAGGCACAGGTTGGCGTGCTCCACGTTGTCTGTATCACACACTGGGTCGAGCTGGTTCTGGTCACAGCTGGTCGGTCGGGTCACACACTCGTGCTGCGGGCAGGGATAGTCCGACAGGTCCGTCAAACACACCTGACGTCTGGGGATACACCTGTGGACGAACACACACACCTGTCTAAACCTGACGTCTGGGGATACACCTGTGGACGAACACACACACCTGTCTAAACCTGACGTCTGGGGACACACCTGTGGACGAACACACACACCTGTCTAAACCTGACGTCTGGGGATACACCTGTGGACGAACACACACACCTGTCTAAACCTGACGTCTGGGGACACACCTGTGGACGAACACACACACCTGTCTAAACCTGACGTCTGGGGATACACCTGTGGACGAACACACACACCTGTCTAAACCTGATACACCTGTGGACGAACACACACACCTGTCTAAACCTGACGTCTGGGGACACACCTGTGGACGAACACACACACCTGTCTAAACCTGACGTCTGGGGACACACCTGTGGACGAACACACACACCTGTCTAAACCTGACGTCTGGGGATACACCTGTGGACGAACACACACACCTGTCTAAACCTGATACACCTGTGGACGAACACACACACCTGTCTAAACCTGACGTCTGGGGATACACCTGTGGACGAACACACACACCTGTCTAAACCTGATACAC
This sequence comes from Leuciscus leuciscus, assembly GCF_965113295.1. Lineage (NCBI taxonomy): Eukaryota > Metazoa > Chordata > Actinopteri > Cypriniformes > Leuciscidae > Leuciscus > Leuciscus leuciscus. Next base: position 795,924 of record NC_138735.1, on the reverse strand, counting down.
CTGTGGACCAACACACACACCTGTCTAAACCTGCTCCTGGGGCTACACCTGTGGACGAACACACACACCTGTCTAAACCTGACATCTGTGGATACACCTGTGGACGAACACACACACCTGTCTAAACCTGATGTCTGGGGATACACCTGTGGACCAACACACACACCTGTCTAAACCTGACATCTGGGGATACACCTGTGGACGAACACACACACCTGTCTAAACCTGACATCTGGGGATACACCTGTGGACCAACACACACACCTGTCTAAACCTGACGTCTGGGGATACACCTGTGGACCAACACACACACCTGTCTAAACCTGACATCTGGGGATACACCTGTGGACGAACACACACACCTGTCTCAACCTGACATCTGGGGATACACCTGTGGACGAACACACACACCTGTCTCAACCTGACATCTGGGGATACACCTGTGGACGAACACACACACACACACACACACACTCACACACACACACACACACACACACACCTGTCTAAACCTGACGTCTGGGGATACACCTGTGGACGAACACACACACCTGTCTAAACCTGACGTCTGGGGACAGACCTGTGGACGAACACACACACCTGTCTAAACCTGATACACCTGTGGACCAACACACACACCTGTCTAAACCTGCTCCTGGGGCTACACCTGTGGATGAACACACACACCTGTCTAAACCTGACATCTGTGGATACACCTGTGGACGAACACACACACCTGTCTAAACCTGATGTCTGGGGATACACCTGTGGACGAACACACACACCTGTCTAAACCTGACATCTGGGGATACACCTGTGGACCAACACACACACCTGTCTCAACCTGACATCTGGGGATACACCTGTGGACGAACACACACACACACACACACACACCTGTCTAAACCTGACGTCTGGGGATACACCTGTGGACGAACACACACACCTGTCTAAACCTGACGTCTGGGGACACACCTGTGGACGAACACACACACCTGTCTAAACCTGATACACCTGTGGACCAACACACACACCTGTCTAAACCTGCTCCTGGGGATACACCTGTGGACGAACACACACACCTGTCTAAACCTGACGTCTGGGGATACACCTGTGGACGAACACACACACCTGTCTAAACCTGACATCTGGGGATACACCTGTGGACCAACACACACCTGTCTAATCATGACGTCTGGGGATACACCTGTGGACGAACACACACACACACACACACACACACACACACACACACACACACACACACACACACACACACACACACACACACACACACACACACACACACACACACACACACACACACCTGTCTCAACCTGACATCTGGGGATACACCTGTGGACGAACACACACACCTGTCTAAACCTGACGTCTGGGGATACACCTGTGGACGAACACACACACCTGTCTAAACATGACGTCTGGGGATACACCTGTGGACGAACACACACACCTGTCTAAACCTGACGTCTGGGGATACACCTGTGGACGAACACACACACACCTGTCTAAACCTGACATCTGGGGATACACCTGTGGACCAACACACACACCTGTCTAAACCTGACATCTGGGGATACACCTGTGGACGAACACACACACACCTGTCTAAACCTGACATCTGGGGATACACCTGTGGACCAACACACACACCTGTCTAAACCTGACATCTGGGGATACACCTGTGGACCAACACACACCTGTCTAAACCTGACATCTGGGGATACACCTGTGGACGAACACACACACCTGTCTAAACCTGACATCTGGGGATACACCTGTGGACCAACACACACCTGTCTAATCATGACGTCTGGGGATACACCTGTGGACGAACACACACACACACACACACACACACACACACACACACACACACACACACACACACCTGTCTCAACCTGACGTCTGGGGATACACCTGTGGACGAACACACACACCTGTCTAAACCTGACATCTGGGGATACACCTGTGGACCAACACACACCTGTCTAATCATGACGTCTGGGGATACACCTGTGGACGAACACACACACACACACACACACACACACACACACACACACACACACACACACACACACACACACACACACACACACACACACACACACACACACACACACACACACACACACACACACACACACACACACACACACACACACCTGTCTCAACCTGACATCTGGGGATACACCTGTGGACGAACACACACACACACACACACACACACACACACACACACACACACACACACACACACACACACACACACACACACACACACACACACACACACACACACCTGTCTAAACCTGCTTCTGATGTTCATCATCGACTCGTGACATTATTCTCCAGTTCTGTTTCACACTTCAGTCTCGAATTACTCCTTTATTATCACAGCTCACACACATGTTCTAAGAACGATGTGTTAAAGTGTAACACTTTACAATAAGGTTCATTAGTTAACATGAACTAATAATGAACAATACTTCTACAGCATTTATTAATATTAATTTCAACATTTACTAATACATCATTAAAATCAAAGGTTGTATTTGTTAACATTAGTGAACATGAACAAACAATGAACAGCTGTAGTTTTATTAACTAACATTAACAAAGATTAATAAATACTGTAAATGTATTGCTCATTGTAAGTTCATGTTAGTTAATACATAAATGTTAACTAATGAACCTTATTGTAAAGTGTTACTGTTAAAGTTCCCATTACGGTACAAAAACGTTCTCTGAATGTTCTATAAATGTTTTTTCTTGGTTATGCAAACGTTCCATTCTTTCATCATTATAGGAATGTTACTTTTAAATGCTGATTGTTCTAAACAAGGAGTAACATTTCCAAACGTTAGACGAACGTCCAACTAAAACACCACATGAACAATGTATAACTAATGTTTTTGTGCTAATGTTTTATTAATGTTACGAGAATGTGACACTGAACTGACAGTTATTTGAAGTGATTTAGTCTCTTGAACCCGGCGTGCAGAGGTCGAGAGGTCACAGTGGATGCTCTGGTCCTCGCTCAGATGTTTAACATCAAAGCTTCCACATTTTATCATCTTGTTTACAGAGGAACAAACATTGCCTTTGAAAAGCGGGCCAAGCAGAGCTTACGCAACATGCATTGCTGTGTTACATAAGACAGATGTGGAAAGATCCTCAAACAGAGACTCGTTTAACCTGACGCTGGAGATCGTGACCGCATGAAAGTCTTCAGCGAACGAACGCTTACACACACACACACACACACACACACACACACACACACACACTGAAGAGAGCAAACACAGATCATGTGTGTGTCCAGATTCAGTCTGAGAACCAGAGGCCGACGTCAGCGGTATTACTTCTATTAATCTTTCACAACAATTATTTCAATTGAAGTAATTAATACCATGTTATGTTTGATACAGTGTTATTTTAGGGTTATTGAGAGTTTATTAATAGTTTGAATTGATTTCTATTTTTATATGTTCTGTTCAGTCATTAAAAAAAAAAAAAAAATGTCTATATAGTTTTTATAAATTTTTCAGTTTTATTCATCAGTTTCAGTTTTAATAATTTTACTTTAATTAAGGTAAACTAAATGAAAATAAGAACATTTTCCTAATTTTTTTTCATGTTATTTCAGTTCATGTTTATTTTGTTTAAGTTTTAGTGTTAGTTGCAATTAACCCTGATTTTTTTTATTGAATTATTTTTATTTCTTATTACTACATTTTACTATTATTATTATTTATTAAAGATTGTTAAATAGTCTTTTAAAATATTGTTTAACTTAACTTATATAAGGATTTAAAATATTGTAATTTTATTATTATTACTAATTATTTGATGAATAAATTATTACATATATTATTTTTTTATTATTAAATTGTAGTATTAATTATTATTATTTATTAAAGATTTGTGCCTTTTATCATATTGAGGAAAGTTTATTCAAAATACATTATTATTACAGTTATTCATTAGTAATGTTTTAATTTTATTATTAAAACACTGATTAAAGCATTCTTTTTTTTTACATGTATTAAAATAAACTTGCGTTTTGCATAATTTTATTATATTAATTTATTTATATTCATGTGGCAAGTTGCAGAAATATTTTCTTTCAATAATTATAATTACAATTTAATTGCTATTTTTTAGATTTAATAATACAAATTGTCAAATAACTTTTTTATTTCTACTTATTAAACTGTACTATTGTCAGTTATCATCATCATCATTATTATTATTAATGAAACTTTGGTGTCTTTTATCATATCACAGAATGCTTCTTGCCTATATTAATGTATTGAGAAAGCAGAGTGTGTGAACGGATGGCCAGCAGTTCAAGTGGATGTACGAGGAATCTGTTTCCAGAGGAAGAGTCACACACACACTCCTGATGAACACACTCCAGATCCTGGACTAATCCCGTCAGGACAGAGCTGTGAACTCTCCGCTTCGCTCCAGAAGAACAGTCTCAGACAGAATCACTCGGGTCAGACGAGTGTGAAGGACTTCATCACTCACCTCTGGTTCTTCTGGCAGGGGTTGGGCAGGCAGGGGTCGATGCTTCTGCACGAGCCGAACACAAACTGATTATCCCTGAAGCCGACACAGCGAGCCACACATGCACTGGGATATGTGCGTCCGTTCCCGGCACACACCGGCACGAAGTGATCCGCACAACCGCAGGGAAGACCTTAGGAAGAAGAGCAACACTAATGACAAACACATGCTATTATAATCATACTCTTTTATTTACCAGAGAAAGCTTAGCGTTAAAGTCATATCCATATTGTAGGCAACAAGTCTCTTCTGTGATCAAACAAAAGCAGCTTTAGTGAGCAGAAGAGACTAAAGCATTACAAAATCGTCATTACTGCAAAGATTCGACTGGTAGTGTATTTTAAAATGTCTATATTTTAAATTCTCTTTCAAGGGAACTCGAGCTGCGTGGAAATGCTGTGGGAACGCCCCTGTGTGAGTGCGTCATAAAGCCCGTATGGAATCAGTCCAATGGCGAGACGGAACGTCATCGGCGGGTGATGTCATCGACCAAGAAACTATAAAGCACACCCAGAAACTATACACTATAAAGCACACCTGAATCATAACAGCTTCTGTGCCTTCAGCAAGCGCTCTGTGTGTGAATCATTGTCTCTGGTGCTTTTTGTCTGTCTTTAGAAATTGTCAGGCAGGAGTTTTCACACTATATAACTATATCATGATGAGCGAACAACAGTATAGGAAGTGTGTTCAGGCGGGGATACACACCAACTATGTGCTGTGTGTTAGGGAGTGCAGCATGCCCAGTCAGCTCTCGAGGGAGGTGATTATGAGCATTGTGAGCGTTTACCGTTAAGAACGCTGCGCTCCCGCCGATCGCTCTCCGAGGAGGGCAGTTCGGTTCACGCTTCCCGCGGCTCGGGTCCGGCTTCAGACATGGGGTTTGCAGATGGATCTCACAGAGCACCTGTTGGACCCGGTTAACTGGAGTTCCTGCAGGACCGCTTCTCCACAGGGTTATCCCCCTTCACACTGAAGGTGTAAGTGCACTAGCTCCTTACCACGTCCCTTTGAGTGGAGCATCCTTGGGGAGACACCCACTAACCACTCGTTTCCTTCGTGGCACGTTGAGGCTGAGGCCAGCTGTCCGCACGAGGGTGCCAACTTGGGACTTGGCTGTTGTACAAGAAGGCCTCTCCCTAGCTCTATTCGAGCCTATTGAAGAAGTTTCTGAGAAGTTCCCTACTCTTAAAACTATCTTTCTTATTGCTATCTCGTCTCTGAAGAGAACTGGAGACATTCAAGCACTCTTGGTTTCACCCTCGTGCCTGGAACTCTTGCCTGGCATGGTAAAGGCCTTCCTTCCTCCTAGGCCTGGCTATAGCCGCTTTCTGACCAAGTAGTTACAGGAACTTAGTTATAGGAACTGTCCACTTCTAAACAGTTCTATGAACTACTCTCCCCTAAACTCGGTTTTGCTGTTTGCATTCGCACAGGCCAAGTGGCCATAGGAACTGGTAGGAGGGGTAAGGGAGTGACGCTTGTTGTTGCGACCTTTATTTTGATGGCGCTGAGAACGCCAGAGCAAACAATGCTCACATTCTGTGTTCATTAATTAGCGATCTGTCTAACAGTACTGTTTAATATGTTATTAGATAGAACTGTTATACATAGAAAGTAGACAGTATATGAAAATAAGTTATTAGGCTATGCCGTGTGGTTGATGTCCAGTGTTGCTGAGCAGAAATATATGATCATGTTTGGCTTGGTCCCCTCTGTTGCGTTGGATTTTCTCTTCAGCATAAAGGTTTAGAGGCCCATCTATCACTGCTTTCCATGTTTGTATAGTTAGTTTCTGGAGTAAATATATAATCTGTGTGTTTACATAGCTGTTTTAAAAATGGCAGGTGCTGGTGTTTTGCGTGCGTTCGGTCAGCGTACACTAACGCCACGCCTGAAGTAGGAGCTAAATTAGTTCCTCCAAATGGAGTTCCTAGAACTAAAATCGTTCCTAGTCGGCGTGTTCGCACCGCAGGAACATCTAGGTACTTTAGCCAATAGTTCTAGGAACTGTGAAAGGGTTCCTCCGGTAGGAAAGTGGCTTATGTTCCTAAGGTCCCTACTAATATTGTTAGACCAATGGTACTGAACGAGACGCAGCGTCGCCCTGCTATACTCCTGGCATGCCTGTGATCGACTTGCTTCAGCCAATCAGAAGCTGGTGCTGTTTGATTTAGGTGTGCTTTATAGTTCCCTGGTCTGTGACGTCACCCGTCTATGACGTCTCGTCGTCCCATTGGACTGATTCCATACGTGCTTCATGACGCACTCACGCAGAGGCGTTCCCATAGCGTTTCGACGCAGCGGCACGTTCCCTCTTCAGGGAACTATGGTTACATACGTAACTGAGAATGTTTTTGTCTGTTATTGTGTATAATAGTAAGCATGAAGATCTATATTTGAATATAGACACAGGTGTAATCTGAGAAACACACACACACCTGTGAAGCTGCGCCGGTCCTCCTCTGGTCCGTCGGACCGCAGACACTGACGGGACGAACAGACGGTTTCTCCGGCGAAGCAGGAACAGGCCTGGCAGTCGAGCCGGAACGAGGAACCGTGAGCTGGACCGGAACATCAGATCAGAACATCAGAACACTGGGACAGATAACATTCACTAGTTCACAACATTCACAACATTCACTCGTTCACAACATTCACTCATTCACAACATTCACTCGTTCACAACATTCACTCATTCACAACATTCACTCGTTCACAACATTCACTCTCTGAGACAAACATTCACTCTCTGAGACAAACATTCACTTGTTCACAACATTCACTCTCTGAGATCACCAGATTCTCCACTGAGACGGACAAGATTAATCTCGTCTTTTTCTTCCTCTGTCTGCGTTTGCAATAAAGAAATCTGTAACTTTGATCTTTGAAACTTTGCAGGTCTTTTACATTCACAAACAGCTTCATTACACACTACACACACTACATGACCGGGAATATTCAAAAAAGAATATTCAAAATCTGTGTTACAGATTTCTTTATTTGCAAACGAATAACTATATATATATAGTTATAGTTATTCCCATATTCTCATATTATGACAAAGAATATAACACTACACATTTTGTTTTGATACAAACAGCAAAAATCCTTGCGAGATTAGTTCATCTTCTAATACGCATCGCTTGAGACATCTATAAAGCACATCTGTCTCTAATAAACCGCTTTAGAAGCGGAGCAAAAATAAACATGAAAGAAAAGGCAATAAACTCATTCAGGTTCAAACCAACAGGCGTAAAACGAGCTGTTTACAAAAGAGGAATACTAATAAAAACAAGAAGAAAAGACCATTTCAATTTATATGCATTTATTCTAATTAGAAGGTGTTAAAAGTGTATATATATATATATATATATATATATATATATATATATATATATATATGTGTGTGTGTGTGTGTGTGTGTGTGTGTGTATAATCAAATAAAAACATAAATGTGTATTTGTGTGTATGTGTGTGTGTGGGGGTGTGTGTGTGTGTATGTGTGTGTGTGGGGGTGTGTGTGTGTGTGTGTGTGTGTGTGTGTGTGTGTTTGTGTTACACAGATAATGTTTTTAATGTTTTAAACAGATATTTCATGCTTAAAACATTTTGGAAACATAACAAGCAACTATAATTATTCATCTATTGAGAATTAGATGAATTACAGATGCATGAATTTGTCGTTTCATGCAACATCTCACCAATAGATGGCAGCATCCACCTTTCAACAGTCTCAGTTTTCTGCGTCTTGCTTTAAACTTGCAATAATAATTAAATAAAAACTAACAAAATCGTAGGTGTCGGTTATATAAAACCATCATGTAAAACTACATTACTGGATTAATATTTAAAGTGCCCCATTATGCTTTTTTGAATATTCCCAGTCATGTAGTGTGTGTAGTGTGTAATCAAGCTGTTGGTGAATGTAAAAGACCTGCAAAGTTTCAAAGATCAAAGTGCAGATAAATTGAGTTTTTCTCTCCTAAAAGAAAGAAGTGATTCTGAACCGAAACGAGTCGTCAGTAATGCAGTCTCTCGTCCTGCTGAACCTGCGTAGGTTTGTAACTCATTAGCATAATGCCAGCCTGTGGTCTTGATTGGCTGAACAGCGTCTCTTAGCCCCGCCCTCAAACACTGTAGTGTACCTGAGACTGGAAGAGTTTGGTTCGTGTTGTTCATGTGGAGAAGACGCTGTTTTCTGAGATTGATACAGTAAAACCCACGCCATCGTTACTGTTCGTATCACTGAGATCAAGAGCTGAGATTCAGATATGATAATGAGCGTTTGCTTTCTGACCAATCACAGCAGACTGGGCCATCTGACCAATCAGAGCAGCTCTTAGAGAGGTGGGGTTTAGAGAGACTGAATCTTCGAACAAACTGTTTCAGACAATGATGTTCAATGCATGATAGGGCAGTTTAAGCACTCAAGCGTCTTACTTCTGCGCTGTCCTGCGATGAGGCAGGTCTGGGTGGTGTCGACACATGGCATCTCAGCACAGTTCTCCAGGCGTCCGCTCTGACCGCAGGTACACACCTCATAACAGCCCACCTGTGCGCTCCTCGTGGGCACCTGGATACGGGCGTCCATCGGCACCAGGAACTCCGACGCCTCGCCCAGTTTACAGCCTTCAAAACATACAGAACAAACATCTCCAGACTGACGTCATAATACAATCCTAAAACACTGATCTGTATTTGCCTGAACTTGCAGTAAACATTAGAGCACACGACGCAAAAAATTACTGGAGTACGTTTTACAAGAAAATATTATTTCAGTCTTTCTACTTTAACCCTCTGGTGCTCCTCAGTCAGTTTGACCGAAAAAAATGTACTTTTTTTTTCTTCTTCATCGGAATGGTAGGAAACTTGGTAAAGGTTTTGGCACTTGCTGTGTGAACACATACACAAACACACACACACACACACAAATCATGGACAAGATTGGAACAGGTTAAATGGTCCTGAATAAAATAGTCACACTTGTGCTCCTCGCGGTCAGAAATGAGCGCATTGGAAATGAATGGGAGACGAATTTCCTCTAGTGGAAGCGTTTGGAACTGCAGCCAAACAACATCTCACTGAAAGATCATTTTTTGAGCTTGCAAAATGTTTTTGAAAATATATATTTCATATGAAAATTTTAAATAGTATTTTTGCTAATTTTTCATAACAATAAACATAAAATTCTGTAACTTTTTTAAGTTTACTTTTTAAAACTTTTTTCTTTTCAGCAATAATCTGCCAAGTGTCGTCTTTGAAAAGAGATCAAACTTCAGTCTGTGCTTTAAAGCATTCAAGCTTTACCACAGTTTAAGTTGGAAATGTAGGAATTTTAAGTCTAGAATTTTAGGTCTATGCTCAAAAAGTGAATACATGGATTATAAATACAGCGTAAATATAATTTAGTACCATAAAATCCCCTAAAAATACAAAATATTAAATACAAAACATTATCGAAAAAAATATATTACATTCATTTCATTGAAATAAAATAAACAAATTTCGGTCACGCGAAGAGCACCAGAGGGTAAAAATTACACGTTTAACTTAACGTGTTACTTGCCGTCCCTTTTACTTCTGATTTCTGAGTGAAAATTGTTTCAAAGTAAATCCTACAACAATAGTTTTTTGTTTTCCCAGTGAATAGAAAAGGATATAATATTAGCAGTGAAAGCAAATCATCTGATTAGACTATCAAAAGTTAAGATTAGATTCATTTGATTGAAAAAGCAAAACTGTACTTATTTCTGAGGTAAACATGCAATTAAAGTCATGTGGCAACAAAACAGCATTCTACAACTGTATGATATATAAAATGATTTAAATTAATACTTTTGATAAATTATTAAAATGAATAAAATAAATACAAAATAGATTGAATAAATAAAATGTTGATTTAAATTAAAATATATATTAAATACAGATTTATAGATAAATATAGACTATTTTGTATTTATTTTATTCATTTAAATAAATTAAAATTCTATTAAATAAATTAAAATCTATACATTTTTTATTAAAACCATGTTAAAATATATAAACATGTTTTTGATTCAATAAATTAATCAAATAAATAAATAAAATGTTGATTTAAATAATGCTAAAGTATATAACATTGTTATTAAAATAAAATGAATCAAATAAAAAATATTGATTTAAATAACAATGTTAAAATATATAAAATTGTTATTAAAATAAAATGAATAAATATTTTTTATTAAATAAATAAAAATGTTGTTTTATAAAACAATGTTAAAATATATCAATGTAATATAAAAATCAATAATCAAATAAATAAATGATTAAAATTAATAAGATAATTATAAATAATTAATTTAATAAATAAAACAATTTAATTAACAATGTTAAAATATATAACATTGTTATTTAAATAAAATGTACAAAATAAATAAATAAATAAATATTAATGTAAAACAATTTTAACATATATAAATGAATGCTTTTGATTAAATGATGACTACAATGAATAAAATAAATATAATGCATCTAACAGTACAGTACTACAGTGAGCAGAAAAAACATAATAATGCTGTGTAGAAGAAACCAAATATTTTTCAAATGTTTATAATATTAATGTTTTACTGTGTGAATTGGTTCTTTATACATGAAAATATATAGCTATTTTCTTGTGGCATCTGAAAGATTGAAAGCCCCAGTCTAAATAAATTGCCATTATCTGATTTGGTTTCAGCTCATAAGTGTAGATGTTGTGGTTTGAGTGAGTGATGGCGCTACCAGGAACGCAGAAGTACGGCAGGCAGTCTTGTCCGGGATGGCAGCCCTTCCGGTTGACCTCGCACAGGTGATTGCTGGGACACGGGTTCGGGTTGCAGGGATGGATGACTTCCTCAATGATGTTGTCAAAGGGACTGGGAGCTGCAGACATCAGGAGTGAGATGAACAGGATCAGACACACAGAGGGATCTGAGGATCTGGACGGGATCAGACACACTGAGAGGGATCTGGGGATCTGGACGGGATCAGACACACTGAGAGGGATCTGGGGATCTGGGGATCTGGACAGGATCAGACCCACTGAGAGGGATCTGGGGATCTGGACGGGATCAGACACACTGAGAGGGATCTGGGGATCTGGACAGGATCAGACACACTGAGAGGGATCTGGGGATCTGGACGGGATCAGACACACTGAGAGGAATCTGGGGATCTGGACAGGATCAGACACACTGAGAGGGATCTGGGGATCTGGACGGGATCAGACACACTGAGAGGGATCAGAGAATCTTGACGGGATCAGACACACTGAGAGGGATCTAAGGATCTAGACGGGATCAGACACACTGAGAGGGATCTGAGGATCTGGACAGGATCAGACACACTGAGAGGGATCGGAGAATCTGGACGGGATCAGACACACTAAGAGGGATCTGAGGATCTGGACGGGATCAGACACACTGAGAGGGATCTGAGGTTCTGGATGGGATCAGACACACTGAGAGGGATCTGGACGGGATCCGACACATTGAGAGGGATCTGAGGATCTGGACGGGATCAGACACACTGAGAGGGATCGGAGAATCTGGACGGGATCAGACACACTAAGAGGGATCTGGATGGGATCAGACACACTGAGAGGGATCTGGACGGGATCAGACACATTGAGAGGGATCTGAGGATCTGGACGGGATCAGACACACTGAGAGGGATCAGAGAATCTGGACGGGATCAGACACACTGAGAGGGATCTGAGGTTCTGGATGGGATCAGACACACTGAGAGGGATCTGGGGATCTGGACGGGATCAGACACACTGAGAGGGATCTGGGGATCTGGACGGGGTCAGACACACTGAGAGGGATCTGGACGGGATTAGACACACTGAGAGGGATCTGAGGATCTGGACGATCTGGACGGGATCAGACACACTGAGAAGGATCGGAGGATCTGGACGGGATCAGACACACTGAGAGGGATCTGAGGATATGGACGGGATCAGACACACTGAGAGGGATCGGAGAATCTGGACGGGATCAGACACACTAAGAGGGATCTGAGGATCTGGACGGGATCAGACACACTGAGAGGGATCTGAGGTTCTGGATGGGATCAGACACACTGAGAGGGATCTGGGGATCTGGACGGGATCAGACACACTGAGAGGGATCTGGGGATCTGGACGGGATCAGACACACTGAGAGGGATCTGGACGGGATTAGACACACTGAGAGGGATCTGAGGATCTGGACGGGATCAGACACACTGAGAGGGATCGGAGGATCTGGACGGGATCAGACACACTGAGAGGGATCGGAGGATCTGTATGGGATCAGACACACTGAGAGGGATCTGGGGATCTGGACGGGATCAGACACACTGAGAGGGATCTGGACGGGATTAGACAAACTGAGAGGGATCTGAGGATCTATGCTCACCGAGGTATCTCTCCAGCGGGATGCATCGCTCCGGGTCGTCGGTGGGCGACAGCATGTCACAGATGCGCTCCGGCGTCTGTCCTTCATGGAAGCGCTTCCGGTCGCCACACTGGCTCAGGATATCCACACAGTCCGACCTGAGGACACACCAGCAATCTTGCTCTTTATGGAATATTGCAGTGTTTATTGTAAATGATTTATCGGTGCACATCATTATTGTGTTCATAATCTTGAATCAGAATAGAGTGTAGACTGTATAAAGGTTTACATTTTGAGAAATCTGAGGTATATTTTTACAGACTGCAGAAAGCTACAGAACAGAGAAGCAAATGAATCACTGGGACTCACAGAAACAACTGGATCCAGGCAGAGAAAGCTGGATTTACAGTCATCATTTTGTGTCAATATGCTGAATTTAGAGCTAAAATCATACCCTTCATATTGTATTGTTACATATTGTATTGACAACTCATCAATTAAATATTTACCATCGTATATTCTGCATAATTGGATGTTTTTAAATAAACACTGACAAAAAAAAACCCGATACAAGTTTTAGGGCTGGACGATATGATGATATATATAACATTGATAAAGTGATCACATATCAGGAAACATGATTCCTGCTGCATGTCAATATCCATGATCACTGGATCTTTGGTAAGTTGTAAGGAACACTATATCGAGTCCAACCTTTAGTTTAAACCGATAATCGTTCGTTTTACTGGCGTTTTCACAGTTTCCTCCATTAAATCCAGTCACTCAGAAGCTCTTCTGCCACTCAGTCCGACTGAGGGAGTGTGATCCCGCGGGAAAGTGACGTCAATGCAAACCCTCTATAACTCCCCTCTCTCTTGCAGCATCTCTTCTCTTCTCTGATGACGAGGGCGGGGCAACCTGTCACTCACATGAGATCAGCCAATAGCAAACCACAACCAGCCAACCAGCCAATCAACTCCCCACAGACACAATCAAGCCCTGCCCACATCTGTTCTTGTTCCAGAAGCATTTCACTCGGATATATACGACACTATAGGGAATGTTCCTTGAATTCTAAGGTAATGTATTAGCAGTTTTAATGTAATGTTATCCTGATGGTAATTTAGTGTTGATTTGATGGTTATCTGGGTAACACTTTACAATAAGGTCCATTAGTTAACATTAGTTAATGTATTAACTAACATGAACTAACAATGAGCAATACATTTGCTACTGTATTTATTCATCTTTGTTAACGTTATTTAATAAAAAAAACCAGCTTTTCAAACATAGAAGTATTGTTCATTCTTAGTTCATGTTAACTAAAGTAATGACTAATGTTAACTAATGAACCTTATTGTAAAGTGTTACCATTATCTGTTATTTTGAGACTTGTTAATGTGATGTAATGTTGTGTCAGTGTTAATGTAATGTTTCTTTTAATGAAATTCTAAACCATTAAAACAACTTTTAAACCATTCCAGAAACAAAACTGTTGTTATTTTTGTCTAAAATCAAAAAAACATGTGACACTTCATAACTCGCAATTGAGCTTTTACTTCATATATTTGCTTTGTAATATCATAGTGACGGGACGGCCCTTCAAAGGCAGGATCATAATTCATCTTCAGCTGCACGAATCCAATACATGCAGCTCTGGAATATGTTGGAATATCATGAAAGAACACAGACTGCGTCATTCCTGATCACTAACACTTATTACATGAATTATCATGTGTGCTTTTGTTGTAAATCAGTGTGTTTCTGCTGGTGTCAGAGGCTGAGAATGGGGCCAGAGCTCTTCTCTGTGCGTCTGCCAAGCGTGAAACTATCGTGACCTTTGCCCTCAGACAGAGCAGATGAAAGCCAGCTTCCTGTTGACTGTACACACACCGTACACACACCATACACACGCCTCACGCTCGAGTGTTTCAGTACGCCTTTCAACTGCCACATGTCCATATGTGCCATTCCCGGGAGAGGTTCGATGTCCCGCGGCGTCTTTTCCCATTCCAGCCGTGGATTTGTTGATTCTGCTTGACTCATAGTGACAGAAACATTCGACCTGTTTTGTTTAGCAGCACATTGTAAGACACTTAACTAGCGCACCGCTGAGAGAGACTGATGCATCTGAAAATATTATCAACCTTAAACATCAATGATAACAGACAACTAAATAGCAGTGG
Source organism: Leuciscus leuciscus (assembly GCF_965113295.1). NCBI lineage: Eukaryota > Metazoa > Chordata > Actinopteri > Cypriniformes > Leuciscidae > Leuciscus > Leuciscus leuciscus. The sequence goes on along the minus strand of NC_138735.1, from coordinate 780,740 downwards.
CATAATCAATTCATTTATTATTTATTAAGTCTACTTTTGATTCACTAAAAAGAACCGGTTCATTAGAGTCATTTGTTTGGGAATCAGACTACAACTTTTGTGCCGTATGCTTTTGATTCAGTAGAAAGAAGTGATTCATTAGAATCATTTGTTTGGGAATCAAAGTACACCGCTTGCACTGTAAAGTTTTGATTCACTAAAAAGAACCGGATCATTAGAGTCATTTGTTTGGGAATCAGACTACAACTTTTGTGCCGTATGCTTTTGATTCAGTAGAAAGAACCGGTTCATTAGAGTCATTTGTTTGGGAATCAAACTACACCGGTTGCACAGTAAAGTTTTGATTCACTAAAAAGAACCGGTTCATTAGAGTAATTTGTTTGGGAATCAGACTACAACTTTTGTGCCGTATGCTTTTGATTCAGTAGAAAGAAATGACTCATTAGAATCATTTGTTTGGGAATCAAACTACACCGGTTGCACTGTAAAGTTTTGATTCACTAAAAAGAACCTATTCATTAGAGTCATTAGTTTGGGAATCAGACTACAACTTTTGTGCCGTATGCTTTTGATCCAGTAGAAAGAACCGGTTCATTAGAGTCATTTGTTTGGGAATCCCCATCCCCCCGATCTGTGGAGAATCAACAACTGGCTGACACTCTCAATGCATTCTATTGCAGGTTTGAGAAGCCCAGACTCACACCTCACACCCGCTCTGATGTGCACTTCACACATCCACCATCACCTCCTGCAACCCCTCTCCTCCCCCCTTCTGCCATCCAACCTGAGCTTAAGGTCTGTGTGGAGGACGTGAGCCGAGTCTTCAAAAAACAGAAGACTAGGAAAGCTTCAGGCCCAGACGGCATCTCATCTGCTTGTCTAAAAGCCTGCGCTGACCAACTGGCCCCAGTCTTCACGCAGATCTACTACAATCAGACTACAACTTTTGTGCCGTATGCTTTTGATTCAGTAGAAAGAACTGGTTCATTAGAGTCATTTGTTTGGGAATCAAACTACACGGTTGCACAGTAAAGTTTTGATTCACTAAAAATTGGCTGACCAACTGGCCCCAGTCTTCACGCAGATCTACTACAATCAGACTACAACTTTTGTGCCGTATGCCTGCAATACCTGCAATAGATCATTGGAGCAGTGTGAAGTTCCCTGCTGCTTCAAACGCTCCACTATCATTCCGGTTCCCAAAAAACCTAAAATCACTGGACTTAATGACTACAGACCTGTCGCTCTCACATCTGTGGTCATGAAGTCGTTTGAAAGACTGGTGTTGGCCTATCTGAAGGACATCACTGGACCCCTGCTGGATCCCTTTCAGTTTGCTTACAGAGCAAACAGGTCTGTGGATGATGCAGTCAACATGGGACTGCACTATATCCTGCAACATCTTGACAGACCTGGGACTTATGCACGGATCTTATTTGTGGACTTCAGTTCGGCCTTCAATACCATCATCCCTGATCTTCTCACAGCCAAACTGACTCAGCTCTCCATGCCATCCTCAATCTGTCAGTGGATCTCCAGCTTCCTGACGGACCGGCAGCAGCGAGTGAGACTGGGGAAGCTCACATCCAGGACCCTCACCATCAGCACTGGCGCCCCCCAAGGGTGCGTTCTCTCCCCACTGCTCTTCTCCCTGTACACTAATGACTGCACTTCTAAAGACCCCTCTGTCAAGCTCCTGAAATTTGCAGACGACACCACTGTCATCGGTCTCATCCAAAATGGTGATGAGTCTGCTTACAGACTGGGGGTTGAACAGCTGGCTGTCTGGTGCAGCTATAACAACCTTGAGCTGAACACGCTCAAAACAGTGGAGATGATTGTGGACTTCAGGAGAAAATCCCCAGCACTCCCCCCTCTCACCATCATGAACAGCACTGTGGAAGCAGTGGAGTCATTCAGGTTCCTGGGCTCTACCATCTCTCAGGACCTAAAGTGGGCAAATCACATTGACTCCATTGTGAAAAAGGCCCAGCAGAGACTGTACTTCCTTCGCCAGCTGAAGAAGTTCAATCTGCCACAGGAGCTGCTGATCCAGTTCTACTCAGCCGTCATTGAGTCTGTTTTAAGCACTTCCATCACTGTCTGGTTTGGTTCAGCTACCAAATCGGACATCAGGAGACTACAACGGACAGTCCGGACTGCAGAGAGGATTATTGGTGCCCCCCTGCCAACCCTCCAGGACCTGTACTCTTCCAGAGTGAGGAAGAGAGCAGGTAAAATCATCACAGACTCCACTCACCCTGGACACCCCTGTTTGAACTGTTACCGTCAGGACGGCGACACAGATCACTGGCCACAAGAACATCCATGCACAGGAACAGTTTCTTTCCACAGGCCATTTCCCTTCTGAACACTTAACATGCCCCCCAAAGCATATGCCTGTAAGTGCAATACTCCCACTGTCTAGTGCAATATTCTCTAACTCAGGTGATATTTATATTTATATTATTCATACTACTCAAAATACTGTAAATATGTTCATAATCTGTAACATGCACTAGACTCCCACTGTCTAGTGTAATATTCTCTAACTCAGGTGATATTTATACTTATATTATTCATACTACTCAAAATACTGTAAATATGTTCATAATCTGTAAATGTTTATTCAGACTAAACCCAACTGTGACCCCTTTTTTTACTATTTTATATATATTTTATTCTTAGAATTTGTATTACTATGTTTCTTGTTGTATTTGTATATGTGCACTGGAAGCTTCAGTACCAAGAAAAATTCCTTGTGGGTGCAAGCACACTTGGCAATAAAGCTCTTTCTGATTCTGATTCTGATTCTGAATCAAACTACACCGGTTGCACTGTAAAGTTTTGATTCACTAAAAAGAACCGGTTCATTAGAGTCATTTGTTTGGGAATCAGACTACAACTTTTGTGCCGTATGCTTTTGATTCAGTAGAAAGAAATGACTCATTAGAATCATTTGTTTGGGAATCAAACTACACCGGTTGCACTGTAAAGTTTTGATTCACTAAAAAGAACCTATTCATTAGAGTCATTAGTTTGGGAATCAGACTTCAACTTTTGTGCCGTATGCTTTTGATTCAGTAGAAAGAAATTACTCATTAGAATCATTTGTTTGGGAAGCAGACTACACCGGTTGCACTGTAAAGTTTTGATTCACTAAAAAGAACCGGTTCATTAGAGTCATTTGTTTGGGAATCAGACTACAACTTTTGTGCCGTATGCTTTTGATTCAGTAGAAAGAAGTGACTCATTAGAATCATTTGTTTGGGAATCAAACTACACCGGTTGCACTGTAAAGTTTTGATTCACTAAAAAGAACCTGATCATTAGAGTCATTAGTTTGGGAATCGGATAGAGCTGCATTATTAATCGATCAAAGATGGCAGTCTCGATTCAAACACAAGACAATGATTCTCCTGTGTCTATTAAAGCTTTGACGAGTGCGATCACAGTGAACACTCAGATCTGTGTTCTGATCCAGAGAGAGACGTTGTCATGTATAGATATGAAACGGCTTCACAAACGGTCTTTCCAACCAAACAGTATCATTATTTCTGTCTTACAATCATTCATATTATCACATCAGTACTGGGATACAAGATTATAGTTCAGATATAAACACTGATGTCTACGGTAGAGATCAAAATAGTGTAAATCACCTTTTGAAAATAACCTGATGTTTCAAATAAGGACGTATTACATCATTACACCAGTAGGTGGCGACAAGTGACTGTTAGAAAATGTATTTTTCATTGAATCGTTCATTAAAAAGAGAATCATTCGCTGATTCATCCAGTACTGAAATAAGTGTAGTATATGAGCGAGTCATTGAATCATTCACTCTTTTTTGATTTTTGAACAATTATTGATTTTTATTTCAATAATTCACATTACTTTGACATTTTAAATAGACTGCAGCATTTTGCCTGAATCTCTAGTTCACTACGTTATTTTGTTTAGTTGTCTGATCTCGGTCTACAGATCGTGTCTGATCTCCAGAATCGTGCGAGAATCTGATCTCGGTCTACAGATCGTGTCTGATCTCCAGAATCGTGTGAGAATCTGATCTCGGTCTACAGATCGTGTCTGATCTCCAGAATCGTGTGAGAATCTGATCTCGGTCTACAGATCGTGTCTGATCTCCAGAATCGTGTGAGAATCTGATCTCGGTCTCCAGATCGTGTCTGATCTCCAGAATCGTGTGAGAATCTGATCTCGGTCTCCAGATCGTGTCTGATCTCCAGAATCGTGTGAGAATCTGATCTCGGTCTCCAGATCGTGTCTGATCTCCAGAATCGTGCGAGAATCTGATCTCGGTCTACAGATCGTGTCTGATCTCCAGAATCGTGTGAGAATCTGATCTCGGTCTACAGATCGTGTCTGATCTCCAGAATCGTGTGAGAATCTGATCTCGGTCTACAGATCGTGTCTGATCTCCAGAATTGGACAACAATCATCACGCTTTCGGCTTCTTTTACTGGCTGTAGATTCTCTAGTGTTGTATCTGTGCGACTGAATAAGTTTTGTATTTTAGTACGATATTCCTGGAGGAACAATGCATGTGCAAGAGCTTTCTATGTGTTTCATGGAAGCCTGCTGGAACAGGACCTGGTGTCGGATCACACGTGACTGATGCATTGTGGGTTGCAGCCGGCCATTAATCACAGTCACAGCTCTTCATTCATTGCCAGTGTTTGAGAAGATCTGCACGCTGAAGGCTTGTAGTCACAGGTTTATAGTGCACATAATACATATATAACATTCATTTCAACACAACAGGTATACTTCTATTACATGTAATTGACCACTACAGATGTGTGCTAAAGCAACACGCCGGTTTAGATTTCAAAACCCATCATAAACTGCAATTACCCAGATATGTTTCATTTTCACTGCATTAAAGAAAACTGAACACTGAGAGAGAACACACACGACTCACAGAACACTGGCGTCAACAGGCCGTTGGTGGACGAAAGCGTGGATTATGTGACTTTTATACGGCAACAAAATGTTTTTTGGTCTAGTGTATAGAAAGATCTCACGAAATCTGAAATACTGAACAAAAACATCAAATACTGGGTTTTGTAAGAAAATGAAGGGCTTTTTTATGATCAGCAAGATTTGTTGTATTGTGAAATTATTTTATTATGACAATTAAGCACATTTCCCCCCCATCATTATAATGCAAAAAAGCTTAATTATTAAAGTATATTATATATCATAACTGCAAAGTATTTATACATACATTATAGTAATGTTTGTTGTAGTGATCAGTTTTATAATGTATGCTGTGCAACGATTAGTTGCGATTAATCGCATCCAAAATAAAAGTTTGTTTACATAATATATGTGTGTGTACTGTGTATAATTATAAAAATAAACGTTCCAAAAGGATGTTTTTCATTTTCTGTCCCGAAAGAACCGTTCAGTGATCAGTTCTTACAAGAATCATTTTTCCCAGTGTGTGGAGAACAAGCTTTAGTGCGATGGAAAGATTCTGTGGATGTTGGAGAGAAGCGTGTGTGTGTGTGTGTGTGTGTGTGTGTGAGTGTGTGTGTGAGTGTGTGTGTGAGAGTGTGTGTGAGAGTGTGTGTGTGTGTGTGTGTGTGTGTGCCGCTCACCTGCAGATGACGCTCCCCCTGGATCGGCTGTAGCAGGGTTTGATCTGCAGGGCACAGGCCACAGCCTTCCACATCTCCGGCCGGCACTTCCGGATGTCCAGCACTGGGATGTTCATGAAGGGCATCTTGATGCTTCCGTTGGACCAGAGCTTGAAGTCATTCATGGCGCCCTGATCTGACTGAACGTTGCAGCTGCGAAACAGCTCCGTCGGCCTGAGGACGACAAACCCGACGTGAGCAGCTCCAGCCTTACACACACTCGTTCACACACACACTCACAGCATACACACACTCGTTCACACACTCACACACTCACAGCACACACTCGTTCACACACACACACTCACAGCATACACACACTCGTTCACACACACACTCACAGCTTACACACACTCGTTCACACACACCGGTTAGACAGATTTATAGAGCAACAGGACAAAATTGCTCACAGTCTTGACTTTATTTTCCTCAGAAGCAGCAGATGAGGGCATTGAAGACATAAAAAAGACCATAAAAATCAGTTCTGCTTCTAATTTTAAGCAGAATCGTGTTGTTTTGTGGAACTGCCGTCTTATTGCATCCGACTGTTCCCTACCGTCTGTCACTGAATAAACACACTCCAAAGCCTCGGGAAGAGGGACTTCCTCAGGAAAGCTGGAGCACAGAGAACCTTTTCCCCACTTTTTATTCCTTCTAATGATCCGGCTCTTTTTATAGAGCCCCGGTGTGGGATGGGTGGGGTAATTGTTGGGTAAAGGCCGGCCGTGCTTTCAGGGCTGAGGTTTCTGGATGTGGTTAGACGCTGATTCTGGTCATCGGAAGGTTTGTTTACAGTGTTTTCTTCTGGGTGTGGCGGAGGATTTACAACAGGAAATAGAAGAAAACCTTGACAATGATCATTTATGTGTGTGTGTGTGTGTGTGTGTGTGTGTGTGTGTGTGTGTGTGTGTGTGTATATATACAGTACCATTTGTATATATATGTGTATTTTCTTGTGTGTATTCATTGATGAACATAAAGTTAAAAAAATTCAGCTTTGATCACAGGAATAAATTACACATTCACATAGAAAACACATATTTTAAACCGTATTTCCCTGTTTTTACTGTATTTCTGATCAGATCAATGCAGCTCTGATGAGCAGAAGAGACTCTTTCAATTAAAAATCGTACTAACCCCAAACCTTTGAACGGTAGTGTATATTTAATATTTAGTGGTTTGCATTTTTTAAATTATATTTTATATATGTGTTTGTGTGTGACTCTTATGAAATAATGAACATGCAATATCTGTTAAGCATTATCTATTTGCCACTGGCTTCAAATAAAGCTTCACAAAATGAACAAAATCCACTCTTGTATTCTCTACACGACTCATTCTGTCAGTTAGATGAAGTCCAGGCCGCTGATAACCTCGTCTGGTCAGGGTGAAGTTATGTCTTCTGCCCGTCTGGGTCCGTCTGGGTCCGTCTGGGTTCGTCTGGGTTTGTTTGTGCAGAGGTAAACGCTGTGGGACGTCTCTCAGACCCGCTGTGGGTTCTTCAGGGTGAGTATATACGACACCGCAGGCGTTCCCGACACTCGTCCCCTCCGCTTTCTTCCGTGTTTGCCTTCAGCGCGCTTTGAAATCCGCAGGAGTGCCCGCCACCCAATCAACCCCAGGAATCCTTCAAAGAAATCAAAGCCAGCGGTTGTTTTCCTGAACTCCAGATCCCATCGGAGAAGCAGGGGTGCCATCATCTCCGGCACTGCGATCCATCAGCCTCAGCCAAACCAAACAATACCCAGAATTCTTCACATTGCACTGGATTCCTTCCTCGCCCTGGGGTTCACAGTCACTCTATCTCTCTTTTTATATATCTTTTATATATCTAGGGATTTTTCTATTTATGATAAAGCAAATATGTTTTATTGAGAAGTAAAGTAAAAATACTAATGACGATAGATCAAAAGTGCCTAAGGTCCAGTCAATAGATGTTTTATTGCCCGCCAGTCATAAATCGCACTTCAGAATATTGTGTACAGGTGTTAGCACTGGTTTTGATCATGTCTCGTGATCATGTCTCGTGATCTGTGCCAGGTTCAGTGTGAGTTTCAGTGTCTTGGGTCAGCCAGACTCTGTTTACTGATTCAGTTTCTTCCATGCATCCGTCAACATCTCCACCAGCCTTTATTAGATTCAGAAGTCCGCACTTCCACTGTGATGCTCTCACAGGGCCTGAACAACATGACAAGCCATTTCATCATCTAACTAGGCTTGTTATGACACTTTCACAAGCTCTTTGTGTAAGTCGCACTCATTGTTTTAAAGGCCTGAAACTCGAACTTTTGAGAGGGCTCATGGGATTGACGAGTGCAGCGTGTAAGCGTTGGTGGGAAACCAGCGGTCCTGTCACAGTGATCCATGCCTTTCTGACCTGAAAACAATGCTGGGCTACTGCTGCCATCATAAATCACGCTGTCTACATCTGTAACCCACAGAGAGAACGGGCAGGCCAGAGACAAACCCAACAGTATGACTGCTGGATCTTCATTTTCCCATGTTACGTAGACCTTGTGTTCAGTTACAGAACAGCATCCGATCTCATGAACCTGCTGAACCCCTGTCTTATGACAATATTACTGGAGCAGAAGCTATAGCTGGATGTATGTTCATTAATTATATGCCTATACAACAGTCCAATAAACAAGAAGTTAATATTGAGTAACATTAGACACAATGTTACTTACTGTTCTTGCTTAGCAATGAAAACAGCCAACCAAACAAAAACATCTCAAACAAAGCATAATGCTGTTTTATTACTGAATGAATCAATGTTTTGAACAAATCTGTAGAGTAAATGTTTCAGTGACTCATTCCAGTGTTGTTATTGTTAACTACGAATGACTGAAAATAGTTTTCTTTAATTGAAATGAAGATGAAATAAAATGTTAGATAAACTTAAAAACTTAAGATAGAAATAGAAAAATAGTTTCTAAAAAATAGAAATGCTGCCTTGGCAACTAACAAATATAATAAGTTAAAGTTCTAAAATGAATAAATTTTCAAATTAAAATGAAAACTGAAATTATAAAAATAAAAGCTTATTTAAAATATAATTAAACACTAAGTAAGGGATAATGTATAAAGAGGCGGTCGTTATAGCGAATAACAACCCCGACAGGCTAAACGGGACCCCGACGTGAAACGGAGCCTGAAGGGTTGTTATTCGCTATAACGACCGCCTCTCTATACATTATCCCGCTTATTACATGGCTAACGTTACCTACAAAATAAATAAATAATTTGACACAAATTATTGATTTAAAAAAGAGTTTGTTGATTTAAAAACGATTGTATTGCTTCCGCCAAAGAAAATAGTCCGTTCCGCGTCCATAGCAACGCTCTGTTTTTCATGGCAACGGTGTGTTATAGTTCGCAGCGTCTGTTATCAAGAAATAACAGACCGCATTCTACATTGGAATTCAACCAAGCCATGTAATAAAATAGTATAAAACACTCACTCACTCTTAAAGATAGTCACTTTTTTTGTTCTTGAATATATCAGTGGTTTTTTTGGGGGGGGGGGGGGGGGGGGGGGGGTTGTTTTTACCTTTTATTGTGATAGGATAGTATAGAGTGGACAGGAAGCGATGCGGGAGAGAGAGGGGGATCGGGATCGGGATCAGGAAAGGTCCACGATCCGGGATTCGAACTTGTGTTGCCTGAAGCACAGCAGAGCTATATATCGGCGCTGCACACGAGGCTATCAGCGCTGACTCTATCAGTGTTTTTGTACGAATCAGTTAAATGAATGATTCAAAAGATTCACTCAAAAAGACAGCCACTTGTCGCCACCTACTGGCGTAACAACTTAACCTGCAGAAAGACCAATGGGAAAAATCCCCAGAGCTAATGCACAGACTCAGAGTCTGTCTGGAACAAACACGGAGGAGCGGATAGAAAGTGATAGAAAGTGATAGAAAGATCAGCAGATTTATAGCAGGAGAGTGTTTGGGACCTGTTGTTGAAGTTGGTGCAGTAGCTGAGCTCTTTGCAGCCTAACTGGCAGGGCTCCCTCACGTCCGCCAGGCAGGTGATGAGGTCCATCTCAACCGGGTTATATTCACAGTGCTGGTCAAACTCCTGCCATGTCTGAGTGCCCCAGTTGGTGCTGATCTCCAGGCACATGTTCCTAACAAACAGGGAAGATGTGGATCACGTTAGTCTCAGAGCAATTCAATTCAATTCACATTTATTTGTATAGCGCTTTTCACAATACACATAGTTTCAAAGCAGCTTTACAGAAAATGCTTGAGTCCATATTACAATTTATAAAACGGTTAGTTCCAATCCTTGATTCTGATTGGTCAATAGCTGTGTTTTATTCACGATAAACCGCTTCACCCAACAGTTCTATGTATCACTACACAACACCCCTAGCAACCTCTCTTAGCAACTTAAACACATGTTTGATCTCATTGATATTGTTCATTGAAGCGTATAGAGTATTGTGAGAGATTGTAAGCGAGTGTACCTGCATTTACAGTAGATATAACATAGTCCTTCAGGTCAGTCCTATATTCATAATGAAAAAATCAGTTTGAATGTCCACTGCGATATCTATAATGCCCTATAGTCGTTTGTCAGCTGCGTCTTCCTTCTCCGTGATCACACGTTTGAGTCCTTTCAATGTAAAAGTCTTCTCTACTGACTGACTCACTCATTAAGACAGTCTTCGCTGCCATCTAATGGAGAAATAATGTATGTAAATTCTGTTGCTGTTTACGGTCAGGGACTATTTTTTCCAGCGGAAGGAAGGCTTTTAGTGATTTTACGTCATGAAAGTTGCATAGATACATATTGTTCGGCTTTAATATTTGTATTGTGTGGTAACCGTATTATAAAAGCAATAAGGTACTCGAGACTAGTGCTGTACCGTGAATAAGTCACGAGGGTTTACTCCGCCTTACAACATCCTTCAGCCGTGACTTATTCACGATACATCACAGCCTCTCGTACCTTATTGCTTACTTAGAGTGATCTGTTATCAGAGGTGACTGTCTAAGTTATGTATTTCAGAAATGTACATTTACAAAATCACAGTTAGTGAAAAGTCTATTCCCCTCCCGTGCGACGGGCGCTGACCTGCAGTGGGACGTGTTGGCTTTGGAGCAGCAGTGCAGTTTAGCGCAGTCCATCTTGGCGATGGGTGGGGATTCGGGGTGGGTCTCGGTGGGGGGGTGAGCGCTGCCCAGGAAGCACTGCCACAGCGGGTCCTGCGGGAGAGGTTGGCTGCCACACTCTGTGATCAGACCATCCATGATCTCCTGCTCCGTGGTCATGGTGCGCAGGATCCGCTTACAGGCGGTCTGACAGTGAGCCTCCACAGCCCGGTCACAGCAGTACAAGCCTGAACACACAAACACACACACACACACACACACACACACACACACACACACACAGAGAGAGAGTCATTTACCTCAATCAGTTCAAGCCGTCGTTTTCAATCAATCACTTCAAATCCTGACACTGTTAGTATATAGAAGTTTGTGCCTGCATGAAAAAAAAAATCATCCTTTAAAGGAATTTCAGAGGAAATAAATAAATATTGCGATAAATTTGGAAGATTGTGCGACACAATATTCCTCATTATAATAATTAATGCGCAGAATAAAGGGGCGGGGCCTGGTTGAGTTAGTTAGTAGTGTGTTAAACTAGTGGTTATGGAAAGGGGCGGGACATTTCCCAAACACACTCGAAGCGCTCGACCAATCACAACACACTGCTCCAGCCGACCAATCAGAGCACAGTGTGCTTTTCAGAAGGAGGGGCTTCATAGAGACAGGAAGTAAACAGAGCGTTACTGACAGACTGGGAAGAGAGGAGGCGCAACAATGGAGAATATGAGGAAAATAATCAACATTCAAGCAGGAAAACCTGTTCTAGTAGAGCCTGAAACAACATCAGGAGTTTGGAAAAAGGCATAATATGTTCTGTTTTAAATAAATCCTTACTATAGTATACAACACAATGGACAATATTTATTTTATTTACTTTTGTTTTTACTCATGTTCATTTTAATTCACAATATCTAATGCTGTGTCTTATAAGATCACATGGTCTGTTTTCCCCCTTTAGACAAAAATAGTTGCCAGTGGCACACACTATGATGTCATAGAAGGGCTTCTTGACACCACTGACCTCATCGCATACTTGCTTGTGTTTAAATGTTAACATGTAGCAAAATGTATCACCATAATAAAAGAATCATTGTTTCCATGGCAGCTTCCAGCTCACATGTTCCTGCCTGAAACTGAAGCCTGAGATTTTCAGCATGCTCTAGAAGCAAAGGTCCAAGAGCTAATGCTCCTCAAATCCCGCTCGTCGACCGCTTCTCGCCGCTGTCTGTGTGATTGGGATAGCAGTGTCAGTACTCACTGTCAATCGGGCTCCTGATGGGGTATGATTTGGTGTAGTTGGCCACACAGCCGATGAGCTGAGGGCTGATGCTCTGGCAATACTCCTTCACCGCGTTGATCTGGGAGACGGTGGGCGATGAGTCCGTGCGGAAGATGGCCTGGCAGTATTCCCGACAGTTTGTGTGTCTCCCAGCGTAACTGCAGCACACTGAGCCCACTGGAGGACACACACACACACACACACACACACACACACACGCATGAGGACACATCTCTATGGGCCAGATTTTAAGGATCTAAGCGCATGGTCTAAAGCGCATTTAGGGCGTCCGTATCCACTTTTGCTAGTTTAACGACGGGAAAAATGGTCGGCGCTCCCGGTGCATGGTCTAAAAGGGTCGTCCCTATTCTCTTAATGAGTAATGGGTGTGTTTGGGCATAACATGCAATAAACCAATCAGAGTCTCATTTCCCATTCGCTTTAAAAGACAGTTGCGCTCGTGCCATGGCGGATTCGTTATTTACATGACGGAATTAGCAAGCGGAAAAACTGAACGCTTCTCTAGCGAGGAAAGGGATCTGCTCGTGTGCGAGGTTAAAGCTGTGTGTGTGTGTGTGTGTGTGTGTGTGTGTGTGTGTGTGTGTGTGTGTGTGTGTGTGTGTGTGTGTGTGAGGTTAAAGCACAAGCAGACCATCTGCGGGACAAACCGGATTCCACCATAACTTTATGTACACAATATTAATCAATGCATCATAATCCTTTTACTTTTAATATTTGGCTAGTTTGTGTGCTGTTGCGCGTCCCTGTGTGTGTAATAATCACAGAGTGCACATATGTTGTGGACCTGCCTATAGGCTCATATAACTAATACACCCTTTAAGCAGCTCATGGGCCACAGATGGGCGCACAAATGCATGTGCTATTTAAACAACGCGGCGCAGGACGAGAAAATGAAAACTGCGTCGGGCTGAAACTAGCGAAACACACTTGCGTCGCGCTTAGCGTGTGTATGATCGGGGCCGACATCTCACCGCTTGTTTACAGAATAAAGAAGCTTGTCAGATATTTCCAAACAGTATGAACACAAATAAGCACTTCATCTAGATGTGAGATCCATGACAGCCTGAAGGTCAGCAGGGTAAAGGTCATGACCTTTCCTCCCAGGCACATAAACAACTCAATCTCATTTCCTGTTAATCCTGGAGGACTGA
>NC_138735.1:710000-757500 GCF_965113295.1 Leuciscus leuciscus | reverse complement strand
ACTGGCAGGACAGTGTTTCTCTGGGTTAGAGAGGGTTAACAGCGCTCCTACTACTGACTGACCCGCTTTAACTTCATCAAAAGCTCCATTCAGAAGTGTGTTTCATGTGTTTCATGTCCTCGGTTCTGTGTAAGTCGGTTTGGGACGAAGAGCGCGAAACAAGCTAAAAGAGACAGCTTTCATTTGCTCTTTTTCAACTCTTTTTTCACCATCAAAGGAAGAACATCTCACCATTACATATCCAGAACAGCTCCACAATAACATTTGAGTTTGCTTTTATTCATGCTTGTTTTGAACGAAATGATATTTTTTAACGTTCTCCATGGTAGATGTTTGAGCCTAATATGATCATTTAAATATGGCAGTTACTCAGTATAATATTAACATCTGAAGTTATCAAAAAAAGGATCTTCACATATTAAAATAATAATTAAAATATGAAATAATAGAACTGGTGCTCTTCGTGTGTCATAAATGACCGAATGTTTTTATTTTATTTCAATGAAGGGAATGTAATATATTTTAGTTTGATGTTTTATTTTTTTATTTTTAGGGGATTTTACGGCACTACATTATATTTATGCTGTATTTATAATCTATTTATTCACTTTTTGAGCATAGACCTGAAAATTACATTTCCAACTTAAACTGTGGTAAATCTTGAATGCTTTAAAGCACAGACTGAAGTTTGATCTCTTTTCAAAGACGACACTTGGCAAATTATTGCTGAAGTAAAAAAAGTTTAAAAAAAGTGAACTTAAAAAAAGCAACAGAATTTTACGTTTATTGTTATGAAAAATGCACCATTTAACCTGTTCGAAGCATGTCCATGATTTTTTGTGTATTCACAGAGCAAGTGCCAAAACCTTTACCACGTTTCCTACCATTACGTACTTTTCCACAAAGTAAAGCTGCCAGTTAATTCATCTGGCACATTTATTAATAAAAAAAAAGAATGCAATGAAAATGAACACATTAACGCAAATTAACAATTCATGCCCCCCTGCCCCCCTGCCCCTCTGCCCCTCTGCCCCCCTGCCCCTCTGCCCCCCTGCCCCTCTGCCCCCCTGCCCCCCTGCCCCCCTGCCCCCCTGCCCCTCTGCCCCCCTGCCCCCCTGCCCCTCTGCCCCCCTGCCCCTCTGCCCCCCTGCCCCCTGCCCCCTGCCCCTCTGCCCCCCTGCCCCCTGCCCCCTGCCCCTTGCCCCCCTGCCCCGTACATACATTCCAAATGTAATATTACTGACTCCCTTAATATCCTTTAGTCAGCAAATAGTGATTATATGCAATTAATTGGATATTTGTATTATCTCTCTCAAACAGTATTCAGATAATAACCATTTTATATGAGAACATTGACAGTTACATTCCCTTTTGTTTCAACTCAGATTTATCCTTGAAAGGTCCGAGACAAAGAACCGTTTTTCCTTCATTACATATTTGTGGAAGCCTTTCTCTATATGGCCGAAGCTGCATAAATGGCATTAATGTCTTCATATGTTTTTGCATCAGTTGTGTTGGTGTGAGTGTGTCGTACCTGTTCACACGCTCCCTTACACTGAGGAAAGTGTTCTGCAGCATGATGGCAGCAGGAGGGATCTGGAGAGAGAGAGAGAGAGAGAGAGAGAGAGAGAGAGAGAGAGAGAGAGAGAGTGAGAGAGAGAGAGAGAGAGAGAGAGAGAGAGAGAGAGAGAGAGAGAGAGAGAGAGAGAGTTCAGTCCATTCCATCCATAGTACTCCCAACATATTTCACTTTAAGCCCCGCTGACGGAGAATACCTTTTGTCGGCACTTTGTATTCACCCATAAATAGTCAGTCTACTGTGTAGGTATCTTGAAATGGGCAGTTGGCAGTTAATCATTATGGAATTTCACTTCTCCTCACACTATATATGGACATTTACTGAAGCTCTGGCTAGATTTAAATCAACATCAATTCTACACTCGAAGAAAGTCCATAAAAATAGCTGTTAATAAGAAGACATCTTCTGACTCGATTTCACAGGTGTTTTATCCGTGTTTTGAATCACACACTGCACTGCATCGTGTTTTAGGGTGAAATTAAACATCTGTAAACATAACAGATAATGTCCGGGGCAGAATATTACCAGCACCTTTTCCGTTTTTGTTTTTCTACAGATTCTTTTTCCTACAGTGAATGAATTTCCTGAAAACCCCAAATAAAGATACAAATATTCTTCGTCCTGGTGCAAAAAAAAAAAAAAAAACTACGGGAGAAACATCAGTTTGAACCGAGAGACAAAGTTTGAACTTCCTACTATAGGAAAACAATGGAGAATGAGACCTGAAGTCAGAACTTTACAATATAAAGCAATTGCGAAACAATTTTATCAGTGTGTGGCGTTGCATTCAGGCAGATGTACAGCTAATGATAAAACTTAAATTTAAATGCGCTAGGGTTCTATATAAATGAAATATAACAGTAACAATAACAGTAACATTAACTGTAACACTAATAGTAACATTAACTGTAACAGTAACACTAACTTTAACTGTAACAGTAACAGTAACAGTAACCCTAACTTTAACTTTAACTTTAACTTTAACTTTATATTTACATTTACATTTACATTTACATTTTACATTTACATTTAGTCATTTAGCAGATGCTTTTGTCCAAAGCGACTTACAAATTAGGACTAAATTAAGCAAGTCAACGTGAAGAGGCAAAAACAACGCAAGAAATGCTCATAATACGAAGTTCAGGCATTGTTCAGAGTAGCATAAGCCCGATAAGTGAGGGTTTAAAGGAAAAATGATTTTTTTTTTTTTTTTTTGGTTAAGTGCTCACGAAAAAGATGGGTTTTCAGCTGTCTTTTGAACTTGAACTTTAACACTAGCAGTAACACTAACGGTAGCAGTCGCTGTAACACTAACAGTAACACTAACAGTAGCAGTAACAGTAACACTAACTGTAACACTAACACTTACACTAACTGTAACACTAACACTTACACTAACAGTAACAATAAAAGTAACAGTAACACTAACAGTAACAATAAAAGTAACACTAACTGTAACACTAACAGTAGCAGTAACAGTAACACTAACTGTAACACTAACACTTACACTAACTGTAACACTAACACTTACACTAACAGTAACAATAAAAGTAACACTAAGTGTAACACTAACACGAACAGTAACACTAACAGTAACACGAACAGTAACAATAACATTAACAGTAGTGGTAGCAGTAACACTTACAGTAACACTCACAGTAACAGTAGCGGTAGAAGTAGCACTAACAGGGTTATCTTATATTATCTTATTATATTATCTTCTATTATTATCTTACTATCTAAAAATTAATTTATCTATAGAGAGTGCTGATAATGGTAATTGTTACATAGGAGAAAAGATAGAAATTAAAATTAAAATTAAAATTGACTAATACAATGTTGGCAGTATGATGTGAGGAGTGGTGGTGGTGATGGTAATGAAGATGGTAATAAATACCATAGTGAGGAGTGGTGGTGGTGATGGTAATGAAGATGGTAATAAATAATAAATGGTTACTTTGCTTATGCATACACACACACACACACCTATACATTTACACACTTTTATTTCACTTCTGGAATTATGGAATTACTAGATTGTTCGTTACTGCACTATTTTGGTCTGTATGTCTGTCTGTTAAAAAAAAGAAAAAAAAAAGAAAAAGAAAAAGCAGCACTAACAGTAACAGTAACACACCCTAACAGTAATGCTAACAGTAGCAGTAGCGGTAACAGTAACACTCACAGTAACACACCCTAACAGTAATGCTAACAGTAGCAGTAACGGTAACAGTAACACTCACAGTAACACACCCTAACAGTAATGCTAACAGTAGCAGTAACGGTAACAGTAACACTCACAGTAACACACCCTAACAGTAATGCTAACAGTAGCAGTAGCGGTAACAGTAACACTCACAGTAACACACCCTAACAGTAATGCTAACAGTAGCAGTAGCGGTAACAGTAACACTCACAGTAACACACCCTAACAGTAATGCTAACAGTAGCAGTAGCGGTAACAGTAACACTCACAGTAACACACCCTAACAGTAATGCTAACAGTAGCAGTAGCGGTAACAGTAACACTCACAGTAACACACCCTAACAGTAATGCTAACAGTAGCAGTAACGGTAACAGTAACACTCACAGTAACACACCCTAACAGTAATGCTAACAGTAGCAGTAACGGTAACAGTAGCAGTAACACTAACAGTAACAGTAGTGGTAGCAGCAACACTGACACTAACAGTAATGCTAACAGTAACGCTAACAGTCAGGCCAGCTGACAGTCTTGCCTGGGCCCGGGACGAGATAATCTTAGATACCCCCCCCCCAATTCACACCCCACGGTAATTGAAGAGAAAAAATCTCCAAATGCTCCACGTGAAACTGCGGTCTTCCGACCTTTTACTATCGTGTCAAATGATTTTGATTAATATGCGCGAGGGAGAGAGAGAGAGCAAGACAGCGCTCGACGTGTTGTTTGAAGACGTGAGTGTGCGCGCGTTATGCTCGTTATGCGCCCTGTCAGGCGATCAGTACTCATTCTATTCTACCTCACTCGCCGATCAAATAAGGCATTGACGGGACAAAAATTTGCTTTGGCAGCCACCAAAAAAAATTCAATACAGGAAAACCGCTGACAAGGCTCGTAAACGTTGGCTGCGCTGTTTCTTACCTTGCTCTACGTTGACTTTACTAGTTCCAGCTTCACCGTCACCACCTTTTTTTTAAGGGTAACTAAACCCCTGGTCAGAGCCTGACTCCACCCACTGGCAATATTTGAAAAATGCTAGAAAAGTAGGCAGAGCCCAGTGGAGAGGGGGCGTGCATCTGAGACCTATCTCTCTGCAGGCAAGGGCGTGGTTAGCTGGTACCCTCTGACATCACCGGCCACCACAACTTCCAATAGGAAAATTCAACTGCAGTAGCCACTGTTCAACCTGAAGAGGGCAGCACTCAGACGTTTTTACACCATATTTTGTCAAATTAAAACACTTTAAACACAAATGTAAAAAAAATTACTTGAATCAATGAACAGCACTAATAAAGCCCCATCCTTACAGATCATTAACTAAAAAAAGTTGGTTTAGGGTTTAGTTACCCTTTAAATATTTGTTTAGAAAATCTCCCAGGCCTCTATTTTCTTCTTCTCTTTTCTTTCCTTTTCTGAGCACCGGACTTGTGCTGACCGGATATTTTGAGCGTACTGAACTTCAAATCAAATGACAACATAAAATTTAGATTTTTGTGAAATCCAATCCAAACCAAAGAAAACAAAAAACGTTTTTGTGTTGGGGGTGTTGTTGTTTTTTGACCACTATTTCAAGGACAATTAGGAAGAAACAAATAAAAAGCTTTTATGTAACTCAAATATTACTTTTTTTTCACAAATAGGCCTATTTTAAAATGTTTTAAAAAATGATTCCATAATTTAATGAGGCCCCCCACCTACCCTGGGCCCGGGACAACAGACCCGTTTGTCCCGGTAGTGGTAAGAGTAACACCAACAGTAACAGTAGCCGTAGCAGTACAGTAGTGGTAACAGTAACACCAACAGTAACAGTAGCCGTAGCAGTAACACCAACAGTAACAGTAGTGGTAACAGTAGCAGTAACAGTAGCCGTAGCAGTAACACCAACAGTAACAGTAGTGGTAACAGTAACACTAACACTAACACTAACACTAACACTAACACTAACACTAACACTCACAGTAACACATACACACACACTAACACTCACACTAACACTAATACTAGCACTAACACTAAAGCACCAGATAAAGGAATTTCAGAGATATCCAACAGGAGAATGTATGTGAGAATGCTGAGAGAAGACATGAAGCAGAGCTGGAGAAGCGCTATTGTGTGTGAGCGACTGTTTGCTTATGATAATCACAAGGGAGAGTTGTGGCTTTGAAAACTTAAGAAAAACATATTAGGAAGAAACAAATAAAAAGCTTTTATGTAACTCAAATATTACTTTT
This sequence comes from Leuciscus leuciscus, assembly GCF_965113295.1. Taxonomy (NCBI): domain Eukaryota; kingdom Metazoa; phylum Chordata; class Actinopteri; order Cypriniformes; family Leuciscidae; genus Leuciscus; species Leuciscus leuciscus. Next base: position 751,489 of record NC_138735.1, on the reverse strand, counting down.
TTTTCACAAATAGGCCTATTTTAAAATGTTTTAAAAAATGATTCCATAATTTAATGAGGCCCCCCACCTACCCTGGGCCCGGGACAACAGACCCGTTTGTCCCGGTAGTGGTAAGAGTAACACCAACAGTAACAGTAGCCGTAGCAGTAACACCAACAGTAACAGTAGTGGTAACAGTAGCAGTAACAGTAGTGGTAACAGTAACACCAACAGTAACAGTAGCCGTAGCAGTAGCAGTACAGTAGTGGTAACAGTAACACCAACAGTAACAGTAGCCGTAGCAGTACAGTAGTGGTAACAGTAACACCAACAGTAACAGTAGCCGTAGCAGTAACACCAACAGTAACAGTAGTGGTAACAGTAACACTAACACTAACACTAACACTAACACTCACAGTAACACATACACACACACTAACACTCACACTAACACTAATACTAGCACTAACACTAAAGCACCAGACAAAGGAATTTCAGAGATATCCAACAGGAGAATGTATGTGAGAATGCTGAGAGAAGACATGAAGCAGAGCTGGAGAAGCGCTATTGTGTGTGAGCGACTGTTTGCTTATGATAATCACAAGGGAGAGTTGTGGCTTTGAAAACTTAAGAAAAACATATTCTCATCTGTTTATGCTCCTCCGGAAAAAGTCATCATTATCAAAATGAAGTACTTTCATCTCAGCCCAGACTCATCCAGGCTGATTCCTTTCATCAGTGTGATTGGATCTGTCTTGTGTGCACTGCTAAGTGCTCTTCTTCAGGGCTGTAGTGCGCTTCTCTGGATGATCTGCTTTCTGTCTCACAGCATCTGGCTTTCAATGAGCAGAAGTGAGAAACACCTTTCCTTTCATGCTTTCCACACCAGTGCTTTATCGAGCTGACACCAGTGCTTTATCGAGCTGACACCAGTGCTTTCTGAACGCGTGTGAGAATGGACACGCAGTGCGAAACGAGTTGTTCTTCTGAGGTCGAGGAATAGAAGTAAACCACTGAATGAACGCAGTCGTCTGCATTGATGGCTTCACTGACAGCAACATTCATGATGATATACAGTCACAGTGTGAGTAAAAGGAACACTAGTGCTTTAGTGTACTATACTATACACTACTGTACTATATTTAAGTGAAAGCTTTATTTAATTTCAGATGCATTTAGTGCATGAAGTCAGTGATCCGTTAGACAAGAACATTCACGTCTTCTGTTATCCCAACACTGACTTGGCTTTCTGAAGATGCTGAGGCTGAAGATGCTGATAGATTTGGTTGAGCGGCTGTCTTCAGTGTATTTGCTTCCTGATCGAGTTAAAGCTATTACATTTCAGGCAAAACGTTTTTTTTTTTTTTTTTTTTACAAACATTATTAATTATTAACTCAACAATATCATCAAATTTTAACCACATGACCTTTTTACAACCTAAACTAACCTTGCCTAATCATAAAAAGGACAAATTATCTGATCTATGTTGACTTATTGACTTTTTTTGGACACAGTCTATGACATCATTTCCTGTTTTTGCATGTTTCTGCATGTTGGTCACTCATAACTGATTAGGCAAAGTTTAAAAAAAAATAAGCAGCAGTAAATCAGTTTTGTTAAGATTAATTGTAAATAATCTCAATCATAATAATAATCATGATATAATCATGATCATATAAACAATTGTAACATTTTAAAATTATTATATAATAAAAATTATTATTATTATCATTATATTTAATGTTTTAAAATAATAATAATTTAAAATAATAACAATAATAAAAGTTGTAATTTTTAAATGTATTATTATTATTATTATTATTATTATTTAAGATGATGATAATAATAATAATAGCAATTTTAACATTTAAATTTTATTTTTTAAAATACAACAATAATAATGCCAAATTACTTGTTTGTTTGTTTGTTTGTTTGTTTGTTTGTTTGTTTGAAAAATGCTAACACTAACCTTTATGGATAATGAAATCAGGAAAGTTGCATCACCCTGACATTTTCACTTTATGCCACATAAAAATACATATCTATAAAAAAATAATGAATGATTTAATTAAAAGCATGCTCATCATTTACATGGTGTAAGTCACTGTATATATGAATAACATATTCATAGATTATTTTTAATAAATGAATAGATAGGACAGAAATTAGCATCATATCATTGACCCTTTAGCCAAGCTCAGATCCTTGGGATGGAGATCCCAGTCCAGCATTAACATGTGTGAGTGTTTCTGAGTATCTCAGTCGCTAATGTGAGCCTGTTTTTTCTGAGGAATATAATAATGGCACATCAAAGGCATTCCCGTCTTAATCTCTCCCCCTTCCTCAACACTCCTGAACATCCACTTCACCAACATCCCAAACGCTACTGTTCCCGAGTATGCTTCACTCCACTGGTTCCAGCAGCTCCCGTGAGTAAAGCAGAAGGTAAAGTGAGTAAAGCAGAAGGTAAAGTGAGTAAAGCAGAAGGTAAAGTAGAAGGTAAAGTGAGTAAAGGAGAAGGTAAAGTGAGTAAAGCAGAAGGTAAAGTGAGTAAAGGAGAAGGTAAAGTGAGTAAAGGAGAAGGTAAAGTGAGTAAAGCAGAAGGTAAAGTGAGTAAAGCAGAAGGTAAAGTAGAAGGTAAAGTGAGTAAAGCAGAAGGTAAAGTGAGTAAAGCAGAAGGTAAAGTAGAAGGTAAAGTGAGTAAAGTAGAAGGTAAAGTGAGTAGGGCAGAATGTAAAGTGAGTAAAGCAGAAGGTAAAGTGAGTAAAGCAGAAGGTAAAGTGAGTAAAGCAGAAGGTAAAGTAGAAGGTAAAGTGAGTAGGGCAGAATGTAAAGTGAGTAAAGGAGAAGGTAAAGTGAGTAAAGGAGAAGGTAAAGTGAGTAAAGGAGAAGGTAAAGTGAGTAAAGGAGAAGGTAAAGTGAGTAAAGCAGAAGGTAAAGTGAGTAAAGCAGAAGGTAAAGTGAGTAAAGGAGAAGGTAAAGTGAGTAAAGCAGAAGGTAAAGTAGAAGGTAAAGTGAGTAGGGCAGAATGTAAAGTGAGTAAAGGAGAAGGTAAAGTGAGTAAAGCAGAAGGTAAAGTGAGTAAAGCAGAAGGTAAAGTGAGTAAAGCAGAAGGTAAAGTGAGTAAAGGAGAAGGTAAAGCAGAAGGTAAAGTGAGTAAAGCAGAAGGTAAAGTGAGTAAAGGAGAAGGTAAAGTGAGTAAAGGAGAAGGTAAAGTGAGTAAAGGAGAAGGTAAAGTGAGTAAAGGAGAAGGTAAAGTGAGTAAAGCAGAAGGTAAAGTAGAAGGTAAAGTGAGTAGGGCAGAATGTAAAGTGAGTAAAGGAGAAGGTAAAGTGAGTAAAGCAGAAGGTAAAGTGAGTAAAGGAGAAGGTAAAGTGAGTAAAGGAGAAGGTAAAGTGAGTAAAGGAGAAGGTAAAGTGAGTAAAGGAGAAGGTAAAGTGAGTAAAGCAGAAGGTAAAGTGAGTAAAGGAGAAGGTAAAGTGAGTAAAGCAGAAGGTAAAGTGAGTAAAGCAGAAGGTAAAGTGAGTAAAGGAGAAGGTAAAGTGAGTAAAGGAGAAGGTAAAGTGAGTAAAGCAGAAGGTAAATTGAGTAAAGGAGAAGGTAAAGTGAGTAAAGGAGAAGGTAAAGCGAGTAAAGGAGAAGGTAAAGTGAGTAAAGGAAGTCCCAAGAGTGTTTGAGACACCAGGATCTCTGCAGGAACTGAAAACAAAACATGAAAGAGAGTCAGTTTGACGGCCTCAAATAAAGGTGATCAAACACCAATGAGAAGCAGACGAGAACCAGGCATACATGTGTCAACTGCTCCCCATGAGGATCCCATCAGCTTCAAAGCCTTACACACACACACACACACACACACACACACACACACACACACACACACACACACACACACACACACACACACACACACACACACACACACAACTGGAACAGATAAACGCTTCACTAACCTGCTGATAACCAGTTCTGTGTAGCGTTTGAATCAGGGAATGCATGAACTGATCAGATGTATTGATTGAGCCACTTTGGTTACAAAAAAGTTGTCTTTACTAACTTTTCTGGGCCGGCAAGTGTCAATAACATAGAGCCTATGGAGGAGTGAGCCAGCTCTCAGATTTCATCAAAAATATCTTAATTTGTGTTCCAAAGAAGAACGAAAGTCTTACGGGGTTGAACAACATGAGGGCGAGTAATTACTGACAGAATTTTCATTTTTGGGGGAACTAACCCCGTTTTACAATGAAGGAGATTGGTTTAATCAACAGAAACACAAAATATTATGTTCTCTGAACCACATAAATTATTATAAGTTGATTTGACAAAAGAAAAAATGTTTGTGATAAGTCATGAAAATATATTTTTTACAGTGTACACAAAATGTTGAGAATGCAGAGATAAAGACGTGAATATCTCTCCTTGAGTTGAGACTTGAGAAAATGCTGTTTTTTAAAGAATAACACGTGATGTTACAAAAGCGTACACAATGTTGATAAATGCTGCGATTTTCAATTTGGTAAAATTGTTTTCAAATTAGCATAAAAGGGCATCTACAAGTGCATAGCGTGGTAAAAGGGAAGGAAAGTAGGGTGATTTGAGTGTCTTTGTTCGGGTCGGGTCGAGTCTCCTAACGAGCTGGGCTTTTAATGACCCGCTGAAGGTGCACTGGAGCATTCAGAGCTGTGGGCTTTGTGTTCGAAGAGAGGAACGCTAGACATTCAGCTCAGACCGACGCATTACTGATGCCGGGGAAATGATGAAGAAGCCATGGAAACTGCAGGAGTGGCAGAGGAGTGAGAGTTTCCCTGAGTCTCGTGGAGAAAACACTGCGTCTGTCGCTTACAGCTTTACATTATACAAGCGCAGGGTGAACTGTGCAGTGAAGCCGACTGCGTCTCGCAGCGAGACCTTTAATGAACAATGACAGATACACACACTGATCATAATGATGGAGACTGGGAGACGCGGCCCATTAGTGAACGCAACATCGCATCAACCGTATTGAGGACAGCAAACAAAACAAAGATATGCTATTCCTTCATGTTTTTAGAAAGTGTAAAACACAGAGCTACAGATCATCATCCAAATCCATGGGAAGAAAGAGTGAGCCTGAGCGAGAGGCGTCCGAAACATGGGTGGTTCTCTAAAGAACGTTTCAGTGAGCAGTTCGTTCTAATATAAGAACATTTAACTCTTTCCCCGCCACTGGTGGAATTTTCCAGCAATCCATGATTTGATTGTTATACGGTGCACATCTTCTGGAAGAGTACAGAATCTCTGGATCAAAACAGGAGGAGAAGAAGCAGAAATCTTGCATGCCAATGTATCCTAACCAGTGTGTGAGATTAGAATAAGTGTGTCCCAAAGTATGTTGACAAGAGTATGCCAGAAGTCCGCAGACGGTCTACTGTTTCCGGTGGATTTCCGAAGTGTGGATCCGTGCTCACTATAACGGCTAATATTACCCATGATCCATTGCGCTTTGGAGGAGGATTCGGTTCAGAACTACAAACACAAACAAAATAGTTAAAAACTAATAACATGGCCGATGTGCATGACAGACCATTAAATAAAGAGGTTTAGATAAAGGGGTTTGAGTGACTAATAATGAACATTTAACCTGATAAAAAATGTAATGTTTTTAATGTTATCCATGTTATGTTTCATCTGGAACAACAGTGTGAACTTTTATAAAGAGGAGAGTGACTGGCAGATCAACGTTCTTCTTCTTTTCTCTCTGATACAGTAGGAAATTAAATTACATGAAATACGGAGGATGTTCACTGTGAGAAGATGATTGACAGCTCAGTTTACAGTGACAGGATGTGTGTAAATATGCGACAGATTGTCCATTAAAGACACAAATTTATGACGTGATAGTTTGTCTAAAATACCTCATACTCAAAAGTATGTACTTTTTCTTTACAAAACATGCACATACTACTAGGGCATAGAATAAGTAGGCAAACTGGGACACAGCAAAGTGATAGAAGCATTGCTGACACATATATAAAATAATGCGATCATCAACATTTAACAGCATATAAATCAAAACTGCTGAATGAAAAGTCTTTGACAAAAACACGATTTTCTCAGCTTTTTGTTTAAAATGTTGCTTTTTTATGAAACTTCCCCACATTTAAGTGTTGAAAATCAAAGAATGCAGAGAAAGCTAGAATCCAATCTGAGGGTCAGTTCTTTCTTGTGATATATTGCATGTTCAGATAATCAATTACACAACAAAATATTCTGGGGGCCATTAAAAGTTTGTGAAAATCATCAAAAATGCTGAAAATGACTGGAAACATTTTTTTAAAATGCTGGCGGGAAAAGAGGTAAAGATGTAAGATGCCATGGATGTTAAAGGCTCTTCATGGAAACATTGATGCAGAACCTTTATTTTTAAGAGTAGAAAGGAGAACTAAATGCATCCCATAGCTCAATATGCAAGAAAATAATTATTAAAATATGTATACACTATTTATTGAAACCCTAAACTCCAATAAAACTCATATATGCTTAAACACTAACATTTACATGAGACCTAGTGTTCAGAAACTTCCAGAATAGTAACTTAGATATAAACAATGTGAGTCATAAGATGCCATTTTTCCTCAACATAAAAATAACAAAAAAATAAGAGTTATCAATATTACTTGCACATGTGAAGGGGCTTTTACACAACAGTGGGCCGTTTTATTCAAAAGTCAGACATAATGTTTGAAATGGTCATGAAACGCTAAATTATGACTTTATATATAACTAAAGGCTATAAATACAGAGAAACTAAAGGCTATAAATACAGAGAAACTAAAGGTTATAAATACAGAGAAACTAAAGGCTATAAATACAGAGAAACTAAAGGGCTGAACAAGGAACAGGTAAGTCAAATCAATCAAACAATGAGTCACTATGACAACAAATGAGAACATTCTAGAAACCACGGAAACAAACTAGATGTCCATGAAAATGAAACAGAAACCAAACTGAACGTTACAATATTGCACAGTTTATTGAAATGAGCTGAAAATGGCTTGAATTTCAGTAACTCTACACTAACACACAGTCTGAGCGCCGCATCTGCAAACCATTCAGAAACTTTAAATCTAGCAGAGGTACGAGGATGAAGTAGAGCGAGGTGGTTTAAATGGTCATGAAAAACTGAATTATGACTTTCATGGTGCTAAAACATTGATAAACATTGAGCTCCTGAAACATGTCCTTTTAAAAGAAAAAAGTATTAAGAGAAAGAAGAATCAACCTGTCAAAGCAGACGCAGAGTGTTAATGGAGGAGCATCTCTCAGTTCAGCGGGAGTCTGTTATGCAGTTCCTTCAACAATGCCTATTGTTACGCAGCACAAGTGTGAGCAGGCAGATGATGTCACACACACACACACACACACACACACACACGGATGGACAGAGGTAATGGAGGACAGTCCTGGACGAGCTCTACAAATAAACAATGACCAGAGTCAACAAAAGCAGTGAGTGACAGAGGCCTGCTGTAATCCTGTCAGCCTGTGAAGAAGCATGTGCTGTCGCTCAGTGGGGATCCGGACACACACAATACAGCGCAAAACACACTCGCTGCGACACAATACAGCACAAAACACCAGGCTGACTCTGGGACAACACACTCGCTGTGAGACGTGCGCCACACACCGCTACACACACCGCTATACACACACCGCTACACACACCGCTATACACACACCGCTACACACACACCGCTGCAGACTCTCACGGGCAAGACTTCATCCAGGAGTTTATGCTTTTCTGTGCAGACTAAAGACAGTCCTGTTCTTCCTTTTCCTTGTGGAAAAAAGGCTAAAAAGAAAAGCTAATTTTCCCAAAGATACAATTCATTCATGCAATTACGTGACTACACCTATTCTAAATTCATCTAAAAAGAAAAGAAAGCACATGTCAGGGTGATGCAACTCTCCTGATACTATAATGGGGGGAAAAAGCCTCATCAAAATAATGTACAATATGAAAATAACTTACTTTGTCTTACAGTAATTACGTTAGTTGCTAATTAGATACTTTTTATCCAAAGCGACTTCCGAAACACTAATGGAAGGAATAATGTCCTGGAGGAACTGGAACTTTATCTGAAGTTAAAGCACAATCTTTGTGTGGGGTTTGAAACTTTTTCCATTAAATACTTGAACAGTCTGAGATCTGTGTGTCAGTCTGAGATCTGAGTCGATCGTCTGAGTGTGTGTGTCAGTCTGAGATCCGGGTCGATCATCTGAGTGTGTGTGTCAGTCTGAGATCCGGGTCGGTCGTCTGAGTGTGTGTGTCAGTCTGAGATCCGAGTCGGTCGTCTGAGTGTGTGTGTGTCAGTCTGAGATCCGAGTCGGTCGTCTGAGTGTGTGTGTGTCAGTCTGAGATCTGAGTCGATCGTCTGAGATCTGTGTGTCAGTCTGACATCTGAGTCGATCGTCTGAGTGTGTGTGTGTCAGTCTGAGATCTGAGTCGATCATCTGAGAGTGTGTGTCAGTCTGAGATCCGGGTCGGTCGTCTGAGTGTGTGTGTCAGTCTGAGATCCGAGTCGGTCGTCTGAGTGTGTGTGTGTCAGTCTGAGATCCGAGTCGGTCGTCTGAGTGTGTGTGTCAGTCTGAGATCCGGGTCGATCATCTGAGTGTGTGTGTCAGTCTGAGATCCGGGTCGGTCGTCTGAGTGTGTGTGTCAGTCTGAGATCCGAGTCGGTCGTCTGAGTGTGTGTGTGTCAGTCTGAGATCCGAGTCGGTCGTCTGAGTGTGTGTGTCAGTCTGAGATCCGAGTCGATCGTCTGAGTGTGTGTGTCAGTCTGAGATCCGAGTCGGTCGTCTGAGTGTGTGTGTGTCAGTCTGAGATCTGAGTCGATCATCTGAGAGTGTGTGTCAGTCTGAGATCCGAGTCGGTCGTCTGAGTGTGTGTGTCAGTCTGAGATCCGAGTCGGTCGTGTGAGTGTGTGTGTGTCAGTCTGAGATCTGAGTCGGTCGTCTGAGTGTGTGTGTGTCAGTCTGAGATCTGAGTCGATCGTCTGAGTGTGTGTGTCAGTCTGAGATCTGAGTCGATCATCTGAGAGTGTGTGTCAGTCTGAGATCCGAGTCGGTCGTCTGAGTGTGTGTGTCAGTCTGAGATCCGAGTCGGTCGTGTGAGTGTGTGTGTGTCAGTCTGAGATCTGAGTCGGTCGTCTGAGTGTGTGTGTGTCAGTCTGAGATCTGAGTCGATCATCTGAGAGTGTGTGTCAGTCTGAGATCCGAGTCGGTCGTCTGAGTGTGTGTGTCAGTCTGAGATCCGAGTCGGTCGTCTGAGTGTGTGTGTGTCAGTCTGAGATCTGAGTCGATCGTCTGAGTGTGTGTGTCAGTCTGAGATCCGGGTCGATCATCTGAGTGTGTGTGTCAGTCTGAGATCCGAGTCGGTCGTCTGAGTGTGTGTGTCAGTCTGAGATCCGAGTCGGTCGTCTGAGTGTGTGTGTGTCAGTCTGAGATCTGAGTCGATCGTCTGAGTGTGTGTGTCAGTCTGAGATCCGGGTCGATCATCTGAGTGTGTGTGTCAGACTGTGATCCGAGTCATCGTCTGAGTGTGTGTGTCAGTCTGAGATCCGAGTCGATCATCTGAGTGTGTGTGTCAGACTGTGATCCGAGTCATCGTCTGAGTGTGTGTGTCAGTCTGAGATCCGAGTCATCGTCTGAGTGTGTGTGTCAGTCTGAGATCCGAGTCGATCATCTGAGTGTGTGTGTCAGTCTGTGATCCGAGTCGATCGTCTGAGTGAGTGTGTGTGTCAGTCTGAGATCCGAGTCGATCATCTGAGTGTGTGCGTCAGTCTGATATCTGAGTCGATCATCTGAGTGTGTGTGTCAGTCTGAGATCCGAGTCATCGTCTGAGTGTGTGTGTCAGTCTGAGATCCGAGTCGATCATCTGAGTGTGTGTGTCAGTCTGTGATCCGAGTCGATCGTCTGAGTGAGTGTGTGTGTCAGTCTGAGATCCGAGTCGATCATCTGAGTGTGTGCGTCAGTCTGAGATCCGAGTCAATCGTCTGAGTGTGTGTGTCAGTCTGAGATCCGAGTCGATCATCTGAGTGTGTGTGTCAGTCTGAGATCCGAGTCGATCGTCTGAGTGTGTGTGTCAGACTGAGATCCGAGTCGATCGTCTGAGTGTGTGTGTCAGACTGAGATCCGAGTCGATCGTCTGAGTGTGTGTGTGTGTCAGTCTGAGATCCGAGTCGATCATCTGAGTGTGTGTGTCAGTCTGAGATCCGAGTCGGTCGTCTGAGTGTGTGTGTCAGACTGAGATCTGAGTCGATCGTCTGAGTGAGTGTGTGTGTCAGTCTGAGATCCGAGTCGATCGTCTGAGTGTGTGTGTCAGTCTGAGATCCGAGTCGATCGTCTGAGTGTGTGTGTCAGTCTGAGATCCGAGTCGATCGTCTGAGTGTGTGTGTCAGACTGAGATCCGAGTCAATCGTCTGAGTGTGTGTGTCAGACTGAGATCCGAGTCGATCGTCTGAGTGTGTGTGTGTGTCAGACTGAGATCCGAGTCGATCGTCTGAGTGTGTGTGTGTGTGTCAGACTGAGATCCGAGTCGATCGTCTGAGTGTGTGTGTCAGACTGAGATCCGAGTCGATCGTCTGAGTGTGTGTGTGTGTCAGTCTGAGATCCGAGTCGATCGTCTGAGTGAGTGTGTGTGTCAGTCTGAGATCCGAGTCGATCATCTGAGTGTGTGTGTCAGACTGAGATCCGAGTCGATCGTCTGAGTGTGTGTGTGTCAGTCTGAGATCCGAGTCGATCATCTGAGTGTGTGTGTCAGTCTGAGATCCGAGTCGATCGTCTGAGTGTGTGCGTCAGTCTGAGATCCGAGTCAATCGTCTGAGTGTGTGTGTCAGTCTGAGATCCGAGTCAATCGTCTGAGTGTGTGTGTCAGACTGAGATCCGAGTCGATGGTCTGAGTGTGTGTGTCAGTCTGAGATCCGAGTCGATCGTCTGAGTGTGTGTGTCAGTCTGAGATCCGACTCGATCGTCTGAGTGTGTGTGAGTCTCCAGATCCAGGAGGAATCACAGGCTCTCAGTGGCAGATGTTCCCATTCATGATGAAGAAGGCGTGTGTCAGTCCTGATGGATGATGCCCTCCATGTGGGCATCACAGGCTTAAAGGGATAGTTCACCCAAAAATTGTAATTAGCCCATGATTTACTCATCCTAGGTGTATATGACATTCTTCTTTCAGATGAATACAATCAGAGTTATATTTAAAAATGGCATGGCTCTTCCAAGCTTTATAATGGCAGTGGATGGCTTTATATTTTTTGAAAATCCATCAAAGTGCATCCATCCATGAGAAAAGTGCATCTGTCCATCATAAAGCGCTCCACGGGCTCTGCGGGGGTTAATAAAGACCTTCTGAAGTAAAGCCATGTGTTTGTGTAAGAAAAATATCCATATTTAAAACTTTATCAACTCAAATATCTAATTTCCGGCAGACGGCCGTACGACATCGATTTACTGTGAAAGAGTAATCCTTGTCCCGACACATGACGTATTGATGAACACGGAAGCGCTGAGGATCGAGCAAAACAAAACACCAGTCACGAATTAGGAGTCTATGGCCCTGTCCCAAATGGCACACTCCGGACTTGTGAACTTCCTCAGAGTCCACACTTTGGTGACGTCATGTCGTGCAGACCTATAGGGCCCTTGGCTCGAGTCCACGAGGGCGCATTGAGAGGTATTTTTGGGACAGACTCGATCGTCAAGCCGGAGATAACGGTCTGGTTGTTGTTGGACAGGAGAAATCACATTTTTGCGCTCCGACGTCTCATCTCCATGTCCACTACACAGCCGGCTTCTACAGTTCTGTATTTTGATATTGTGTATGCCACCTGGGCATTAGACACTAGATACATCATGCTTATTTAAATGATGTATACAGTTGTACATAATAATACATAATGTTCCATTTGAACTAAGATTACAATTTTAACACATAATGAAAATGAGCACGAGTTTCAGATGAATTTACAGGTTTCAATATTCATACTATGTTTACATATGACTCAGTAAAGCCCTGACAATCGGTTCTATTTATTTAATGAATCATAATGTGATCGTATTATTCAACGCGCTATTATTATGTTTGAGACATCAACCACTGGTCGATGACCATAATGTTTGTATAAACTGTAGATTACAACTGGTAAAATGTACATCTAGGTCATAAAAAACGTAATATTTTCTTCTCAGAGTGTCAACAATTATCCGTGAGCGAAATCTCCTCCCATCCGTTGTCTGATTGGCCTTTCGCAAGGATTCCTGGGTAAAGTGTGTGGAGCCTGCATCTATGTGGGCTTCGAGGAAGACCACTTCAAGGGTACAAAGGGGGCGCTGCTGAGCACACTTCAGAGCGTTAAAATGCTGAATGAGACGGCCTACGGACTCGTAGACTCAGCGAGCACGCGTAATTTAAGTCCACGAGACCGAAAGTCCTCATGAAGTGCGCCGTTTGGGACAGGGCCTAAAACGAGACTTTTTAAAGCGAAATGTGGGAGGAGCTTGAGTTTGTTGCCCAGCCCTGTGTGTTTGAACCGTGAGAGGCGTCAGAGCTACACATCATCACGGGTTACTCTTGCGGCGCAAGTCGACCTGCGTAATGCCGTCTGCTGGAAACTAGTTATTTTAGTCTACAAAGTTTTAAATATGGATATTTTTCTTACACGAACACATCGCTTCACTTCAGAAGGCCTTTATTAACCCCCGCAGAGCCTGTAGAGCACTTTATGATGGATAGATGCACTTTTATCATGGATAGATGCACTTTTATGATGGATAGATGCACTTTTATGATGATAGATGCACTTTTATCATGGATAGATGCACTTTTATCATGGACAGATGCACTTTTATCATGGATAGATGCACTTTTATCATGGATAGATGCACTTTTATGATGGATAGATGCACTTTTATGATGGATAGATGCACTTTTATGATGGACAGATGCACTTTTATCATGGATAGATGCACTTTTATGATGGATAGATGCACTTTTATCATGGACGGATGCACTTTTATGATGGATAGATGCACTTTTATGATGGATAGATGCACTTTTATGATGGATAGATGCACTTTTATGATGGACAGATGCACTTTTATGATGGACAGATGCACTTTTATGATGGACAGATGCACTTTTATCATGGACAGATGCACTTTTATCATGGATAGATGCACTTTTATGATGGATATATGCACTTTTATGATGGACAGATGCACTTTTATGATGGATAGATGCACTTTTATGATGGACAGATGCACTTTTATCATGGATAGATGCACTTTTATGATGGACAGATGCACTTTTATGATGGATAGATGCACTTTTATGATGGATAGATGCACTTTTATGATGGACAGATGTACTTTTATGATGGATAGATGCACTTTTATGATGGATAAATGGATGCACTTTGATGGACTTTCAAAAAATATAAAGCCATCCACTGCCATTAGTGAAAATTAAGAAGTATGAAAGTAGTTATATTGTGTACTCTAAAATATTTGAAAATAATTATTATGAAATATTATGACAAAGTAAGTGTTCATTCCTAGACTTGAAGTTTTCATTTTAACTGTCTTTCATTCATATTAATATTTTTAAGGATCCTTGTAGAAAGCTGTGTGTTTCTGAGTGCATACAGTCCTCCACGAGAGGCCCTAGAGTGAGGAGTCGAGGTTATTCATGCTCAAAACACGACGCGTATGTGGTGGAGCGTGTGAATGATTCATTAGACTTCCATTGGCAGAGATCTTGGGAACGGACACTCCCTTGGACTCGACCTCGTCGTACGAGACTAAACGCAACATTAGCAATGCAGTGTATGAGCTGTCCTTGGGTCGTCCTCGAGGAGCGTCCCTCAGTTCACACTGGACACATGTTATAAACTTATATTAAATTGTGCAGCTGCAACTTTTGGCTAGTTGGGCTTTAATTGCATTAAAACACATTAGCAGATTATTTCTGACAGAGCTGGCGACAGGAGAGTGGTGTTTTAGAGAAAGCTCAACTATATACTTCAACTTAACGTCATTAAAACAGCAGCGTTTCAGAGGCGTTCAAAGCCTTCAGACCTCAAGAGCTTTTCAGGGATGAAACTTCACTGGTAAGAGTCATTAGAGTCATTAGTTCTGATCACGGTTCACCTCAAACCTGCCTAGTGTCAGAACCTGCTTATTGTCCTTCATGGAAAACTCAGGGTTGATCTTGACGGCGTCTGTATGCCATTGTGTTCTGGTAAACGGGAGGTTTTGAGGCGACATGCGTTTCCTGCATGTTCACTTTCGGCTCAAAAGCTTGTTTTCTTTCAGTCTGTCCGGAGAACACAGGGTGTCACCAGATATGTTTCAATGGCAGGACTGTGAAGAAGACATCACCCGCTGCCCCGTCTTTACAATTCCAGGGCTCATACACACACAATGTTGAATGGTGGATGATTCTTGTCTAGTTTTTTCTACCGGCTCCTGCATTCCTATGTGGCAGGGCCTTCAGAATAATGCCGGAGGGTCAAAGGTCATTTCCTGTGCATTAATAATTGAGGAATTTCACATAAACAAGGAAGGATGGAAGGATTGACCAGGAGGGAAAACACGAGGATAAAATGTAAAACACTCTCATCATTTTGACCGAACGCAATCGCTAAGCCAAAGTTTCAAATCTTTTTGACCAAGTATTAGTCAAGCGTGTGACTTTCTCTCTGAGCCACAGCATTCCCAACCTTTCCCCAAAGCCACTGCATTGGGTTTTCAAGTAGGACATTTGACAATGATTGAAGAGTTTGCAAATGTTCAATCTGTAGTGGTGAACTTTTCAGCTTTGAAAGTAAGCAGAAAAAAACTAAATAAGGGTTTAATAATCGCAGATCATCAGAGGATAAACGAACCAAACAACCGTCAATCCGAAGGGAACAGGGAACGTTCTGGCAAAGCTATGACGTTAACAGAACGTTTGTTAAACGTTATCTGGTCTTTAATGTTCTCAAAACAAAAACAATATTTAAACATCGTTCATGAAATATTTTATTTGGACATTATGAAATTACTTTTTAATGTTCTCTGAACGTTCCCATAATGTTTGCAGAACGATCAAATGGATAACAGTCGCATAACAAAGAAAAAAACATTTTAAAAACATTTTAAAAACTGGATGTTTTAAAAGTTCTGAGAACATTGTAAAATATTGTTTTTATAACTTTATAGGAACGTTCACAAAACGTTCTTTGAGCATATTTGTGTTGGTTGAGTTACTGATTTGACAGAGTTCATGGGAATTCCTCTAAAGTGCAATAAAGACTGAAACTGCATGAAGATGCCAAAGCAGCAAAACCTACATTTGTGAAACTGAAACTCCTTTGTACGAACGGTCAGATGTTCTGTCTTCCACTGAAGCACAAGATGCTGTTTAGATCACAATCACAGTCATCGGGTTTCACACAAATTACTTCGATTAGAACAAATATATATATTTTAATGTATTTAGTTGTAGCCGAACTGTTGGTCAGTAAGTTGATTAAAAGACCAACAACTTGCAAAAAATTTACTTCAGAGTTTCTTGACTTTAAAACGTTTTTGAAAGTTTAGTGAGTTTAGTGATTTAAAATAAACATGCTTCATAAAGACATTCATCTCTCTCGACTAGCAGAGGCATTTACTCTGGATCACTTCAGTTGTTGTCCATTATGATCAGCTCGTCTCAATATTTTCAATGTAAAGTCAGAATATATTCTGAAAGTTCACAGTGACATGAAAGTGCCAGATGGCTTTGAGAACATGAAAGACATGTGGGCATCGCATGTGTCCGGCTGTACACTCCTACATATGTCCGGCAGATATACGCATACGATCAACTGAAAGCACGTGAGAGCTGGATCTTGCTCCACAGATGTTCCAGACTCACAGCGCCAACCCATCGGCTCCTCAAACCCAATAACGCGACATCAAAAGCGTCCAGTCCGAACACATCTAACGACACACACAGAGAACACGGCTGTAATGGTTCACACGTGTTTATGTGGAGAAGGTATGTCCTCCAACGTCACAACGACCAACCAAAACCTTGAAAAGTTGCAAAGAAATGTAGAATTCTGAACTTGAATGTGAACTGAAGAACAAGAACCAAAATTCTTCCTAAACACAAAAAAAACATGGTGGCCTCAACATGTGCTTCACTCCTTATTTCCCAGGATTCAAACTAGAAGAATGCCACTGATTTTTAAAGATGATTTTGATTTCCAGCGATGTCTGCCACCTCTGTTTCTCCTGTGCTCATACTTGAAGAGTCTAAATGGGTTGCAGATGTTTCTTCAAATAGGTAGAAAACATGAGACGCCTCTCGATCTGCTGGACGGGTTTCACCTCAAGGCAACGTTTGGAGGAAACACCACATGTATACTGTGAGAGGGAGAAACTGGCGAAACTACTGGTAAATAAAGGTTCAAAAGGTTAACAGGCAACTTTTGCACGGTCACATTATCTATGTAAGAGCAAGAGTAGCGTAATGTCTTCCGTGTGTGTGAGACGACTGCGTTATTTACTGGAGGAATCCGAGCACATGTTCACAAACACACACTTCAAAGCACTTCCAATCCAGATGTCAGCTTGACTTTCTTCGACACTGATAGAACATGAAAGAATTTGGCTTTAAGTTTCCCCGTATAAACAACATTAACATTTTGCTAGAGGGAAATTTTATAACTTGTTTATTTTTTTGCCAAAGCAAAACATCATGAAAAAGAGACTGGAGGATTCTGACACCACAACAAATGGCAACCGTAAAGACAAATAACAAATGTTTCCAACACCTTCTTTAACTCTTTCATATTCTCTTCATTAACATGATATTTCTCTTACAGTGATCTCTTATATTTTACATGTCAGTTGCATTGCATTTATTTAATATTTGCTAGTTTATTTACTAAAATTATTATTAACTTCATTACAACTCCACACTATAGAGAAATGTTTCCACATATTGTGTAGATTGTAAGTAATGATCAGAATTAAGAGTTAATAATAATACAAAACTTGTTTTCTTAATAGTGCAAATTAATTCAAATTGAAGTAAATTATGTCAAAGATCCCCAGAACAGATCGCCATAATAGTGACTTTAAATTAAACACTAAATGAAACTAGTATCCTACGATGCAGCACAATATAGTCACTTTTGCACACAGCGTGTTATTATACAGCCTAATGCTTGTTTATGAATGATTAATGAAAGTTATTATAAAGTGTTACGCTAACAGCGGTCCTGACAGGATATGACCGAATCAGCAGATCCGAAAGAGTCTAAACTCTCATTCACACGCATATTCAGATCATACTTCTAACAAAAACACATTTATTAAGATGTTGCTTTGACTAGTATATGAAATCTGAAGCTTTATAACAATCCAATCGCCCATACCAGCGTGCATAATGAATTCATAAGCAGTTATGGGAATATAACGGTACAGTCGAGCATACACAAAGATCGTTATGGACTCAAACAATGATGTAAAATTCATAACCAAATCATAATACCAAGCACAATTCAATAACTCCGATCCAGCATTAAACGCCTGCTTGAATAACGGTTCAGGATCAACAAGTCCGAACTCGCGATGTGTGAAAATTACGTTATTACTTCATTATTAGCGCGTGCGCTTCTACCACGCATCGACAGTAAAAACGATGTTTTCAACTGGTAAAACTAGCAGATTATTGACATTAAACAACTAGATGCATAACGGCAGAAGTAGAAGCGGACTTACCCTGAGTATAAACGAAGGCGCAGAAGTTGCCAGAGAGAAGCAAAATGATTATCTCAAAACACACAAACATCTTATTGAAATCCTAAAGTGCATGGTGGAGTCGAACGCAGAGGAGACGCGAGCTCCATGAGAGTGTGTGTGTCCGCGGCGGGTCCGCACGCACAGGCCGCACCGGAGACGCGCTGGAGACGCGCTGGAGACGCGACGCTGGAGATCTGAGCATGTGCGGGGGACTGAAGGCTGGAGGAGGGCTGGGTTAACGGAGGAGCCATGAGAATCACCGCTCTTATACCGTTATGTGCCCGAGGGGTGGGGTGAGTGAGAGAGAGAGAGAGAGAGAGAGAGAGAGAGAGAGAGAGAGGAGAGAGAGAGAGAGAGCGCGCGCGTGTGTGTGTGTGTGTGTGTGTGTGTGAGTGAGTGAGTGAGAGAGAGAGAGAGAGAGAGAGAGAGAGAGAGAGAGAGAGAGAGAGAGAGGGCGGACACAAAGACCCGAACTAAACTTCACAACATGAGAGAGACATTTATGTGTTTGCATTTCTTTAACTCTAACTAACTTACGCTGATAACTGAGTTCAGAACACAACTTCAGTTAGAAAGAAAATATCATATTAGCTTGACAGACTGAATAAAATATCAAAATAGGCAAAACTAAGAGACGGACAGACAGATAGATAGATAGATAGATAGATAGATAGATAGATAGATAGATAGATAGATAGATAGATAGATAGCCTATGGAAGCTTATGGGTAGCAAATTTCAATTGGAAATGTAATATGCAAAATGACAATGCAATATGTAAAATGGCAATGCATTTCTGTATTTTAATTTAAATTTTCCAATACATTTGTGCAATGTTTGGTGCAAAATGAAAATGAAAATTCAATTATATAATTTAAATTTGCCATTTCATACACTAGTTTTAATATGTAAATTGAATACATATTTGAACGCTTTATAAGTTGTAAAATTAAAATTAAAATGTATTACAGAAATGATTAGAGATGTTTAACATGTTCAAGCAAAAACTGTAGCAAAATTGTAATTTAATTGTTATTTTTTTCTTAATAGGCTCTATGCACGATCGCTTCCGCGTTTTGTCTCAGCCCGTCCATTTACATCCGGTGCTGCGCCCGAAGCCGTTTTTGCATTAGGTGGATATAATGGCAAATTTAACTCGCTGTTTACAAGAACTTCCAGCGGTTAACCTGAATGATGTTAACAATATTGTGAGGCAGTTAGCTCTCACACCGAAGAGTAAGAAAGACAAGGGCTTTAAATTATATATTTCGAGCTACATGGACAACTTTGAGGGTGAGTATTCTCTCATATCATGCAAAATCCGACAAGCGAATCGGTTTCTAAAATCGTTGTCTCCGTTTCTGAGAAAATGAATTTTATGAAAGTGTTGACGCTAGTACACTTTGCTATAGAACGCGCTATGCGGAAGTAAAGACGCTGGTTGAGATTCTACCGGAAATAGGTCAGCAGCGTTCCTGCATAGAGCGTATTGCATTTACACTCACAGTTAAGACACCTGCATTTCCATTAAGTGTCCCGCAATGAATGTAGCAAAATTCAATGTGCAATTTGAAAATGCATTCTGAGCCGATCACGTGCCTGCCCCGCCCTGTCAATCACTGCGTGAAGTTGGCCCCGCCCCCAACCCAATGCAAAACGTCGGCAAAATAGGCTCAATCATTTTTACTTCGTTTGTGCTGTAATCTTTGTTTGTGTGTGCTGCTTCTGTTTTTTAGATCGTAAAATAATATTTATAGGTCATTCTGATGTCACCCAGGCCACCACATGCTCCAAATAAAATAGTCTCATTCGGTTTGTGCCGGTTTTGTTTTTGCTGCTTCAGTTTTTGAAATATTAGACCGAATTATAGACGATGACGTCACCAGTCCCCCGACCTGCTCCACATTCACCCAAAATAGTCTCATATGTTTGTGCTAATTTGCGCCGATAAACGTTTATTTTGTACTGCTTCGGTTTCTTAAATATTAAAATAATATTGGTCATTCTGAGGTCACTCAGCCCCCTACTGCTCCACATTCACCCAAAATAGTATCGTTTGTTTGTGCGATCGTTTGTGCCGGTTAAAGTTTCGTGTGCTGCTTCATTGTTTAAAATATTAAGACACTGAATTTATAGACGATGACGTTACCAGCCCTCGACCCGCTCCACATTCACCCAAAAAAGGCTAGGTCGATGAATTTGACCCGTCAGATTCCATGACCCTGTGTATTAATACCTGATCAATATGCTTTATAAAATAGAAAGGGGATTCGCATGTCTGCCTCATATTTTATGATTATACAGCTGCATAAACAGAGATGGTCACACATCACATTCGTCACTTTATTGAACATTACAGTCAGTTATAAATAAAGAGTAGTCACGTTTTTAGGTAGCTATTAATACCGAATACCAACGGAGCTTTGTCATATTATGTGATCACAGAGTAATAGGCCTATGCATTTGTAAGGAAAAACTATAGGATCTCCAACATTATTCATTATTCAGTGTCTTAATATTTTAAACAACGAAGCAGTACATGAAACTTTAACCGGCACAAACGATCGCACAAACAAACGATACTATTTTGGGTGAATGTGGAGCAGTAGGGGGCTGAGTGACCTCAGAATGACCAATATTATTTTAATATTTAAGAAACCGAAGCAGCACAAAATAAACATGAAAAATGTGTCATAATCCAGCTTAAGAAAGTTCAGTGATGGTTAATCTTTGTTGTAAAAAAAAAAGTTATTCATTTAGTTAATTTATATACACTATAAGCCGCTCTGGAGAAAATCGTGTTGTCATCGTCCAGCTGACTACATCATGCGTTGTGGTCGTGCCTAGGCACAGGTCCTCTATCTGATCTGGATACGGCCCGGATCCGGCTGACTACATCATTTGTTGTGGTCGTGCCTAGGCACAGGTCCTCTATCTGATCTGGATACGGCCCGGATCCGGCTGACTACATCATGTGTTGTGGTCGTGTCTAGGCGCAGGTCCACCATCTGATCTGGATACGGCCCGGATCCGGCTGACAACATCATGTGTTTGTGGTCGTGTCTAGGTGCAGGTCCACCATCTGATCTGGATACGGCCCGGATCCGGCTGACTACATCATGCGTTGTGGTCGTGTCTGGGCGCAGGTCCACCATCTGATCTGGATACGGCCCGGATCCGGCTGACTACATCATGCGTTGTGGTCGTGTCTAGGCGCAGGTCCTCCATCTGATCTGGATACGGCTCGGATCCGGCTGACTACATCATGCGTTGTGGTCGTGTCTAGCCGCAAGTCCTCTATCTGATCTGGATACGGCTCGGATCCTGCTGACTACATCATGCGTTGTGGTCGTGTCTAGGCGCAGGTCCTCCATCTGATCTGGATCCGGCTCGGATCTGGCTGACTACATCATGCGTTGTGGTCGTGTCTAGCTGCAAGTCCTCTATCTGATCTGGATACGGCTCGGATCCTGCTGACTACATCATGCGTTGTGGTCGTGTCTAGGCACAGGTCCTCCATCTGATCTGGATACGGCTGACTACATCATGCGTTGTGGTCGTGTCTAGCTGCAAGTCCTCTATCTGATCTGGATACGGCTCGGATCCTGCTGACTACATCATGCGTTGTGGTCGTGTCTAGGCACAGGTCCTCCATCTGATCTGGATACGGCTGACTACATCATGTGTTGTGGTCGTGTCTGGGCGCAGGTCCTCCATCTGATCTGGATCCGGCTCGGATCTGGCTGACTACATCATGCGTTGTGGTCGTGTCTAGCTGCAAGTCCTCTATCTGATCTGGATACGGCTCGGATCCTGCTGACTACATCATGCGTTGTGGTCGTGTCTAGGCACAGGTCCTCCATCTGATCTGGATACGGCTGACTACATCATGCGTTGTGGTCGTGTCTAGCTGCAAGTCCTCTATCTGATCTGGATACGGCTCGGATCCTGCTGACTACATCATGCGTTGTGGTCGTGTCTAGGCACAGGTCCTCCATCTGATCTGGATACGGCTGACTACATCATGTGTTGTGGTCGTGTCTGGGCGCAGGTCCTCCATCTGATCTGGATATGGCCCGGATCCGGCTGACTACATCATGCGTTGTGGTCGTGTCTGGGCGCAGGTCCACCATCTGATCTGGATACGGCCCGGATCCGGCTGACAACATCATGTGTTTGTGGTCGTGTCTAGGCGCAGGTCCACCATCTGATCTGGACACGGCCCGGATCCGGCTGACAACATCATGTGTTTGTGGTCGTGTCTAGGTGCAGGTCCACCATCTGATCTGGATACGGCCCGGATCCGGCTGACTACATCATGCGTTGTGGTCGTGTCTAGGCGCAGGTCCTCCATCTGATCTGGATACGGCTCGGATCCGGCTGACTACATCATGCGTTGTGGTCGTGTCTGGGCGCAGGTCCTCCATCTGGTCTGGATACGGCCTGGATACGGCTGACTACATCATGTGTTGTGGTCGTGTCTAGGCGCAGGTCCACCATCTGATCTGGATACAGCCCGGATCCGGCTGACTAAATCATGAGTTGTGGTCATTTATCTGATACAGTCAAACTGTAATGATTCATGTCTGTGTTCCTCTGTCTTGTCCCATGTTTAGCAGTTCCCCGTTATGTTGATTAGTCTCCCCAGGTGTTTCTCATTTACCACGCCCCCTTGTTATCTTGTTTAGCTTGTTTGCATTTGTATTTAAACCTCTGTGCTTCAGTTGTTGTTTGTCGGTCGTTGTAGCTGTTTCCCTGTTCATGTCCTGAGTTCAGTTGTCTGCCTGGATTACCTGTTTGTGTTATTAAATGTAATGCTTGCATATGGATTCTCTCTCTGCTTCATTCCTGCCTCATCGTAACAGAACGACCGACCAAACGATTAATCCAGCAGCATTTAATGGTAATCTCCAGCCAAGTAGGCGGCCACGCCTGGTTCTTATCCCCAGGATGGCTGCTGCCATGCCTGCAAAGCCTGAGTCTCTTCGCGTCATGCCTGCAAAGCTTGGGTCTCTTCACGTCATGCCTGCAAAGCTTGAGTCTCTTCGCGTCATGCCTGCAAAGCCTGAGTCTCTTCGCGTCATGCCTGCAAAGCTTGAGTCTCTTCGCGTCATGCCTGCAAAGCCTGAGTCTCTTCGCGTCATGCCTGCAAAGCCTGAGTCTCTTCGTGTCATGCCTGCAAAGCCTGAGTCTCTTCGCGTCATGCCTGCAAAGCCTGAGTCTCTTCGCGTCATGCCTGCAAAGCTTGAGTCTCTTCGCGTCATGCCTACAAAGCCTTCACCGCTGGTCCTGCCCAGCACAAAGCCTTCACCGCTGGTCCTGCCGCCCAGCACAGAGCCCTCTTTGTCGCTGGTCCTGCCCAGCTCAGAGCCCTCTTCGCCGCTGGTCCTGCCCAGCTCAGAGCTCTCTTCGCCGCTTGTCCTGTCCAGTTCAAAGCCCTCTTCATCGCTGGTCCTAACCAGTTCAGAGTCCTCTTCGCCGCTGGTCCTACCCAGTTCAAAGCCCTCGCTGCCGCTAGTCCCGTCAAGCTCAGAGCTTCACGTCAGTCCTGCCGAGCCAGAGCTTCACGTCAGTCCTGCCGAGCCAGAGCCAGAGCTTCACGTCAGTCCTGCCGAGCCAGAGCCAGAGCTTCACGTCAGTCCTGCCGAGCCAGAGCTTCACGTCAGTCTTGCCGAGCCAGAGCCAGAGCTTCACGTCAGTCCTGCCGAGCCAGAGCTTCACGTCAGTCCTGCCGAGCCAGAGCTTCACGTTAGTCCTGCCGAGCTAGAGCTTCACGTCACGTCCGCCCGTCCAGAGTCTCGTCCCGCTGAGACTGAATCTGTTCCTGAGCCTGAGCCTGAGCCTGAGCCTGATACTGATACTGATACTGATCCTGAGCCTGAGCCTGAATCTGTTCCTCTTCCTCTTTCCACGCCTGTGTCTTCGGACAAGATGGCCGACTCCACGCCTGTGTCTTCGGACTAGATGGCCACCACCGAGCCAGTGTCTCAGGACAAGATGGTCTCCAACGAGCCAGTGTCTCAGGACAAGATGGTCTCCGCCGAGCCAGTGTCTTCGGACAAGATGGCCACCGCTGAGCCAGTGTCTGTCCCTGAGCCGGTGTCGGTTCCTGTTCCTGAACCAATGTCTGTTCCTGTGCCATGGTCACCTT
Source organism: Leuciscus leuciscus (assembly GCF_965113295.1). NCBI lineage: Eukaryota > Metazoa > Chordata > Actinopteri > Cypriniformes > Leuciscidae > Leuciscus > Leuciscus leuciscus. The sequence continues at coordinate 727,541 of NC_138735.1, read as the reverse complement.
CCTGGCCGCCTGAAGGGTCGTCTCCTTCCTGGCCGCCTGAAGGGTCGTCTCCTCCCTGGCCACCTGAAGGGTCGTCTCCGCCCTGGTCGCCTGCACTGCCTGCTCCGCCCTGGTCGCCTGCACTGCCTGCTCCGCCCTGGTCGCCTGCACTGCCTGCTCCGCCCTGGTCGCCTGCACTGCCTGCTCCGCCCTGGACGCCTGCACTGCCTGCTGCGCCCTGGTCGCCTGCACTGCCTGCTCCACCCTGGCCTCCCGTCTTGCCGCAATCTCCAGGTCCTCTTCCGCTCCACGGGCCTGGCCCTCCATCCCGCCCCCGGGTCCGCCTCCGCTCCACCACCCTCCTGAACTATTGTTTCCTGGGGAGTGTCTGGAAGCCACTCTTAAGGGGGGGGTTATGTAATGATTCATGTCTGTGTTCCTCTGTCTTGTCCCATGTTTAGCAGTTCCCCGTTATGTTGATTAGTCTCCCCAGGTGTTTCTCATTTACCACGCCCCCTTGTTATCTTGTTTAGCTTGTTTGCATTTGTATTTAAACCTCTATGCTTCAGTTGTTGTTTGTCGGTCGTTGTAGCTGTTTCCCTGTTCATGTCCTGAGTTCAGTTGTCTGCCTGGATTACCTGTTTGTGTTATTAAATGTAATGCTTGCATATGGATTCTCTCTCTGCTTCATTCCTGCCTCATCGTAACACAAACCAATAATTATTCAGACACCATATATAATTTTTTATATTTTTTTGCTTGTGTTTGCAGGACACTATAGTTCATTTATGTAAGGTAGGATAGCAAAATGTCTGAATAAATGTTTATTTGACTGTAGATATACATGCATGGAGGACAAAATGAGGCCCGATTCTTTCCAATTCAGAAGAAAACCTTTGAATGTATTAAATCAGAGAGAGAGCAGTGCACAGACACAAAGGCACTGATGTTTGGCAGGAACGGATACGCAGCCCGTCATGTTCATCTGAATGCTCAAAAAACGGTTCAGCACATGAAGAAGAATAAATAAAAACAGCTAAATCAGAATAAGCGATTCAACAAAACCATCTCGAGGTTGAGAAATAACACACATCTATATTGTTCCGCTGAGGGCTTGTGACATCTGTATATGATTCACATGACTCTCCTGACCTTTGACCTGCGGTCTCCTGCTCCTCAGGCCATTACAGCACAATCATAACAGATGTCCGCTGTTCTTCCCAAACGCATATTTGATCCACACTGGAGGGTAAAATAGGATCTTTGACCTTATCATATCAGAACTGATTTATCACAATCTGCCACTTAAAAAATAAATAAATTAGAGATATGCAAAGATATTCTTAGGAAAAAGTCTGAGATAATATCTTTTGAGGAAAATCCAGCTCCTATTATATTAAAGTCAGGAATTTTCCTCCAGCGAGTTTCACCTCAGTGAAGCCGTAGTTCAGACATGAACTGTGTTTCTGTGCTGAGAATAAAACCTGCTGTTTGGTTTCAAAGCTATTATTTTGCACTTATGGGTCTCTATATACATTTAAATATCTGTTTATCAAGCTAATGACACCCTGTTTGAAGCCAGACATAAGCGATATATCTTGAGATAATTACAGTAGGTGTTCCAAGCTAAACTAAAATTGGAGACCGTAATGGCCGTAACTTTTTCTGTCGTGAAGGCAAATAAGTGGTATTTAATGAGCTACTTTATAACTTCAGTGCAGGAACTTCCGCTCCAGCTTGTGTTGTTCTGTAATTAATACTCACAACTGAAACGTCAGTCTTTGTTGTGGCCGAGCGCAAGACGCAGCTTGAGAGACGGAAGAGCATCAGGAAGTGGCAGTAATTCCCCAGTGTGGTACACACACACACACACATACAGCAGGTCCACCATATCAAACCACTGCTATGTTTATCCACCAGAACCTCATATTAAGGTCATCTGACACCTTTATCACCCTAATGAGCAGAACTCACTGATCACAGAGTGCAGGGCATACCCACTCACACACACACACACACACACACACACACACACACACACACACACACACACACGCACGCACGCACACACACGCACACACACACGCACACACACACGCACACACACACACGCACACACACACACACACACACGCGCACACACACACACACACACACACACACACACACACACACACGCACACACACGCACACACACACACGCACACACACACACACGCACGCACACACACGCACGCACGCACACACACACACGCACACACACACACGCACACACACACACACACACACACAGACACGCACGCACGCACGCACACACACACACACACACGCACGCACGCACACACACACACACACACAGACACACGCACGCACGCACGCACGCACTCACTCACACACACACACACACACACACACACACACTCTCTCTCTCTCTCACACACACGCACACACACACGCACACACACACACACACACGCACGCACACACACACACACACGCACGCACACACACACACACGCACACACACGCACACACGCACACACACACACACACACACACACACGCACACACACACACACACACGCACACACGCACGCACGCACGCACACACACACACACACACACACAGACAGACGCACGCACGCACGCACGCACGCACTCACTCACACACACACACACACACACACACACACTCTCTCTCTCACACACACACACACACACACACACACACGCACACACACACACACGCACTCTCTCACACACACACACACACACACACACACACACACATATGATTCACCATAGTTTCTTCAAATTCTGCTGTTACTATTTAAAGTAACAAGAGCTATAGTATTTTGGTAAATAAATTAAATATTTACAGTGGTAAATTATGAGAGCACTGTAATGTAAGTCATGTCTTATAAATGTAAGAATTGTTTTTGGGGTAAAATAAAATAATAAAATAAAATACAGTGACCAAGTTTAACTTTCTAAGGATGTCGTTTTGTTCCAATAAATAACAAGAATTTCAAATGAAAAACCTAAAAAGACGCATGATGACCATCAACTAAGTAAAGCCTGATATGCGCAATTAATTCATATTTAAAGGGGTCATGAATTGAGAAATCTAATTTTCCTTGATCTTTTGACATTTCAGAACTCTTCCTCATTAGTCCAAAAACAGCTTTTATTGAAGCCAAGCTCAGAAAACCACTCGTTTCGGATTTTGTCAAGTAATAGTGTGATGAAAGCCTCAGCCACTGCAGAATCAGATCGACGCCCACTTCTACATCATCCCATCTTTAGCCCCGCCCACCGATACACACATGCCATGAGACGCAAACACAGGATTACAGCAACAAAACCATAGAGACGCACTGAGGATTACACAACACTTTTTGCGTCAAACGTCTCAGGTTACCCATGTAAGGGAACGAGACGCTGCATCGATGATTATACTTTGGGGAATCCCTTCAGCGGCAACGCTCCTGAAGTCACATGTGCAACTTAGTCCAATCTTGATTGGGGCAACGTCATCCCGTGATGCGTGCCGGCGGATTGCCGCTCTCAGGTGTGCAGGAAGCATGGCAAAGGGACGCAGCGTCTCGTTCCCTTCTCAGGGAACCATGGTTAAATGGGTAAACTGAGACGTTCCCTTTTGAAGGAACTCACGCTGTGTCGATGACGACACTTTGGGGAACGATATGCCCACTTCGCCATGCTGACAAAAAGTCTGTCCCAGTGTGAAATGAGGCACAGCTCAGGACATGAGTGCTTGTGACCCCGGGGTCGTCGGAAGGTCCAAGCTGTAAAATCGAACAAAGATGTGTGGCGAGGACCATCCTGCCGCATCACATATATCTTGGAGTGATGCCTCCAACGACAGAGTCTTTGAAGAAGTCATGCTTCGGGTGGAATGAGCTCTAATTGGCAGAGGTGAGGGCAGCCCATGCACCTCGTAAGCCATAGAGATAGCCTCAACAATCCACCTGCTAACAGTCCGTTTAGTAGCCGGGCAGCCCTTCTTAGGGGGCCTGAAGCATACCAAAAGCTGGTCAGATTTTCTCCACTGAGATGTCTTCCTGATATAAATCTCAAGGGCCCGGACCGGGCAAAGCAACTTGAGCTCTTGTTCCGCTGACACTTGAGGAGGATGGAAGGCCTGAAGGACAACTGGCCAGGCCACATTAGTGAGCCTCTTAGGTACATACCCAAGTCTTGGATAAAGAATAGCTTTTACTCCCCCCTGGAGCGAATTCTAGACAGGAGGGAGCAACCGACAAGGCCTGTAAATCTCCTATTCTCTTGAGAGATAACATAGCCAGCAAAAATGCCATCTTGGCCAGCAAAATAGCCATCTCAAGTATGCACTTGTCTGATGCCGTGTCCAGAGGCTCAAAGGGAGCCAAGGATAATCCTTCCAATACTATGGCTAGATCCCATGTGGGGATTCTAAACTGAGCCGGAGGCCTCTTCCTCAGAGTAAGATGAAGGAAACGTGTAATAAGATGATGCCTTCCCAGTGAGCTGCCATCCACATGGAAAGCAGCCACCGCTGCCACATACACCTTAAGTGTAGAAGGGGAAAGGCAGGCCGAGAAACGACCCTGCAGGAACTCCAGCACTGAAGCCACTGGGTAGTTAACTGGGTCCAATTGGTGCTCTCTACACCATGAAATGAATACTCTCCACTTCAGCGCATAGAGTTTCCTCGTGGAGGGAGCTTTAGAGTTTAAGATAGTCTCCATTACCTCAGTAGAGAGACCGGCGTTCTGGAACTGATCCCTCTCAGGGGCCAGACCCATAATTTCCACATCTCCGGCCAGGGATGTAATATCGCGCCCCCGGCCTGTGTCAGGAGGTCCCTCCTGACGGGAATCTCCCACGGGGGGCCGTCCAGGAGAGCTATCAGATCCAAAAACCAAACTCGGGCAGGCCAGCATGGGTCCACCAATAAGACTTGGTCCCCACCCTAGCAAATTTTCTCTAGAACTATGATAATGGTTCTAGGATAATGCTAGGTCAAACGGAAGAACACAATATTGGTACACTTTGCCCCCAAAAGCAAACCTCAGGAACTTCCTGTGTATTTCGGTGAGCGGGACCCGAACTGAAGTCTGTACCCTTTGTGAATCGTATGCACCACCCACTGAGATATATTGGGTAGCACTTCCCAGGCGTGCAGGATTGTGTTCATCGGAAATCGTTGGGCCCCAGAAGCGCCGTGGGCGGCGGGGTTAACAAATCGATTTCCTGAGAGCTCCACCCCAGGAGGGGTGCCCTCAGAGGCCTGATCTGACCACCAGGACCTCTTTCCTAAAGCCCGTTTTGTCAGAATAACGGTCCTCAAATCCGTTTTCTGCTTCGCAGGCTTCGTTTGAGAGTGTTGCCTCAAGCCCTGAGATCGTTGTGGAGGGGCTCGATTAGCAACACTCTCTCTTTGTGTCTGCCTGTATGAGGAGCCTGATGAACATGGCTGGAGCTTCCCTTTGGCAGCAGCCCCGTAGGATTTATGTCGACGGGGGAGGAATTTTTAAAAAGCCGCCGCTTGCTACTTGCGGGGCATCGAGGAGGAACGCTCTGTCCCTCTCTTTGATGCCAGATAAGTTTAGCCATAGGTGTCTCTCCGTCGCTGCCAGGACTGCCATGGAGCGGCCGATAGTGCAGGCCGTCTCCTTGGTTGCGCGGAGAGACAAATCGATGGCTCTTTTCAGCTCTTTAATATCTTCGGCGTTAATCTTCCCCCCATCTAATAGCTTGTAAAATATCCATGGTGTGGAGGGAAGCACCTGCCTGACCTGAAGCCATGTACGCTTTGTCGACCAAAGAAGATGTTATGCGGCATGGTTTGGAGGGCAATGCCGGGGCTTTTAACGAGAACGCAGTGTCTGGTGACAAACAAGCTGCCAATCTTTCCTTGGGCATAGGACCATAATCGCTTTGTTTCTGCCCCACTAATGATGCATAATGATGTGCTGTGGGACTAGAAAGCCTGGCTGAATATGGTTTATTCCAGGATCTCAACACACCCAGCACACACTGCACTTATTGCAGCAGCACTACACAGCACACAGTGCACTGCATTGATTAATACAATAATCTCTCATCTAGCTTGCTTTTTGACTGCACTTCCTGCTTCTCGGCCGGCCATTCAATGTTCAACCTGGCCACGGCACGAGTTATCACCTCCAATAACTCCTCATACTGTGGTGATTGGGCTGGCGAATCACCCAAATCACCACCTTCGACACTGAGCACATCAACTTCCTCAGAAGAAGATAAGCCCAGCATCAAACCCTCTAGAGCTAGCAGTGAGTACAGGAGCTAGCGGATGAGGGCTGAGAAAGGGCCAAAGCCGTCTCATACCCCTCCCCTAGCTCCATCTGTGATCCCCATGAGTGAAGCCCCCGGGTTGCTGGCTGACAACAGCTGTGATGCCGGCTCCTTTACAGCTTCCGCATTCAGCCGGCACGCGTCACGGGATGACGTTGCACCAATCAAGATTGGTCTAAGTTGCACATGTGACTTAAGGAGCACTGATGCTGAAGGGATTCTCCAAAGTGTCGTCATCGACGCAGCGCGAGTTCAGTGAGCGACATCTGCTTTGTCATCAGTAAGACATTACATGTTTTATTTTATTTAAAACATGACACTGCAAATTATCATTAATAAGTTTTTCACTTTATCGAAAAGGATGAACTATGAATAGCCTATAAGACAGTGTGACAAACAATCATACATTCATTCAAAATTCTGTTCTTTACTTGCCTGGAAATCCAGACCTAAATCTGAAAGATTAATAATCTGGCATCGACTAATGAAGCTCGGCCAGCTCGAGGGGCGGCACCAAACGTACATTTGAAAATTTCACTGCACGCAATTGGATAACACTACGACCAATCACAACAAGCCCCATACGCTCAGCTACCAGCGGAGCTAACTGGTAGATTAGACTCTCTCCGTATCCGGTCGGCAAAACAGCAAAAACGCCCTTCTTGCAAAGGAAGGATTCGAGCGGCGTCTTCTGTTCCTCTTTTAGATAAAAAGCCAAGTCTAACTCGCTTATTGTAGCCGCCAAAGCCGTTTCAAACAACTGGTGTTCATCCAGAGCCATCTTGCAATGTTTACTGATGACTTCGACGTCACAGCGCTGTCGTCATCTCGCCTCTGGCCCGCCTATATCAGATAACCTGCTGTGATTGGTGCAGCTCGGATACAAGGGCATATTTAATGAGCATCATTACTCGATGCCAGAGTAACTCGCTGAGCAAATTCAACTTGTGCTCTCGCGAGAACTCTGGATTTCTAGGGTAGTTGTTTACACAAAACACACTAAGTTATCATTAGTAAACTATAACTGTGGTAACTCCATGTCCTTATTTTTATATGCAAAACTGTTACCCAATCACAGCAGTGGGCGTTTACTTCCAATTCCTGAATGAGACACGCCCATCGAAACAGTGTTTCAAAGAGAGGGACGAAAACTGGATAGAAAATAGCTTATTGCTTCTAAATTAGGATGTTTTTTATGTAAAAAATCTTGATCACATTATACAATTTAAGAAAACAAAATTCCTGACCCCTTTAAAGCTGTGACCTCTTAAAGTGACTGTTTATATGATTTTTCCCACAACATTCCACTGTGAGGGGAAAAACAGTTATACTGTTGGTAAGTGTGTGTTGGTGTGTGTGTCAGTGCAAACCCTGAAAAACAAGCCCAACTTGTGCCAGCTCCTCTGGACATCTGTGTTCGTGTTCAGGAGGTGCAAACTTTCCCAATAAACACTGTTTCTGTGAGCGCTTCAAGCTTTCCCACCGATGACGTATCCAGAACATTTGTTCATAAATAGACAACTTTCACATCTGAGTTCAGCACAGGTCATCATATCATAATACATCACACAAAGATAAAATTTGGAAAACATTTTTTTTTATTCAACAGACAATAAACACTTGATTTGCTTTTTTAAAAAATCTATAAAAAAGGTGATTTGATTATGATCTGAACTTGTTAAAACAGATGCAAGGTCTAAAAACTGTTTCATGACAATAAAAAAATGAATGATAATTAATTTCAACAGTTAAATTACATATTTATCAATGACATTTTTTAATCATGTGCGGTCACTGTATAAATAAAACACTGAAATTAAATTAAATACAAACAGAATAACAAACAAATAAATGACATGATAAAAAAGTTTTTTTTTTTTTTTTGAAAATCAACACCAAAAATATGATTTGAAAAGTACAGTGCATGAAAATGTCATGGAGAGGGCCGATGTCCCCGGTCCAACGCTGGGATCTGGCCAATAAACACGTTACATTCTAGAACGACGGCTTGGGTTGGACTGAACGTTCATGTGTGGCTAGAGTTCATGTCGTCTCTGTCCACACTAACACAGTTTCTGCTGCGAGAGGCTTTAGTATCTCAATATCTGTAATGGCCTCTTCTGTGCTCGTGGCTGGTCTGGAGCTCTCGGAGGGTTCTGTGCTCATGGCTGGTCTCGATGCACAGGACGATGAACAGGTTGGAGCAGCTTCGGGTCTGCTGGTTCAGTAATCCGCTGTAGAGGAACGAGGCCTGACCCGTGATGGCCATGTCTCCAGCTCTCCATGACTCACAGTTCAGAGCGTCCAGTCGCTTTCCTCTCTCTGAAGAGCCGTGCCACACCGCCTTCTGAGGCCTGAACACACACACACACACACACACACACACACACACACACACACACACACACACACACACACACACACACACACACACACACACACACACACACACACATACACACACACACACACACACACATGAGCATAACTCAAGACATGTATGGCTTCAAACATCTCAAAACACTCTCAGGAACATTTCCTGATCCCAAATAGTTGGACTAGCTGCTAGTTATTACTGCTGCTGCTGTTGATTATAGGTATTGCTGTTGCTTTTTCTGCTGCTGCTGTTATTGCTGCTGCTGTTGATTATAGGTATTGCTGTTGCTTTTTCTGCTGCTGCTGTTATTGCTGCTGCTGTTATTACTGCTGCTATTATTCTTGCTGCTGTTATTACTGCTGCTGTTATTACTGCTGCTGTTATTGCTGCTGCTATTATTCTTGCTGCTGTTATTACTGCTGCTGTTATTACTGCTGCTGTTATTGCTGCTGCTGTTATTGCTGCTGCTATTATTCTTGCTGCTGTTATTACTGCTGCAGTTATTACTGCTGTTATTGCTGCTGCTGTAATTATTGCTGCTGTTATTGCTGCTGCTGTTATTGCTGCAGTTATTACTGCTGCTGTTATTGCTGTTGCTGCTGCTGCTGTTATTGCTGCTGCTGTTATTGCTGTTGCTGCTGCTGCTGTTATTGCTGCTGTTATTACTGCTGCTGTTATTACTGCTGCTGTTATTGCTGCTGCTGTTATTGCTGCTGCTATTATTCTTGCTGCTGTTATTACTGCTGCTGTTATTACTGCTGCTGTTATTGCTGCTGCTGTTATTGCTGCTGCTATTATTCTTGCTGCTGTTATTACTGCTGCAGTTATTACTGCTGTTATTGCTGCTGCTGTAATTATTGCTGCTGTTATTGCTGCTGCTGTTATTGCTGCAGTTATTACTGCTGCTGTTATTGCTGTTGCTGCTGCTGCTGTTATTGCTGCTGCTGTTATTGCTGTTGCTGCTGCTGCTGTTATTGCTGCTGTTATTACTGCTGCTGTTATTGCTGTTGCTGCTGCTGCTGTTATTGCTGCTGTTATTACCGCTGCTGTTATTGCTGTTGCTGCTGCTGTTATTGCTGCTGTTATTACTGCTGCTGTTATTGCTGTTGCTGCTGCTGCTGTTATTGCTGCTGTTATTACTGCTGCTGTTATTGCTGCTGCTGTTATTACTGCTGCTTTTATTGCTGCTGCTATTACTGCTATTACTGCTGCTGCTGCTGTTGCTGCTGCTGTTGTTATTGCTGCTGTTATTACTGCTGCTGTTATTGCTGCTGCTGTTATTACTGCTGCTTTTATTGCTGCTGCTGTTATTACTGCTGTTATTACTACTATTACTGCTGCTGCTGTTATTACTGCTGCTGTTATTGCTGCTGCTGCTGTTATTGCTGCTGTTATTACTGCTGCTGTTATTGCTGCTGCTGCTGTTATTGCTGCTGTTATTACTGCTGCTGTTATTGCTGCTGCTGCTGTTATTGCTGCTGCTGTTATTACTGCTGATGTTATTGCTGCTGCTGCTGCTGCTATTACTGCTGCTGTTATTGCTGCTGCTGCTGCTGTTATTGCTGCTGTTATTACTGCTGCTGTTGCTGTTATTACTGCTGCTGTTATTGCTGCTGCTGCTGCTGTTATTACTGCTTCTGTTATTACTGCTGGTTATTGCTGCTGCTGTTATCGCTGCTGCTGTTGTTATTGTTGCTGTTATTGCTGCTGCTGCTGCTATTGCTGCTGTTATTACTGTTGCTGTTATTGCTGCTGCTGCTGTTATTACTGCTGCTGCTGTTATTACTGCTGCTGTTATTGCTGCTGCTGCTGTTGATTATAGGTATTGCTGTTGCTTTTTCTGCTGCTGCTGTTATTGCTGCTGCTGTTGATTATAGGTATTGCTGTTGCTTTTTCTGCTGCTGCTGTTATTGCTGCTGCTGTTATTACTGCTGCTATTATTCTTGCTGCTGTTATTACTGCTGCTGTTATTACTGCTGCTGTTATTGCTGCTGCTATTATTCTTGCTGCTGTTATTACTGCTGCTGTTATTGCTGCTGCTGTTATTGCTGCTGCTATTATTCTTGCTGCTGTTATTACTGCTGCTGTTATTACTGCTGCTGTTATTGCTGCTGCTGTTATTGCTGCTGCTATTATTCTTGCTGCTGTTATTACTGCTGCAGTTATTACTGCTGTTATTGCTGCTGCTGTAATTATTGCTGCTGTTATTGCTGCTGCTGTTATTGCTGCAGTTATTACTGCTGCTGTTATTGCTGTTGCTGCTGCTGCTGTTATTGCTGCTGCTGTTATTGCTGTTGCTGCTGCTGCTGTTATTGCTGCTGTTATTACTGCTGCTGTTATTGCTGTTGCTGCTGCTGCTGTTATTGCTGCTGTTATTACCGCTGCTGTTATTGCTGTTGCTGCTGCTGTTATTGCTGCTGTTATTACTGCTGCTGTTATTGCTGTTGCTGCTGCTGCTGTTATTGCTGCTGTTATTACTGCTGCTGTTATTGCTGCTGCTGTTATTACTGCTGCTTTTATTGCTGCTGCTATTACTGCTATTACTGCTGCTGCTGCTGTTGTTATTGCTGCTGTTATTACTGCTGCTGTTATTGCTGCTGCTGTTATTACTGCTGCTTTTATTGCTGCTGCTGTTATTACTGCTGTTATTACTACTATTACTGCTGCTGCTGTTATTACTGCTGCTGTTATTGCTGCTGCTGCTGTTATTGCTGCTGTTATTACTGCTGCTGCTGTTATTACTGCTGCTGTTATTGCTGCTGCTGCTGTTATTGCTGCTGCTGTTATTACTGCTGATGTTATTGCTGCTGCTGCTGCTGCTATTACTGCTGCTGTTATTGCTGCTGCTGCTGCTGTTATTGCTGCTGTTATTACTGCTGCTGTTGCTGTTATTACTGCTGCTGTTATTGCTGCTGCTGCTGTTATTACTGCTTCTGTTATTACTGCTGGTTATTGCTGCTGCTGTTATCGCTGCTGCTGTTGTTATTGTTGCTGTTATTGCTGCTGCTGCTGCTATTGCTGCTGTTATTACTGTTGCTGTTATTGCTGCTGCTGTTATTACTGCTGCTGCTGTTATTACTGCTGCTGTTATTGCTGCTGCTGCTGTTATTGCTGCTGTTATTACTGCTGCTGTTGCTGTTATTACTGCTGCTGTTATTGTTGCTGTTATTACTGCTGCTGTCATTGCTGCTGTTATTGCTGCTGCTGTTGTTATTACTGCTGCTGTTATTGCTGCTGTTATTGCTGCTGCTGTTATTGTTGCTGTTATTACTGCTGCTGTTATTGTTGCTGTTATTGCTGCTGCTGTTATTGTTGCTGTTATTACTGCTGCTGTTATTGCTGCTGCTGCTGCTGCTGTTATTACTGTTGCTGTTATTGCTGCTGCTGTTATTACTGCTGCTGCTGTTATTACTGTTGCTGTTATTGCTGCTGCTGTTATTACTGCTGCTGCTGTTATTACTGCTGCTGTTATTGTTGCTGTTATTGCTGCTGCTGTTATTGTTGCTGTTATTACTGCTGCTGCTGCTGTTATTACTGCTTCTGTTATTGCTGCTGCTGCTGCTGTTATTACTGCTTCTGTTATTACTGCTGGTTATTGCTGCTGCTGTTATTACTGCTGCTGTTATTGCTGCTGCTGCTGCTGCTGTTATTACTTCTTCTGTTATTACTGCTGGTTATTGCTGCTGCTGTTATTGCTGCTGCTGCTGCTGTTATTGCTGCTGCTGTTGTTATTGTTGCTGTTATTGCTGCTGCTGCTGCTATTGCTGCTGTTATTACTGTTGCTGTTACTGCTGCTGCTGTTATTGCTGCTGCAGTTATTACTGCTGCTGTTATTGTTGCTGTTATTACTGCTGCTGTTATTGCTGCTGTTATTGCTGCTGTTATTATTGCTGCTGTTATTACTGCTGCTGTTATTGCTGCTGCTGTTATTACTGCTGCTGTTATTGTTGCTGTTATTACTGCTGCTGTTATTGCTGCTGCTCCTGCTGTTATTGCTGCTGCTGTTATTGCTGCTGTTATTGTTGCTGTTATTACTGCTGCTGTTATTGCTGCTGCTGTTATTGCTGCTGCTGCTGTTATTGCAGCTGCTGTTATTGCTGCTACTGTTATTACTGCTGCTGTTATTGCTGCTACTGTTATTACTGCTGCTGTTTTTACTGCTGCTGTTATTGCTGCTGCTGCTGTTATTACTGCTGCTGTTATTGCTGCTGCGCTGTTATTGCTGCTGTTATTACTGCTGCTGTTATTGCTGCTGTTGTTATTGCTGCTGCTGTTATTATTGCTGTTATAGCTGCTGCTGCTGTTATTGCTGCTGCTGTTATGATTGCTGTTATTACTGCTGCTGTTATTGCTGCTGCTGTTATGATTGCTGCTGCTGTTATTATTGCTGTTATTACTGCTGCTGTTATTGTTGCTGTTTTTACTGCTGCTGTTATTGCGGCTGCTGTTATTACTGCTGCTGTTATTGCTGCTGTTATTATTGCTGTTATTACTGCTGCTGTTATTGTTGCTGTTATTACTGCTGCTGTTATTGCTGCTGCTGTTATTATTGCTGTTATTGCTGCTGCTGCTGTTATTACTGCTGCTGTTATTATTGCTGTTATTACTGCTGCTGTTATTGCTGCTGCTGCTGTTATTATTGCTGTTATTACTGCTGCTGTTATTGTTGCTGTTATTACTGCTGCTGTTATTGCTGCTGCTGCTGTTATTGCTGCTGCTGTTATTATTGCTGTTATTACTGCTGATGTTATTGTTGCTGTTATTACTGCTGCTGTTATTGCTGTTATTGCTGCTGTTATTGTTGCTGTGATTACTGCTGTTATTACTGCTGCTGCAGCAGAGCAAGCACAGGACTTGCTACTGCCAATGCATACACGACATGCTACTCAAGTAAGACACGCTGTCTATATGCTATATGCTGCTGTATAATATAGGGTACAGGAATTACCCGTAGCAGATCTATACAGGCGGAGCTGGGAAAGGGGGAGGGTATTTAAAAGCACTGCAACTGCAACAGCAAATGCTAACCAGTATTTGAAGGTTGAGCAGCGAGCTCATTGGCTACTGAAACAGCAGGAACCAATCAGCTGTGCCCTATAGAGAATCAGCCCGTGCCATCTAGAGTTTCATGACAGAACTTTGTATATATAATTTTGTAAAAGATTCTATTTCAAATAAATGCTGTTGTTTTGAACTTTCTATTCATCAAAGCATGGCTGATGGAAGAGCAGAAAGTTATTAAACCTGTTACGATAACAGTTTTCTAACTTAATTCAATATTGTGATGAAGCTTCAGCAATTATCGTGATATGGAAATCTGATACGTCACATGCCTAATAATAAGCTTGAGTACATGCATTTCACGCTGACTTCAACGACGAGCCAAAACAGACAGAGTTCTTAAAGTGAGAACTGGGGAACCACTAACATAGGCTTTATGTATTGTCTCTTCTGTTTCATGCATTCATACAGCAGTTCTCCTGAAACTCAGTCCATGTAGATCCCAAAAACGTCCCACTTCACAAACAACCTTAAAAAGGCTCCAGCAAACCACAATTGCTGCTGCGCTGTCACTGCCTCATCTGGAGCATCGCATGGCAGGCTAAATTTACCGGCCTGGAGTATAAATACACATAAAGAGAGAAGGAAAAATACAAATGCACGGGTGGAGAAATGTGAGGTGTAGCCACTGTCGTCTGGACTGTGGTCAGTGCGCGGAGGAGGGCCGTGTGTGTGTGTGTGTGTGTGTGTGTGTCGGGACTTGGCAATACTTGAGAGACTCCAACAGAAGCTGTTTACCACTAAACCATTACTAGAGTTTGTCGACTGCCTTCAGGCAATTAATGAGGTAGAATGATAGGACTAAACTGAGATGCAATTGCTTGCCTAAAATGTGCATGAGAGAATAACATTCAGCCAACCAACACAAAGCTTTTAAGCACATGATTGGATCAAGAAGTTGTTGAAGTGTGTTAGAATCTCTCTGCTCACTTGAGGATAATCTTCAAAGCTGCGTAAGCCGTGAGCGTTTAACACTTGTTCTGAATATGTGTACTGACCAGAAGGGGTCACTCATCACGTCACGCCCGTCGAAGGAATACAGCGGGATCCCGGGAGGCAGGAGATGGTTGGAGAAGATCGACTCCCAGTTCTTGAACAGGACCTCACCCTACGCACACACACACACACATCACAGAGGGATTTAACACACACTGTCCCGTAAAATCTAACGTGTGAACACTGAAACATATGGATTTAAACTCTTAGAGGGACAGTTCCAGGGTTATTAAACTCAACTGAAACTTAAAGGATTAGTCGAATTCAGAATAAAAATGTCCTGATAATTCACTCTCCCGCACGTCATCCAAGACGTTCTTCCTTTATTCAGTCGAAAAGAAATGAAGGTTTTTGAGGAAAATATTCCAGGATTGTTCTCTATATAGTGACTTCAACGGGTCGAAGGTCCAGATGTGAGTTTCAGTGCAGCTTCAAAGTCTCGACACGATCCAGCCGAGGAATAAGAGTCTCATCTAGACAAACCTTACGCCATTTTATAACAAAATAAACATTTATATACTTTTTAACCACAAAATTTGGACCTTCAACCCATTGGACCGAAGTGAACTAATCCTTTAAACTAAAACCCTCAAAAACCATGTTACATAAAATACACCTTTACAAAGAAGCATGAGTGATCATGACTCAGAATTATAACCAACTAAGACATTTACCCTCAGGTTGACGACTGGTGTGTGAGTTCGGAACATGGGCGGCACGGTGTCAATCAGGTCCAGTAGGTGGTGTGAGAGGAAGGCCTTGTAATGGTCTCTGATGCCCATGGCTTGAGCTTGAGTTCTGCAGAGCTGATTCACTGAGTGTATGGAGCCCAGGTTCCCCGTCAGCGGAGTGTTGAGAGCCACCAGCCTCAGCTGAGAGTGTGGAGAAGCACACGCGTCAGGACACAACAGGACAACACAATACAACTGCCAATGCTGAGAGAAAAAGATAGAAACCTGCAATTCTGACTATTTTTGTAAAATATAAACACAATTAAAAAAACGTAGCTGTGATTTTTATCTTGCAATTCTGGCTTTATTTAGCGCAGTTCCGATCTTATAACTCACAATTCTTTTCTTTTCTCTTCAAGACCTTTTTTTCCTCGCAGAATTGTGATATAAAGTAGCAGTAACCTGTGTGTGGGAACCACTCATGTGAAGTGTGGATTATTGAAATGACTAGATTTTGCCACAAACAATCGCTGAACGATGGTAAATGCCACCAACACCTTTACACTGTAACCAAGGTTTGAAATGAACTTTTTCACTCACCGGACGATTTGGATACTAAATCTTTAAGTTACCGGCCATTCAGAACTTCTACTAGCCAAACAAAGAAAATAACCAGATTAACTACGTCACAGCTTATACATTCATTTCTTATTCAAACTAAATCCAGTTGTCCAGCGAGATATCTCCTCTTCCTCTCTCATCCTCTTCCTCATAAATGTGTTTTAGACAGACAGATCAATACAGAACACAGAACATCAGAAACATGAAGGATGATGGGAAATAACAATGTCTTTCTGTTCACCAAATGCTTCTTATTCTCCGCTATTGCTTCATCGCTAATGAAGTTGCGAGGCGATCGTGCTTTTTCAGTGGCCGGCCCTAGGATGTGGAACAGTCTTCCCTTATCTGTGAGGTCTGCTACGTCTGTTTATGAATTTAAATCTAAACTACAGTCTTATCTATTTACTCTTGCATATCACTCATAATTTTTGATCTCGCTAAACCCAAACTATAGTGTTTTATTGTTTGTTATTAATGTTTTGTGTGTGGTTTTGTTTTATATTTATTAACTTGTACAGCACAGTGGTCAACGTTTGTTGTGTTTATTTGTGCTTTATAAATAAATAAAATGAAATGAAATGAAAATAATGAACAAGCGCTGTTATCTGTAGTGTAGTGACGTGTGTTCAAGTGCTCCAGATATGAGCACATTCTGTGTAATACGCTGTATTTACAGTTTTTTTCGATTGCTAAACGACAGTGGGCACAACTGGAGTCACATGTGTAAAACTCTAACTCCAGTCTGCACAGCAGCAGTTCATGTGGACCAAACTCTAGTTCGGTTTTCATTGCTTGAACACAGTTTTCAAAACTCTACACACTTATCCCATGACTTTAACCACAACCTGCACAACACTGTGGATTTACAGCACTTTGTTCAAATGCTAACACACTGCTGTCAAAACTGTGAACCACACATTCAAAACAGAATAGATTTCAGCCTTGTGCCTTTCAAACACTGATGACTGCAGTCTCAGATGAAAGGCTAAGCAGGGGTCAGGTTTTAGACTTGTTAGTGAACACACACACACACACACACACACACACACACACACACACACACATATATACAGTATATATATATATATATAGGTAGGTAGAGCTCAGAAAGACTAATTTTGGAAATGAAACAAGGAAGACTGGTTGGTGGAGGGAGAAGGGTGGCAGGGAGAGGGCGGATGCGTGCCGGATGTGAGGACACGAGTCCAGAGGACTGCCAGGGATGGATAAGGCACTCCAGAAGGATGATGTTGATGTAAACCTGTGTCCTGATGCTAGAGAGAGGCAGGATTAGCCCCTCAATTATTTGTTGGAATTACAGTATGTACTTTTAGTTTTTTACGTTTTTTTTCTCATTACTGTAATTCCGTAAATTACTACAGACTATTGAAGCAAACTGCTAATGTTCATTTACCTTAAAGAATTATGTTCTAAAAATGTAAATAAATCATGTGAAAGAATGTCAAGTCAAGTCAAGTATATTTGTATAGCGCTTTTCACAAT
>NC_138735.1:687500-705000 GCF_965113295.1 Leuciscus leuciscus | reverse complement strand
GACTCCCCCTACAGGACGGTTTATGTACAACATGTGTGTAGGCATTTATTACTGTTATTGAGAAAATCATTAAAATAAATCAATTAATTAAAAGAAGTAAAAATTTTGCTCATTTCTTATAATAATGCATATTGTAGATGACTGTTTATCTTTATATTTTCATAAAGAATATTTCATAAATTGAGTCATGGTCCATGAGTTTCACCTGCTCGTCAGTTACGGGTCAGAATCGGCTTCTGCCTTTATAAATCTGTGGGATAAAGGCCATAGTTTTATGATCAGATCAGATCTGCTCATGCGTGTGTTTTACACACGAGGCGTCTGGACTGTCCTGAAGACACCTGTGGATCTGAGAAATGAGGACCTGTGGATCTGATCAGTGTACTGAGTAAACTCAGGGCCCTGTCCACACGGAGACGCGTTTCGCTGTATACGTATACATTTTTTATCGTATTGGTGTTTCGTCCACACGGATCCGGCGTTTTCGGAGACTGAAACCACTATTTTTTTAAACCGGGTCCCAAGGTGGATAAATCTGAAAACGCCGCCCTTGCGTTTTCATGTGTACGGCCAATCCGTACATTTTGTGAAACGATGATGTCATCACACCAAGTGTCAACTAGTCAGACACCGTTAAGTCACAGAACTACATTTATGGTTTTTCATATTGTTCAACAAAGTTCTTGATTAAAAAAGAAAAAAGAAAAGAAAAAAATAAGCTACTGTGCCCAATATTATTGTTGTATACAGCGCGCAAGGTTTATGCGCATGCTTTAAGTCTTCTTCTCCGTTTTTAGTGTATGTCTGTGGCAGAATTACAGCGCCACATACTGGTCTGGCATGTATACTACATCGTTTTGAGTCGGTTTCAGTGGTTTCGCGTGTACGCAGATATTTCTTGAGACGATGCCGTGTTTACGGAATTATTTTTTTGAACGGGGAAAAAAAATATCGGATAGGGAAAGCTCTGGCTTCGTGTGGATGTGGCCTCATTTCTGTCGCTGGACTGTAGAGATGGTCAGATGTCATGATTGTGCTTTAAGGTTCTTCTCACCGGAGGCTTGTCGTCCGGGTGGTCCGGGAGGTCCCGGCGGTCCCGGAGGTCCAGCGAAACCACTTCTGCCCAAACCTGGCGCTCCAGGGGGTCCTCGTGGGCCTGGGTGTCCCGGGGGCCCCACAGCAGACTCCCCTTTAGGCCCCTGCTGACGAAACCCTCCATCATCACACACTCCACAGCAGAACTACAGGAACTGCTCAAACTAAACACTCTTAGCTCTACATTTACTCTCAATAGTAACAGCATGTGGATTTGAATTAGTACGTAAATTATTAAGTTGGCTTGAGAAAGCCAACTTACTGATATTGTACTTAAACTTATTATTCTTCTTCTGACCCTACAATTTCTGACTCTAACTCGCCCTAGAGCTTTAACTCTACATACTCCAAACTCGGGTCAGACCTTCAGACTGTTCTGACTTAGTGTGCTATATCTTTTCAGACTGATTTGACTTTCAGTTTTCTTAAAAAATCTATCTATCCAATAAATATATATTTCTTTTAACTCTATCTATCTATCTATCTATCTATCTATCTATCTATCTATCTATCTATCTATCTATCTATCTATCTATCTATCTATCTATCTATCTATCTATCTATCTATCTTTCTTTCTTTTCTAACTAATCTTTTTCATTCTTTCTTTCTAAATAATCTTTCTTTGTTTCTTACTAATCTTTCTTTCTAACTAATATTTCTTTCTTTCTTTCAAACTAATCAATCTTTCTTTCTTTCTTTCTAACTAATCTATCTTTCTTTCTTTCTTTCTTTCTAACTAATCTATCTTTCTTTCTTTCTTTCTTTCTAACTAATCTATCTTTCTTTCTTTCTTTCTTTCTTTCTATCTATCTATCTATCTATCTATCTATCTATCTATCTAATCTTTTTATTTCTAACAATTTTTTTCTTTCTAACGAATATTTCTTTCTTTCTTACTAATCTTTCTTTCATTGAAACTATATCTATCTATCTATCTATCTATCTATCTATCTATCTATCTATCTATCTATCTATCTATCTATCTATCTATCTATCTATCAATGATCTATCTTTCTAACTAATATTTCTTTCTTTCTTTCAAACTAATCTATCTTTCTTTCTTTCTTTCTAACTAATCTTTCTTTCTTTCTAACTAATCTTTCTTTCTTTCTTTCTTTCTTTCTTTCTAACTAATCTATCTTTCTTTCTAACCTATCTATCTATCTATCTATCTATCTATCTATCTATCTATCTATCTATCTATCTATCTATCTATCTATCTAATCTTTTTCTTTCTAACAATTTTTTTCTTTCTAACGAATCTTTCTTTCTTTCTTACTAATCTTTCTTTCATTGAAACTATATCTATCTATCTATCTATCTATCTATCTATCTATCTATCTATCTATCTATCTATCTATCTATTAATGATCTATCTTTCTAACAAATATTTTTTTTTCTAACTATTCTTTCTTTAATCGAATCTATCTATCAAACTTTAAACCACTTTAAACTTCAACCTACTTTAAACTTCTTCAAACTCTCTGGTCCGGCTTTCTCAAGCTAACTTAAAGTTTGTCTCAACAGACTTTTTTTTCTAGTTAATTTTAAAATTAAACATTGAAAATTAATTTGATTAACTATGCCTAAAAAAATCAAGAAAATCCATAAAATACTATAATCTATGATGATGAATTATGGATATGTTTCTGGGTCAGTTATAAGGATTGCAAAAGCTGAAAAGGAAGTGTATTAGTCACGTGTTTCACTCTAATACGGATCAAAGTCAGAAAGCGAGTCGTTATCCTCAGAGTAACTGATGTTTCCCTGAGAGAGGTAATGCGCAAATCATCATGGCTAATAATTCACGATGGCACATTTACAAAAAATCACACCTTGAATCACACAGAAAGATCAAAGATCACTGGAGTTACGAGAAAAGAGAACAAACAGAGGAGTGTGAGGAGAACTGGAGACTCGGGAAGAGGAGAAACTAACACTAACACAGAACAGAACCGCTGCATTAACCCTGTGAACACCGACACATCAATTATTTTTTTTTTGTATTTGTGCTTTTTGCTGAGTCTCATATGTGATACATCAGTCTTTCACGGCTCATGTAGTCTGATATAGTGGAGATATTGAGCTCAGTTTTACTCAGAGGCTCAGCCGGAGCGAACACGTGCAGTGAGCTGCAGATGCTGATATTTATACAGAATTCTAATGCTTGTAATGTAAATCAAGGAGATCTTTATAACAGTATAGCAGATACTTACATCAAATGCATTTAAATATCTATATCTGCCAATAATGTCTTAGTAAGATGATATTTAATGCAGAGTTTATGATCAAAGCTCTGTAGTTTAAATCATATAATCCAATGCAATACTATGATGATCGAGAGATGAACTAATAAACCTTCATCAAAAGCCTGATGATCATATTTGATACTCGTGATTTTTCTAATAAATGATGTCTGGATAATCCAGTAAAGCTGCTTCAGTTCAGATGAAATATTACTAACAATATCAAAGTTATTCTCACGTTTACTTGATAAAATCATGTCAGATTTGACAGCTGAAAGACTGGTGAAGCTCGAGCTGAAGGACGCTTGTACAGTGACACTAACAGACTTACTCTCAGTCACACACAGAAGGACTGGACTGAGTGCCACAGGTTTATCAGATCATGTTGATTATTAGATATGTGTGTATCAAATATGATATAGTTGCTTTATAAGGTTAAAATAAATGTATCTTTGAGTCTGATGAAGAACTGATGAAAACAGAAACAGAAAGTGCATGTAGAGGTTTTATATAAGGCCACGTGTGTGTGTGTGTGTGTGTGTGTGTGTGTGTGTGTGTGTATCACTCACCAGCAAACCAGACTTCCCAGGATCCCCCGGCATCCCCGCTTCACCTCTCTCTCCCTTCTCTCCTATAAAGCCTTTATCAGCCTGTCTCACACACACACACACACACACACACACACACACACACACACACACACACACACACACACACGCGCGCACACACACGCGCGCACACACACAATCTGTCAATCTCAGTTGATTCATTTCTCACAGCACAAAGCTGACAGTATCAGTGAGAGGAGGCATGAGATGAAACTCACAGTGACTCTGGTTTCCAGTTTGGTGTGTGTGTGTGTGTGTGTGTGTGTGTGTGTGTGTGTGTGTGTCTATGTGTGTGATGAAACTCACAGTGACTCTGGTCTCCAGTGTGTGTGTGTGTGTGTGTGTGTGTGTGTGTGTGTGTGTGTGTGTGTGTGTGTGTGTGTGTGTGTGTGTGTGTGTGTGTGTGTGTGTGTGTGTGTGTGTGTGTGTGTGTGTGTGTGTGTGTGTGTGTGTGTGTGTGTGTGTGTGTGATGAAACTCACAGTGACTCTGGTCTCCAGTGTGTGTGTGTGTGTGTGTGTGTGTGTGTGTGTGTGTGTGTGTGTGTGTGTGATGAAACTCACAGTGACTCTGGTCTCCAGTGTGTGGCCTACGAGAGAACAGATCAGACACTCATTACTAAATTATTCATATATCATATTAAAATGATACATGTAAACTATCAGCTAATCAAATAAAAAAACTAAAAAAATATTGTCATTATTTTTTATAATATGTTTGGTGTAACTTTTGAACAGTAGTGTGTGATAATCATAAAATAACACACCTTGTGTAGAATCTCCATTTACCTGAGCAAAAGCAGAGGAAGAAAGACAGATGTGTGTTAGTGTGACAGCTGTTCAGTCAAAGCAATATACAGAAAACATCTGGATGTCAATCAAACACACGATCATGATGTTGCTCATGACATCAGTTACAGTAGAACTGTGTGTTAGTATCAGAAGTTAAAGAGAGAGAGCAATCACTGCTGATCTCAGGTTTACAGTGACTCACTGAAGTGCAGTAAGCTGATGATCCACGGGACATAAACACTGGGTTATGGATCATACGCACTGCATCATGGGATATGCTCAGCTCTACGACCTTCATGTGTGACAGAGCGCTGTTATTATAGACAGTCAGACGCATGTGTGTTCGCTGCTCAAACACTGTATGGGGGTTATGAGTTGATAACGCAGCGCAGCTTTGAAAGGGAACTTTAAATCAATGTTGAGAGATTTATGATTTGTAAAAACTATAAAAGCCGAGAAGAGCAGAGTTCTGATGCACTGTCCATAATCCCCATGAGCCCTTATGATCCTCATCAGACACACATGCAGTCGCTCCACCTGATCAAACCCATGCCGGACTCACAGAGAGAGAACAGCATTATGGGCCATAAACACAAGCTGCCAATATCTCCATCAAGTTATGCATATGTTCAGATGTTAAAATGTGTTACACTTGATATTAGTTTTACTTGATCTTAGTGCTGCGTTCAATACTATAGATCACACAATACTCTTAGATCGACTACAAAATTATACTGGTGTTCAAGGACAAGCATTAAGCTGGTTCAAATCATACCTATCTGACCGCTACCATTTTGTCTATTTAAATGGAGAAAAATCGATCATAACTCCAGTAAACTATGGAGTGCCGCAGGGATCTGTATTAGGCCCTCTGTTATTCTCAATATATATGATGCCACTTGGAAATATTATAAGGAAACATGGAATTAGTTTCCATTGTTATGCTGATGACACTCAAATATATATTTCATCACGGCCGGATGAAAACGCTAAATTATCCAAATTGACAGAGTGTGTTAAAGATATAAAAGATTGGATGATGCATAGTTTTCTTTTATTAAATCCAGACAAGACAGAGGTAATACTTATCGGTTCAAAAAACCGCCCACAAAACCTCGCACAATACAACTTTAACATAGTAGGATGTCCTGTTACTTTTTCCTCTACAGTAAAAGACCTGGGTGTTATACTCGATTGCAACCTGTCTTTTGAAAATCATATTTCATATGTTACAAAAACAGCCTTTTTCCACCTTAGAAACATTGCTAAGCTACGTAATATGCTATCAGTTTCTGATGCACAAAAGTTAGTTCATGCATTCATGACCTCGAGACTGGATTACTGTAATGCTTTATTAGCTGGTTGTCCTGCATCCTCAATAAACAAGCTACAGTTAGTCCAAAATGCCGCCGCTAGAGTTCTTACTAGATCAAGAAAATATGATCATATAACACCGATTTTATCATCACTGCATTGGTTACCTATAAAGTTCCGTATTAATTACAAGGTATTGCTACTGACTTATAAAGCCCTAAACGGCTTAGCTCCAGTCAATTTAACGGATCTTCTATCGCCCTATAATCCATCGCGCTCTTTAAGATCACTAAATTCAAGGCTTTTGGTCATACCTAGGATATCCAGAACCACCAAAAGAGGGAGAGCATTTTCACATTTGGCTCCAAAACTCTGGAATAGTCTTCCTGATACTGTTCGTTGCTCAGACTCGCTCTCCCAGTTTAAAACTAGATTAAAGTCGCATCTCTTCAGCCAGGCATTCATATAATATTTCTAATCTTACAGTTCAAACTACAATCCGGCCTCTAGTTCATGCCAGAGGAGAACTGGCCCCCGACTGAGCCTGGGTTCTCCCAAGTTTTTTTTTTTTTCTCCATTGGGTCACCTGATGGAGTTTTAGGACACCATTAGGTCACTTGATGGAGTTTTTCGGTTCCTTGCCACTGATGCCTTTGGTTTGCTCAGTTGGGGATATTTTGGGGATATTTAATTTAATTTTATCAATCAATAAATTCCTCTTGAAACAAACTTTGTTGTATTATTTTAATTGAATACTGTGAAGCTGCTTTGATACAATCTGTATTGTGAAAAGCGCTATACAAATATACTTGACTTGACTTGAGATGGGTCAAAGGTCAAGTGTGTGTTGAAACCATCTTTCTCATATCCTAGTTTAAGTGAAAGTGAAGTGAAAGTGACACGTGACGGCCAAGTATGGTAACCCATTCTTGGAATTTGACCTCTGCATTTAACCCATCCAAGTTAATGCACACACATTAGGAGCAGAGTAGTGAGTAGTTAACAGACACACACTGCAAACATGGATACACACACCCAGAGCAGCGGGCAGCCTTTGTGTGACGCCCGGGGAGCGATTGGGGGTTAGGTGCCTTGCTCAAGGGCACCTCAGTCATTTCCCACCGGTTCTGGAATCGAACCAGCAACCTTTGGGTTACCAGTTCAACTCCCCAACCACTAGGCCATGACTGCCCCCAAATATCTATATATCTTTAATATCTAGAGTGAACTGTATAATACTGATGGAAACAGATTTTTTCTACATAATTTGTATCTCTAGCCTTGGCTACCGTATATAGACCGCCAGGGCCTTACGCTGATTTCCTAAAAGAGTTTGCAGATTTTCTCTCAGACCTATTAGTCAACGTCGATAAAGCACTAATTGTTGGAGATTTTAACATACACGTAGATAATCCAAATGATGCGTTAGGAGCTGTGTTTACAGATTTATTCAATTCATTTGGGGTCAAGCAAAACATCACCGGACCAACACATCGTCTTAATCATACACTTGATTTAATTATATCACATGGAACCGATCCAACCGATATAGATATCATTCCACAAAGTGATGAAGTCACTGATCACTACATGGTAACTTGCATATTACGTACTGCTGTAATATGTCATGCGGCGTCGCGTTATCAACCAGGCAGAACAATCCTCCCATCCACCATAGATAATTTCTCAAATTGCTTATCTAATCTGTCTCGGCTGCTGCCTGAACCCAAACAAACAGATGAACTAGAAGAACTAACTAGCACTATGAGCACCATTCTCTCTAGAACATTGGATGTGGTTGCACCTATTAAATTAAAAAAGGTCAAAGAGAAAAATAAAGCACCATGGTATAACAATACTACGCATGTTTTAAAGAGAGAAACCCGTATTTTAGAGCGTAAATGGAAACAAACTAATTTAGAGGTCTTTAGAATCGCGTGGAAAGACAGTAAGTCACATTATAAAAAGGCCCTAAAAGCGGCCAGGGCTGAGCACCTCCGCAAACTAATAGAAAACAACCAAAACAATCCAAGGTTTTTATTCAACACCGTGGCTAGACTAACAAATAAACAGACGTCACCCGAACAAAATATCCCGTTACAGTTCAGTAGTAATGATTTCATGAACTTCTTCACTGAGAAAATAGAAAGCCTCAGAACCACAATTGTAAACGTTCAATCTTCAATCGCGCCTTATAATTCAGCTTCAATTATCACCCCGAAAGAACAATTACAGTGCTTTACAACTATAGAACAAAAAGAGTAAAATAAACGTATCACTTCGTCTAAAACAACAACATGTTTATTAGATCCTATACCAACTAAACTACTGAAAGAAGTGTTACCTGTAGTGGAAGAGCCTCTCCTCAATATTATTAACTCGTCTTTATCTTTAGGTCATGTTCCAAGAACATTTAAACTGGCAGTTATAAAACCTCTCATTAAGAAACCACAATTAGATCATAATAATCTAGCAAATTATAGACCCATTTCAAATCTTCCATTTATGTCTAAAATATTAGAAAAAGTGGTGTCCGCTCAACTGGGCTCTTTCTTGCAACAAAATGAGATCTATGAAAAGTTTCAGTCTGGATTCAGACCGCATCATAGCACTGAAACTGTGCTCGTTAAAATCACAAATGATTTACTTTTAGCTTCTGACCAAGGCTGTATCTCAATACTAGTTTTACTTGATCTTAGTGCTGCGTTCGATACTATAGATCACACAATACTCTTAGATCGACTACAAAATTATACTGGTGTTCAAGGACAAGCATTAAGCTGGTTCAAATCATACCTATCTGACCGCTACCATTTTGTCTATTTAAATGGAGAAAAAATCGATCATAACTCCAGTAAACTATGGAGTGCCGCAGGGATCTGTTTTAGGCCCTCTGTTATTTTCAATATATATGATGCCACTTGGAAATATTATAAGGAAACATGGAATTAGTTTCCATTGTTATGCTGATGACACTCAAATATATATTTCATCACGGCCGGATGAAAACGCTAAATTTTCCAAATTGACAGAGTGTGTTAAAGATATAAAAGATTGGATGACGCGTAATTTTCTTTTATTAAATCCAGACAAGACAGAGGTAATACTTATCGGTTCAAAAAACCGCCCACAAAACCTCGCACAATACAACTTTAACATCATAGGATGTCCTGTTACTTTATCCTCTACAGTAAAAGACCTGGGTGTTATACTCGATTGCAACCTGTCTTTTGAAAATCATATTTCATATGTTACAAAAACAGCCTTTTTCCACCTTAGAAACATTGCTAAGCTACGTAATATGCTATCAGTTTCTGATGCAGAAAAGTTAGTTCATGCATTCATGACCTCGAGAATGGATTACTGTAATGCTTTATTAGCTGGTTGTCCTGCATCCTCAATAAACAAGCTACAGTTAGTCCAAAATGCCGCCGCTAGAGTTCTTACTAGATCAAGAAAATATGATCATATAACGCCGATTTTATCATCACTGCATTGGTTACCTATAAAGTTCCGTATTAATTACAAGGTATTGCTACTGACTTATAAAGCCCTAAACGGCTTAGCTCCAGTTTATTTTACGGATCTTCTATCACCCTATAATCCATCGCGCTCTTTAAGATCACTAAATTCAAGGCTTTTGGTCATACCTAGGATATCCAGAACCACCAAAGGAGGGAGAGCATTTTCACATTTGGCTCCAAAACTCTGGAATAGTCTTCCTGATACTGTTCGTTGCTCAGACTCGCTCTCCCAGTTTAAAACTAGATTAAAGTCGCATCTCTTCGGCCAGGCATTCATATAATCCCACAGTTCAAACTACAATCCGGCCTCTAGCTCATAAATGCCAGAGGAGAACTGGCCCCCGACTGAGCCTGGGTTCTCCCAAGGTTTTTTTTCTCCATTAGGTCACCTGATGGAGTTTTAGGACACCATTAGGTCACTTGATGGAGTTTTTCGGTTCCTTGCCACTGTTGCCTTTGGCTTGCTCAGTTGGGGATATTTTGGGGATATTTAATTTAATTTTATCAATCAATAAATTCCTCTTGAAACAAACTTTGTTGTATTATTTTAATTTAATACTGTGAAGCTGCTTTGATACAATCTGTATTGTGAAAAGCGCTATACAAATAAACTTGACTTGACTTGACTTGACATAATGATGCATTTTAAATAGTAATGTCTCTGTCCAGTGTCCTTTTTCGACATGTTAAATGTAGTTACTATAGTAATAACAGTAAATTATGCATAATTACGTGTAATTAAACCCAACCCTAACCCAAGAATAAGCACATATAGTTAATTAATATTACTCAGAACTTAAATGTATGATTACACTGCAGCAAGGACAGCTTAATAATAAAGTGTAACTGATAGTAAATACTTAAAAAATTGAAATAATACTATCATAATTTTTGTTTTTGTGCAGAAATCAAACACTTCTCCTTTAATTATGAGAAAGAAATCCTCACTGAGAAGAATAATCTTGATCAGAGTTAGAGTGAGAGAGTTAAAGAGTTAAAGGATGAAGATGATGAAGAAGATGAAGATGAAGATGATACTGAGCTTTATTCAGTCACTCACGGGCTGTTTGCAGTTGGGTCGAGGAGGGACGGGAAACACAGTCTATAGGAGATAAAGACACACTGAGCAACAGCTTTACACACAGTCTGTCTGAGACAGAAGCACAGTCACACACACACACACACACACACACACACACACACACACACACACACACACACACACACACTTACTCCTCTAGGAAGCGCACACACACACACACACACACACACACTTACCCCTCTGGGACAGCTGAACGCTCCTGGACGGCCTGGAGGACCCGGAGGACCCTTTGGGAAGAAACACGAGAGGAATCATTACAGAAGCACGACAGACTTTGTGAATCATCAGGAATTAAAGACTTTGCAACAGTCTTAACCTTGTGCTGTGTTGAAAACCCTATAACACCTGTGGTGTTCCCGGTCAAAACTGAGCGGCCTGCAAAAAACTGTTTAGAAATCTTTCATTAAGCTACCTTATCTGTGTGTCCCCTTGCCCGCGCTATTTGAGCGAGGGTGACACACACTCACTCTGTGTTGTTTGTATGGGAGTGGAGCACGGGCAGCGCTCGAGGGCTCGATTTGCTGCTTCTCAGGACGCTCGCTCTCGCCTGAGCCTGTTTGATGAATCAGGCCAGGCTCGCGCTCCCCGTGGGTCGGGACCGGCATCTTCACACATGGGGTTCGCAAATGGAGCTGGTGGATGATGTTGAGACGGCTTCAGCCTTTTCTCAACGATCAGCAGCCAGCCCCGTTGGTCCCGTTCAGGAGTCGGAAGCTCTGCTGCTTCTTCCGCCCAGTGTCTCTTCCGAGAGATAAGAGATAAGAGACACTGGTATCTTATCTCTCGTCCGACGCTGCATCATCCCTGAGAGCTCTGGCGCTGCCCTCCAAACCCTGCCGTACTACATCAGCCTTGGTGGGGAAAGCATATATGGTTCTCCTCAAAGAGGTGGACGACAGCGTGGAGGTTGCCTTCGATGATATTACTGAACTCCGTCGAGCGGCTGACTTGTTTCTCTGTGCTACTAAGGAGACGGCCCGTGCCATCGGCCGCTCCATGGCAGCATCAGTAGCTACGGAGAGACACCTGTGACTGAACCTGTCGGGCATTGGGGAGAAGGACAGGGCCTTCCTCCTTGATGCCCTGCTTTTGCCTTCTGGCCTCTTCGGCCTCATCAGTCAATACTGTTGTCGAGAGGCTTTAGGAGGCGAAACGACAGTCAGCCGCATTCAAACAACTAATCCACAGTCGTCGTTCCAGATCTCGTGGGACTGCTGCCAGGGGGCACGAGGCAGCCGCCAGCTCCTCGCACCTGCAGCAGCAGAAGGAGGGTGTTGCCTCTCATGCTCCCCCACAAAAGGCCTGGGGCCAGAGACAACACTCTCAGTCAAAGTCCTCCAAAACGAAGACAGATCTGAGGACTGTCATTCAGGCGAGGAAGGCTTCGGCAAAGAGGTCCTGACGCGATGCACAGGCCCTCTGAGGGCGGTCCCCCCTGTGAGCGAGCATCAACATCTCACTCCTTCACGGAGCCCTCAGGAAATCGATGTTTGCCTCCCACCGCCACCGTCCTATAATAGATCTCAGGATATTGAATCGGTCTCTGAGGAGGTATATGCTAACTATACCTATTATCGTGAGTCAGATCAGGTCCGAGGACTGGTTTAGACGATAGATCTAAAAGACGCGTACTTCCACATATCCATCCTTCCCCATCACAGGAAGTTTCTGAGGTTCGCTTTTGGGGGAAAGGCATACCAATATCGGGTTCTTCCATTCGGCCGAGGATTGTCACCTCACACCTTCACAAAATGCTGCTCTAGCTCCACTGAGACTTCAGGGCATTCGTATTCTCAATTACATCGTCGACTGGATCATTCTGGCACAGTCAGAGGACATGGCGGAGTTGAGACTCAATGTCAAGAAAAGTTTACTAATTCCTCTACAGAGAACGATATTCCTGGGGGTAGTGTGGGACTCAGTTACGATGCGGGCACAGTTGTCTCCTGCTCGTATAAACACCATCTTGACTACAGTCACCAGTATCACGCTAGGCCAGGCCATCACTGTCAAACATTTTCAAAAAGTTATTCTGGCAGCAGCGTCCAACGTAATACCTTTTGCATGAGGGCCCTGCAGGGGTGACTCAGGACCAGAGGGTTTTCAGAGAACCAGAGAACCCATTTCGCACGATCAAAGTAACGCGCAGGTCCCTTCGTTCTTTGGTCATGTGGAAGAAACCATGGTTCCTGTCCCAGGCCCTGTGTTGAGAGCACCATGTCAAAGAAAAATAGTGACCACGGATGCGTCCCTCACAGGCTGGGGAGCGGTCATGGAGGGCTGCTACACCAGGGGTCCATGGAAGGACCATCATCTCTTGTGGCACATCAATTGCCTGGAGATGTTGGCAGTATTTCTGGCTCTCAGACATTTCCTTCCAGACCTCAGAGGCCATCATGTTCTAGTGTGAACAGACAATATGTCGGTGGTCTCATATATAAATCGACAGGGGGGCTTGAGATTGCGACCTCTATGCAGACTGGCACATCAGATTCTTCTGTGGTCCCAGGGCAAACTACTCTCAATCAGAGCAATGTTTATTCCTGGGGACAAACAATGTGGGCAGATATCCTGTTGAGGCAGGGGCTGAGGCCCGGGGAATGGAGACTCCACCCCGAGATGGTGGAGTTGATATGGAAGAAATTTGGCCATGTGGAAGTGGATCTGTTCGCCTCTCACGAGAACATACACTGTCCGCTCTGGTTTTCCCTCATGCATCCAGCTCCCCTGGGACTGGATGCCATGGTGCAGGCGTGGCCGAGGCAACGTCTGTACGTGTTTCCCCCAATCGCTCTGCTCCCAGGGGTTCTAGAGAGGGTCCGGCGGCACGGGATCAGTTTGCTCCCAGTAGCCCCATACTGGCCGGCCCGAGTATGGTTTTCAGACATCATAGCTCTTCTAGCAGGCCCTCCATGGCAAATCCCAATCAGGAAGGACCTTCTTTCTCAGGTTGGGGGCACAATATATCACCCTCGGCCGGAGCTGTCGCAGCTGTGGGTCTTGCCCCTGAGGGGGACCCAACTCGTAAATGCTGGTCTCTCAACCAAGGTTGTTGAGACCATCCTAAACTCTAGAGCCCCCTCCACGAGGAAACTGTATGCATTAAAATGGAATGCATTACATCCTCCACTGAATGAGTCGGCTGATTAAGCTAAGCTACATCTATTATGCCCGGTCTGAGCTCAGGAGGCATTTCGTTCCCCAATGTGTCGATTATCGCCCTAACCCTCAGCCACACTTCCTGCGCTCCTGAGAACGACTTGCTGCGACCTATCAGAAGCTGACGCTGTTGTAATGAGCAGATAGCTTTCGCATCACCGTCACATGCGACGTCATGAGACGTGATGACGCAACACCAATCGAGATTGGACTAGTTCCATACAGGCTTCAGACGCGTCACGCTGAAGGTGTTCCCCCATCTTATCAGGGAATGAGGGTTACAGAGGTAACCCGAGACATTTCTTTTGTGAAAAAAGCTTTATTTGTGGATAATCTTATGAATACATAAAATATGAAAAAAATTGCACTGTTTATCACACTAGTGTGCTTTAATGTTTAACCAGTATATTTGTTTAGAATTTTGTGAGTGTGTTTGTGTGTGTGTGTGTGTACAAAATGGCACAAATTCACACTTGTGGTGTTCCTGGTCAAAAATGCCTACAAAAAAAAAGTTTATAAATCACTCGTTACGCTTTTTTACCAGCAAATATCGGATTCCATCTTTTTGTCAACTTGTTGACAAAAGGTAACCCGAGACATTTGCACGTCACATGCCCATTTGCCAGACACATGCCCGTCCTTCGGATGAGATGTTAAACCGAGGTTCTGACTCTCTGTGGTCATTAAAAATCCCAGGATGTCCTTCGTAAAAGAGTAGGGCTGTAACCCCAGCATCCTGGCCAAAATTTGCCCCTTGGCCTGTGTCTATCATGGCCTCCTAATCATCCCCATATACTGATTGGCTTCATCACTGTCTCCTCTCCACCAGTAAGCTGGTTTGTGGTGGGCGTTCTGGCGCAGTATGGCTGCCGTCGCATCATCCAGGTGGATGCTGCACATTGGTGTAGGTTGAGGAGATTCCCCCCTTCTATGTAAAGCGCTTTGAGGTCTCAGAAAAAGCACTATAGAAATGTAACAAATTATTATTGTTTTCTTTAAATAAGGACAGGTTTTGTATTTATTTTTTAAATGATTGATCGTAGGCCTCATTGATCTCAGCCTCACTGATTTGAGAATAAAGTTTATCTCTGTGAAAAAGAAAACCTGTAATACTCAAAATAGTTTGTTTGTGCACATGAACGCGCGCGCGCGTGTCTGTGTGTGCGTGCGTGTGTGTTTGTGTGCGGATGCACAAGTATGCATGTATCCACAAATGCACAGGTCCAAGGCCTGAAAACGCTTCATGTCTGTGTTGTTGTGATGTAAAGTTTGCACAGCTGCCCTGAACGATGAATATCTTTTATTTCTTAGATAAAAACACGAACTTCTTGCTTGTAGAGTACGGCGGAGCCCTTTATAAATGCTTGATGCTTTAAGGAATGTCAAGGGCAGCAATCTGGATCTCATACAATTTTGGGTAAAGACATGAGTAAAAGAGCTCAATAATACGTTTTGATGAACCTGTATCTGATCAAAGATGATTTTCAGAGCATTTCAGTAAAAACACACTGCACACGGATGTACTCACAGGTAAACCCACAGACTCTCCTTTCTCTCCCTTCCGGCCGTTGACCCCTGGACGACCCTGAGGACACACACAACACCAGTTCATCATTCCAGCTTACAGAAATTAATTCCTTTATTCATCGCAAAATTCAGCTTTGATCAGGAATAAATTACACTTTACTATATATTCACATAGAGAACAGATGATTTACATTGGAATAATATTTCACTGTTTTTACTGTATTTTTGATCAAATAAATGCAGCTTTAGTGAGAAGAGACTCTTTCAGACACATTAACATCTCACTAACCCCAAACCTTTGAACGATACGCTCCTGCTCTTCTTAAGAATTATATAATGTTAATGTTCATGACAGTTATGATGTATTGTTGTATATTGAGTTTTTCAGGAAACTTACCGGACGTCCTGGAAATCCGAATTCCCCCTTTGGTCCAGTGGGTCCGATGAGGCCCTGGATCAGATTAATAACACACAGATCAGAGATCAGATCAGACTGAACCCTCTGTGTGTGTCTGTTCTTGGGATTCGACTTATTATAAAACACAATCAGCAAAAGCACTTAAAAAGAAAAAAATATGTGAATTGTAAAATGTCAGAGGAGTCAGACCGACTCAGTCTATTTAAACTTTTAATCCGTCTATTAAAACTCTTAATGTAGTTTGTATATTGTGTTTTCTATCAAGAGCAAGCAATCTATAATGACTTCTAAATGCATGTCAAGGTGAAGTGATAAGTAAGTAGTTGTGGAAAAGTGTCAAAACGACCCATTTTAGTGTCTTTGTTGCAGTGTGCTGAGTAGCTCCGCCCACACCGTAATCTCATTGGTCCATTTCAGAAAGGTGTATTTTAAATATCAAGTATGATCTGACTGACTGTGATTTTGTCGCTTCTTGTGGTATTTTAGTTTTCAGAAAGAAAGACTTCAGAGATTTCAGTTAATAACAAACTCAAGACATCAGGTGGAGCCGATGTGACGGAGGAGTAGCAGGAGTAGGAATTTATGTGATGAGGAGTAGCAGGAGTAGGAGTGATGTGATAGAGGAGTAGCAGGAGTAGGAGTGCTGTGATGGAGGAGTAGCAGGAGTAGGAGTGATGTGACGGAGGAGTAGCAGGAGTAGGAGTGATGTGATGAGGAGTAGCAGGAGTAGGAGTGATGTGATGGAGGAGTAGCAGGAGTAGGAGTGATGTGATGAGGAGTAGCAGGAGTAGGAGTAGGAGTGATGTGATGAGGAGGAGTAGCAGGAGTAGGAGTGATGTGACGGAGGAGTAGCAGGAGTAGGAGTGATGTGATGAGGAGGAGTAGCAGGAGTAGGAGTGATGTGATGAGGAGTAGTAGGAGTGATGTGATGGAGGAGTAGCAGGAGTAGGAGTGATGTGACGGAGGAGTAGCAGGAGTAGGAGTGATGTGATGAGGAGTAGTAGGAGTGATGTGATGGAGGAGTAGCAGGAGTAGGAGTGATGTGACGGAGGAGTAGCAGGAGTAGGAGTGATGTGATGAGGAGTAGCAGGAGTAGGAGTGATGTGATGGAGGAGTAGCAGGAGTAGGAGTGATGTGACGGAGGAGTAGCAGGAGTAGGAGTGATGTTTAGAGGAGTAGCAGGAGTAGGAGTGATGTGATGAGGAGTAGCAGGAGTAGGAGTGATGTGATGGAGGAGTAGCAGGAGTAGGAGTGATGTGATGAGGAGGAGTAGCAGGAGTAGGAGTGATGTGATGAGGAGTAGTAGGAGTGATGTGATGCAGGAGTAGCAGGAGTAGGAGTGATGTGACGGAGGAGTAGCAGGAGTAGGAGTGATGTGATGAGGAGTAGTAGGAGTGATGTGATGGAGGAGTAGCAGGAGTAGGAGTGATGTGACGGAGGAGTAGCAGGAGTAGGAGTGATGTGATGAGGAGTAGTAGGAGTGATGTGATGGAGGAGTAGCAGGAGTAGGAGTGATGTGACGGAGGAGTAGCAGGAGTAGGAGTGATGTGATGAGGAGTAGCAGGAGTAGGAGTGATGTGATGGAGGAGTAGCAGGAGTAGGAGTGATGTGATGAGGAGTAGCAGGAGTAGGAGTGATGTGATGGAGGAGTAGCAGGAGTAGGAGTGATGTGATGGAGGAGTAGCAGGAGTAGGAGTGATGTGATGAGGAGTAACA
>NC_138735.1:587500-682500 GCF_965113295.1 Leuciscus leuciscus | reverse complement strand
TCTTTCGTTCCACCACACAAAGAGGGAAGATTACTTTACTTTTGTTACATGTCTCTTCTGGATTTTATAATGGATTTAATTTTTTGTTTAAAAGTGAATCTTCATAATAATTGCTTCTTTAAAGGGATACTTCACCTCTGGAAAGATGAATGTGTCATTGGGTCATTTATGTAGAAGATGGGTCATTTATGTAGAAGAAATGTGAAATTATTTTTGAATTTGGAGATTTCTAGACTGAGAGAAGCCAGAAAATGTATTTTTGTCTCATGTGGATGAAAGACAACAACTCCCAGAATGCACTTGCTTCACTGGCCTAGGAGGCCACTCCCAAGCCACGCCTACCGGTTAGAGAGCGCAGTTGAAAACAACAAGGCTAGGCTACTAGTGAGACTCCGTGACGAGTTTGCCCGGGATTTCGAGATCGCCCAAAATGTCCGGGATTCGGCTTAGGAGGCTGAGGGGCGCGGGAGAACGGCGAGCAGGACGAGGCTGAGGGTCGCGGGAGAACGGCGAGCAGGACGAGGCTGAGGGGCGCGGGAGAACGGCGAGCAGGACGAGACTGAGGGTCGCGGGAGCACGGCGAGCAGGACAAGGCTGAGGGGCGCGGGAGAACGGCGAGCAGGACGAGGCTGAGGGGCGCGGGAGAACGGCGAGCAGGACGAGGCTGAGGGGCGCGGGAGAACGGCGAGCAGGACGAGGCTGAGTGGCGCGGGAGAACGGCGAGCAGGACGAGACTGAGGGGCGCGGGAGCACGGCGAGCAGGACAAGGCTGAGGGGCGCGGGAGAACGGCGAGCAGGACGAGGCTGAGGGGCGCGGGAGAACGGCGAGCAGGACGAGGCTGAGGGGCGCGGGAGAACGGCGAGCAGGACGAGGCTGAGGGGCGCGGGAGAACGGCGAGCAGGACGAGGCTGAGTGGCGCGGGAGAACGGCGAGCAGGACGAGGCTGAGGGGTGCAGGAGAACGGCGCGAGGCTGGTGCCGTGATTACTGAGACGCACCGGTCTCGTATCTCTCACGGAGGAGCGGGAATTTTCTTAGCACTGCTATAACGCACATCAACCGATCACTTGTTTAGCGTTCATGTAAACACTACATTCAGATTCACCAATCGGAATGAATTCAGTTAGACTGAAACAAAAGGTGTGCATGTAAACAATAAATGGCGACTGCAGAAAGCAAAAGCTGAATCCCGGACATTCTGGACGATCTCAACGGCCGGACATGTCCGGGAAAAAGAGGATGGTAACCCCTACTACTCAGCTTTCTCCTACTACTCAGCTTTCTCCACAGAACAAGAGCCTGTTAGCTTAGCTTCCAAAGAAAGATGGCTGATACTATGTGTACATTCTGTGAGTGAGATCCCTCTATGGGCGGGTTGAACACATGTGGGACAGCTCCTCCTACTGGCTGTAGTCTCTCGCCTCTGGCCAAAACATCCTCACAAATGACGATTTTTGCGTCATCGGAGGATTTTTTCCAGAAAAAAAATACATAAAGCTCTCATCTCAGGAGGATATGAGGGAGGAAAGCACGGTAATTCTAAAATACTACAGGTTTTCTACTAATACAAAGCTTAATGCTAAATCCTGAAGTATCCCTTTAATAATATTAATAATACTGCAAAATGATATTCAGGGATGGTCAAAGAAGTCAGACAACATTTCTAAGCGGCATGCACTGAATGTAGTCACTGATAGATGTACTCATATTATGTGTGCGGTTTCTGATTAACTATTGTTTTTTGATTCACTGTCTTTTTTGATTCAATTGATTTTCTGAATTACTTGATTTGTTGTCTTTTCTGATTTGTGATTTTCATTTGCACTTCAGGGTCACCGTATAAATATGATTAAACAAGAAGAGGTTGTGTTTTGAGGGTCCTGGAGCTTCACGGACGCTGTGGACGTGAGACGAGGGAGATGTGAAGAGCTTCTTACCAATGGACCTTGTGCTTCCAGAAGCCCTGAGAGGTTGAAGACTCCTTCAGTGTCGTTGAGCATTAGCTGAGGGTGAGAAAGAGTTCAGTGTATTAACACCCGGCCCTGTCAGATGAGTCCAGTGTGAGCTTTAGATAAGCGCAGGCATTAAAGTGCTCGCCTCCTGCAGGCTGATGGCGGGTCCCGGGGGTCCTGGAGGTCCTGGAGGACCAGGGAAGCTCACTCCGTCACGGCCGCTCTCTCCCTGAAACACACACCTCCACCGTTAGCATCAGAGCAGACGCCGAGGCTCTGAGAGATACGGCACAGAGGAGAATTAGCTACAAACCTTCTGACCCGGATCACCTTTCGCTCCCCTTTCCCCCTGGAAAAAGAAAAATAGGTAATTAGAATCAAATTTTAACATTTAAAACATTTCTAGATGTTTTTTTTTGTTGTTTTTTTATAAATATAATTGCGTTGTTTTTTGCCTCTTCACGATGACTTGCTTAATTTAGTCCCAATTTGTAAGTCGCTTTGGACAAAAGCGTCTGCTAAATGACTAAATGTAAATGTAAATATAAATATAAATATTTTTATGGGAAAAGAATGAATAGATTGCACAAATTTCTATAGTGTGTTTTGTTTTGTAAATATACTTGTAGCCCAGGGTGTCCTGGCGACCCGGGCTGTCCATCGGCTCCTCCGGCACCCGGCTCCCCCTAGTGGAGTGGAGGAGACATGATCACGCAACATTACAAGCTTTAAATGTTAAATCACATGTTAAATGAATGTCTGTGTGTTACTAACACGTATCAGAAGTCTTATAATATTTATATAATATATAAAAAAGAATATATGACGTAGTTCTCCTGTGCAGAACTTCTATGAATTTGTGATGCTAAATTAATGGCGTATCATTGGAGCAGAGGAATCTTATTTCACTGATCAGTTCCTGAGTCCAACGTCTGCAGCTGCTGTGTGATGTAATATAAAGCCATTATAAAGTGTGTTCTACTCTGAGGTACACTCAGAAGAAGGGGTTCAAAGCCGGCGAGGCCTTGATTCCACTGACCCTCACACATGTGTTGAAGAACACTGGAGGATAATGGGGAACACATGGCTGGGAACAGCGGGCTCCCTTTGGAAAGCGGGAATGGAAACAGTTGTGGAAGTGTGTGTATGAACGTGATGATGTTTTTGTGTGTGAGGAGAACAGACCTTCACTGAAACACCCGGAGGGCCGTCGGCTCCGTCCTTCCCCTAAAAGTGTAGAGTTGTGTTCATTTATAATCAGAGTTGGAGGAACAAATCCAAGGTTTTGCACATCTGACTCTAATGAAGGGTTATAAGACAGATATGCATTCCCAAAATGTATAAGAACCCTGGGAATGATGGGTAAAATCACATGGCAGATGCCATAACACAGTTTGTAAGAGTATTGACCGATCATGATTAGTTTTAGTGCAGATCTGCATCAGTAACTCTACCTGTGGTCCGGGCGGTCCGGGGATCCCGGGAAGACCCTGAGGGAGAGAACAGGCATGAGAATGAGCTGTTGTTCGGCTCAAACACAGAGAAAACACTCTGCGAGTGTAAATGTACGTACGGGTGGTCCTCTGGGCAGCACAGGTCTGAAGCCACCGTTTCCATCCAGGCCTGAGCCCTCCAGATCCTGCATAAAACCAGCAGATGTATGAACAAAAAACACTGTTTTATGACCAAAATATGAACCAATATGACCAAAAAACACTGTTTTACGACCAAAATATGAACCAATATGACCAAAAAACACTGCAACAGTGACACAATGAACATGTGAACAAATACAAAGTTACAGATGTTACCCACTTCTTTAACAAAACATCCAGCACTCACATGTAAACAAAGAATAAATAAATAAGTAATAACTTAATAAATAAATGAGTAAAATAAATAAACAAGAAATCAAATAAACAAATACATGCATGCATATTCTTAATCCTTCCCTTGATTTTAAGCAGCTAAATGTACAGACTCAGAAGGGCTGAAGGTCAGAGAAACACACCATCATGTCGAAGCTGAAGGGTTTTCCCGCTGGTCCGGGGGGGCCGGGGGGTCCGGGGGGGCCCTCAGCTCCCTCAGGCCCTCGCTGTCCCGGGACCCCTGGATCTCCCTGAGGGACACACACACAACAGCTCTGACATCACACTCACTGGGCCAAACATCTTCCCCAACACTGCGGATCTGATCACGATCACCTAAAGGAAATTACCTTCGGTCCGATGATTCCAGGTAAACCTGCTTCACCCTGCCAAGAAACACAAGCCTTGTTCACAACCTCGTCTAGAGAACAGCTTCCTCCACAGTGTGCAACGGCACATGACGACATTTTTAGTTTAAACAGAAATGATCAGTGGAAGGTCATAATCGGACCACTCAAATGTTTATGCATAATAATCACAAAACTAAATTTTCAAAGATACCCAAAGAGAATTACAGAAAATACAGAATTAAATCAAGACTGAAATCAACAAACAGTGGTTAAGACAAATGCAAAAAAACGTAGGTTATAACCTTGCCATATTTACTACAGTATAAAAAACATCTTACCGTTTGCCCTTTTTCTCCGTCTTTCCCAGGTTCACCGTCTCGTCCATTAGCTCCCTAAAGCAAACAGAAATCAGCACATCAGGACCCCAAACACACACACACACACACACACACACACACACACACTAAGAACAGATCTAACAGTAATCTGAAGAGTGTTCTCACACTTCTCAAATCCCACTGTCCTTTCTTCACTCAGGCTGAAACACAGTCATGATGATATGCCATCGCAGGGTTAACACAAGCTGTGGCTTTAAGCCGGAGACGGGAGTTAGTTGAAGTGTAAGGTTAGGCCGCGTTTCAAAAGGCAGTTTCCCCCATCGTAACGGAAGCGTTCATGTTCCACGATTCGAGCTGAGCAGATCAAGATCAGTTCATAGGCAGAAGAAATGAATATTAGTCCATCACGCTCCTGCAGATTCACAGCTTTACGGGCCAGTGTTCATCTGAAAACTTTATTGGATTAATACGCTATCTGATTTTCACCCAAGACAAAACATTTGGGAACAATTACATCAATCTGGATAACTGTGTAATGTCATGTTTCACAGAACTATAATAACCCTGGAATGGCAATGCCAAAGCATCTGAAGGCCTTTCATTTAGTGATCTGTAAATCAACAGTATCTGTGTTCAAGAGCATTGTAATTTCATGATCTAAATGCTCTGAATTCAATCAAAACAATGTAATCTTCTCCAAATTATATTTCCATTATATATAGCATAGTAACACCCTGGCAACCATCCATCCAAAAACTCCTTAGGTTACCCGTGTAACTATGGTTCCCTGAGAAAGGATTCCGGAAGCATGGCAAAGGGACGTGGCGTCTCGTTCCCTTCTCAGGGAAGCATGGTTACATGGGTAACCTGAGACGTTCCCTTTCAAGGGAACTCACGCTGCATCACTGACAACACTCTGGGGAACGATATGCCTTACCTCGCCATACTGACGAAAAAGTCTGTCCTAGCGTGAAGAAATAAGGCACAGCTCAGGACATGAGTGCTTGTGACCCCGGGGTGGCCAGAAGGTCCAGGCCATACAATCTAACAAAGGTGTGTGGCGAGGACCATCCTGACGCATCCCATTCATCTTGCACCTCTCGCTCCGCCGACACTTGAGGAGGATGGAAGGCCTGAAGGACCACCGGCTGGGCCACATTAGTGGGTACCTAAGGTACATAACCCGGTCTTGGGTAAAGAATAGCCTTCACTCCTCCTGGAGCAACCGACAAGACCTGGAGTTCTCCTACTCTCTTCAGAGACGACATTGCCAGCAAAAATTTCATTTTTAAGGCTAGACACTTGTCTGATGCTGTGTCCAAAGGCTAGAAGGTTAACCCTTCAAACACCATGGTTAGATCCCATGCAGGTCTCCTAACCTGAGCCGGAGGCCTCATCATCAGAGTACCATGGAGGAAATGTGTAATAAGATGATGCCTTCCCAGCAAACTGCCATCCAGGGGGACATGGAAGTCAGTCACCGCCATCACATTCACCTCAAGTGTAGAGGTGGAGAGGCTGGCAGAATAACGACCCTGCAGAAACTCCTGCACTGGATCCAATTGGTGCTCTCTACACTATGAAGTGAATACTCTCCACTTCAAAGAATAAAGTTTCCTTGTGGATGGAGCTCTAGAGTTTAAGATAGTCTCCACTACCTCAGTAGAGAGACCGGCGTTCAGGAACTGATCCCTCTCAGGGGCCGGGGGATCTCCGGGGTAAACCAGGGTTTTAATATCGCTCCCCGGCCTGTGTTAGGAGGTCCCTCCTGACTGGAATCTCCCACGGGGGGAATCGTCCAGGAGGGCTAATAGGTCTGAAAACCAAACTAGTTCCGGCCAACATGGGTCTACCAATAGGAGTTGATCCCCGCCCTGGCGAACTCTATCTAGAATTCCTCTCGGAACCCTCCTTTAGATCTATCGTGACAAACCAGTCCTCAGACTTGCTTTGGCGCACAATAAGAGGGATCGTCAGCATCTTGAACACATGTCATGGGATGACGTTGCACCAATTAAAATTTGGACTAAGTTGCACAAGTGCTTTGGGAGCGCTGACGCTGAAGGGATTCCCCAGAGTGTCCTCATTGGCGCAGCGCGAGTTCCCTCGAAAGGAAACTACTTTTTCCTGATCTGGATAATGAAGTCTAGCGCTTTGCTAAAAACTATAGCATGTAAAAGTTGGATAAAAGCCCCTCATACAGTCAGAACTAGTTTTCTGCATCATGACAAACGCATTTTCACATGACACTTCCTCACATGAACACTTCATTGTGCGGTGATTCTCTGTTCAGAAGGGTGAGTGTGATGAAAGCAAAAGCGTTTGGGTGTGTGTTGAGATTTATGTGTGTATGGAACATGATGGGAGGAAATAACTGCCTTTCTGGCCCATGGTTTGAGTTTACCATCTGAGACCAAGAGCTCTACCTCAGCTGAGACCGGCATAAATTCAGACCCAAACTCAGATCCAGACCCAAAGTCAGATCCAGACCCAAACTCAGATCCAGACCCAAACTTAGATCCAAACCCAAACTCAGATCCAGACCCAAAGTCAGATCCAGACCCAAACTCAGATCCAGACCCACTAACCCAGTCCTCAATCACCTGTAACACAGGGCACACGTGTTGGCCTTGAAATAAAAGATGGAGCTTCATCTAGTGAATCAAGACTTTTAACACATGCTGAGAGAACGACATTTATTTAAAATAGAATCTTTTGTAACATTATAAAAGTCTTTGCTGTTACTTTTGATCAATTTAATGCATCCTTGATGAATACAAATATTTTTTTATATTTTTTTCATGAAAGCAATGTTGTTTTCGTCAACGATGACGATAACGAAATGATTTCGTTGACGCACCTTTTTTTTATGACGATAACGCGACGATGACTAGCTAAAAATGGCTCTAAGGTGACTAAAACATGACGAGACGTTTTCGAGTTTTCGTTGACGAGACGAAACGGAACGAAAATGATTATAAGTCTGACGTTCACAATGCATGTCATTTCTGCCTAATTTGCGTGAAATCTCTCTGTTTTGAGCAAAAAAAAAAAAAGTTTCAGCAATGCTGCAGCTTCCTATCCTTGTTTTGGGTACGCCCACCACCCGGCTGCCTATGCCGCGCACCAGATTCCACACAACAACAACACACCTGCGGCTGCGGCTAGTCACGAGTCGCCACACATCTTCGATATGAGGCGCCGGACTGGACAAAAGCGAAACGAACTGCGCGAGCGAGCGACAGTGCGCGAGAGAGACCGAAAGTGCGCGCGAGAGACCGAGTGTGTCTGCGCGCGAGAGAGACCGAGTGTATGCGAGAGAGACCGAGTGTGTCCGAGCATTAGTTTAGTGGGCTAACTGGTACAAAGTAATATATAATTATTATATAACTTAGATTATAACATAAATTATTATTTAACTAATTATATAAAAAAGCCACAATTGCCAAAGTAAGAATGTTTTTATTCCTGGCTTTTTTTGAGTAAAACAGTGATTCCACTGTTACCACTTTATCTGTGTGTAATGTTGTAGTAGCTCAAAGTTTTTTGCTGTTTAAACTGTAAACCGTTCCTTTATTACTGTGATTACTGGTGAAAATAGCCAATGTGCTGAAATTTTAGAAGAGCATCAATTCCTGGAAAAAAATATAACTTGAAATATGGGGATAAAAGGTTTCTGCCCAATTCGACAATGAAGTACAGCTTGGCAGCACTGCATCTCCATCAATGAGAAAGTCTATTTTATTATGCAAAGGTTTTAAGGTTAACTGTTGTTTTATGAATTGCAACACTTGCTACAGTACAACCTGTCAAATACTTTTTAACCTAAATTAATTTGTTAAAGACTACTTTTATTTTTATTTATTTTTTTAAATTGACTAAAACTTGACTAAAACCTTTTTGCGTTTTCGTCGACTAAAACTTGACTAAAACTATCAAGTTTATAAGTGACTAAAATGTGACTAAAACTAAAAAGCATTTTCGTCCAAAAGACTAAGACTAAGACTAAAACTAAAAGGGCTGCCAAAAACAACACTGCATGAAAGTAGTGTTTATTCATAAGATACCCTTTA
Organism: Leuciscus leuciscus; assembly: GCF_965113295.1. Lineage (NCBI taxonomy): Eukaryota > Metazoa > Chordata > Actinopteri > Cypriniformes > Leuciscidae > Leuciscus > Leuciscus leuciscus. The sequence continues at coordinate 673,919 of NC_138735.1, read as the reverse complement.
AGACTCAAATTCTTATTTATTTTATGGCTTCAGAAGTCTTAACATACAAAAATAATGTATACAGACTACTTTTAGGTGGATTTTTTGTGTCATTTTTAGACAGTGTCTGCCTTCATTTTTGCATAGGAAAAATAAAATCAAACTGTTTATTCGTGAGGCATGTGGACGAGTAAATAATAACAGAACATTCATGTTATAGTGAACTTTGGTTTGTTTAAATCCCATTGGTTGTTATTTCTGTGATGCAGTGCAGTTCAAGATCCTTTACTCACCGGTAGTCCCGGTTTACCCATCTCCCCATCTTTCCCAGGAGCCCCGGGGGGCCCGACTGGCCCTGGACGAGCTCCGACAGAAGGACCAGGAGGACCAGGAGGACCCGGAGGCCCTGGAGGACCCTGGTGGGAATACAGCAAAGCAAGGATATTAATCTAATTTGCTGTCTTGCAATTCATATCTAACACATTTATATAATGACTACCTCATGTTTCATTCTGTTCAGAGTTAAATCATTTTATGTCGTCATTTTAAGCGTTGACTTATAGCCGTTCATTCCCGCATGGAATCCATCTCCTACCCAAGAATCAAGAGGTCACATCGGCAAAGACAACTTCATTATAACAGGACTATAACTCACCCGTATCACCTCTGTGTCACTGTCCAAGTCCACGTAACTGGAGCCCGAGCCGTCAGTGCCGTCCTGCACGAGAGAAAGCCTCAGTGAGCTTATGCTGTTATAGAGTTATTCACTGATATACATAATTATATAAACGTGTACATAATCATGCACATACTGGATACTTAAACGCCCCTGGACGTCCTGGCGGCCCCGGAGGTCCTGGAGGCCCTGTGATGCCCACACCTGGATCGCCCTAGTCAAGTCAAGTCAAGTCAAGTATATTTGTATAGCGCTTTTCACAATACAGATTGTATCAAAGCAGCTTCACAGTATTAAATTAAAATAATACAACGAGGTTTGTTTCAAGTGGAATTTATTGATTGATAAAATTAAATTAAATATCCCCAAAATATCCCCAACTGAGCAAGCCAAAGGCAACAGTGGCAAGGAACCGAAAAACTCCATCAAGTGACCTAATGGTGTCCTAAAACTCCATCAGGTGACCTAATGGAGAAAAAAAACCCTTGGGAGAACCCAGGCTCAGTTCTCCTCTGGCATTTATGAAGTAGAGGCCGGATTGTAGTTTGAACTGTAAGATTAAAAATATTATATGAATGCCTGGCTGAAGAGATGCGACTTTAATCTAGTTTTCAACTGGGAGAGCGAGTCTGAGCAACGAACAGTATCAGGAAGACTATTCCAGAGTTTTGGAGCCAAATGTGAAAATGCTCTCTCTCCTTTGGTGGTTCTGGATATCCTAGGTATGACCAAAAGCCTTGAATTTAGTGATCTTAAAGAGCGCGATGGATTATAGGGCGATAGAAGATCCGTTAAATAGACTGGAGCTAAGCCGTTTAGGGCTTTATAAGTCAGTAGCAATACCTTGTAATTAATACGGAACTTTATAGGTAACCAATGCAGTGATGATCAAATCGGTGTTATATGATCATATTTTCTTGATCTAGAAAGAACTCTAGCGGCAGTATTTTGGACTAACTGTAGCTTGTTTATTGAGGGTGCAGGACAACCAGCTAATAAAGCATTACAGTAATCCAGTCTCGAGGTCATGAATGCATGAACTAACTTTTCTGCATCAGAAACTGATAGCATATTACGTAGCTTAGCAATGTTTCTAAGGTGGAAAAAGGCTGTTTTTGTAACATATGAAATATGATTTTCAAAAGACAGGTTGCAATCGAGTATAACACCTAGTGAACAAGCAATGAGTGGAAACAGGGGAGAGTTTGCTGTGATTGGTCTAAAATCATCAGGTTAGAAGTCAAAAGTGTTCAACAGAGTTTCAGCGAAACATTCCTTTATTCCTCCCGTTTGGATTTTATATAAGTGTTTTGAGAATGAAATTTCAAATTCAGCAACTCAAGACGATTATAAAAAAAAAAAAAGTTGAACGGATGGGCTTTAACACATGAATATTTCATCAATGAACAACCTCATAGCTCGATAAATAAGGCTGCCTTTCAAGATTTATACATTATCATGGAGAAAATGAATGGAGTTTGTACTTCTGGCACTTATAGGTTTGTTAAGCAAACGTGTGTCGTACCTTGTCACCTTTGGGACCCGGATCTCCGCGAAGGCCTGGGAATCCCGGAGGTCCAACCTCTCCCTGCATGTGATGGAAAAGGAACAGAACAAAGTTCAAATTCGTTCATGTTGGTTTCATTCAAAGGAAAAACCAGGGCAAAAGCATCAGCCGCTCGCTCAGATCTAACAGAAGGAAGGTGAGGTCACGACCCCTGGACGGAGGCTTAAAAAAAAAACTCACAGTCTACAGTGTGCAAATTAGCACAGTCAGTATACAATTACATTTTATGCGCCACTACAATTCAGTATGAAATGATAAAATGGCACATAAAAGGTTTGATGCTGAAAAGTTCACACACAAAAAACTTCACACACAAAAAACTTCAAACTTTTGTATGGTAGAGTATATCGATAATAAATGCTCGTTATTCCTTTACCATTTTTGACATCTAATTGTTTTGTATTTCATAACTCTATGGTAGGTATCTGATCAGAAGATACTTACAGCGGCTCCGTCTTTCCCTGGATGTCCCTGAAAGACAAAAACAGCTTTAATACAGCATTCATCTCCATTCTCCAATGTGTTCAGCTCATGAAGAATATGAAGCGTTATATGGAATCGGGTAGAAGTGTGTGATTGTGTGTGGGGTGGACATTTGTGGGCGGCAGTGGCTCAGTGGTTCATGTAGGTTGTCTACAAACCGGAAGGTTGGTGGTTCAATCCCTGGTTCCACCTGACCAAGTGTCGAGGTGTCCATGAACAAGACACCTAACCAAAGCTGCTCCCGACGAGCTGGATGGCGCCTTGCATGGCTGACACCGCCGTCGGTGTATGAATGAGTGAATGAATGGGTGAATGTGAGGCAATATGTAAAGCGCTTTGGTGGCCATGGGTCTGTTGAAAGCGCTATATAAATGCAGTCCATTTACCACTTGTGGCTTTAAGCACCGGATCTACAAAGCTTCAACATACTGTAATGCCATCAACTACTCCTTCATGACCAATGCCTGCTAAAACACAACTATAACAGGTTTGCTACACTACACAGCCCATCTTGGGCAGTAAAGATTTATAGCAGACATTTGTGTACAAGCCTCGTATCCATCCACTTCAGGGCACCGAGGTGTCAGCGTTCCCCAACGATCCTTCGAGGAGGGTCGTAGAACAGTCAGTTTGGTCGTTCCGTGCCGGTTCGCCGTTACAGGGCACCGAAGTGGCTGTTCGACCAATACCAGAGGCCAGACTCGAGAGACTGGTCCCCTTAGTAGATTTCTGGCAGCGTGGAAGCTACTGCCAAATTTATCTGGTTGGGTCCTGCTTACTATAGAAATGGGTTACAGAATTCAGTTCGGTTCTCGTCCGCCCAGATTTCTGGGGTTTCTCCCTACGGTGGTGGACCCCGAGCAGGCACTGGTTATGGAGCCTCTACGAAAGAGGGCTATAGAAAGGGTTCCCTCTCCTAGCAGGGAGTCAGGGTTTTACAGCCGTTACTTCATTGTTCCAAAGAAGGATGGAGGGTTGCATCCTATTCTAGACGTGCGCCAACTAAACCGCAACTAAACCAGAGAAACTCAAGTTTGTGCTCTTCCCTATGGCCTAGGTTTATCACCCCGCACTTTCACAAAATGCGTGGATGCAGCTCTGGCTCTACTAAGACTCCAGGGCATTCGCGTGTTGAATTATATCGACGACTGGTTGATTTTTGCTCAATCCGAGCAGATGGCAGTTCGGCATCGAGATGTCGTTCTGGTTCACATAAGAAAGTTGGGGTTGAGGCTCAACGTGGAACAATAGGTCATTCCTGAACAGAATCTCCATCGGAGAGCCGTCTAGAAGGGACACCAGGTCTGAGAATCAAACTCAGGCCGGCCAGTACGGGGCTACTAATAAAAGATGGGCCCCTTCCCGGGGCTCAGAACCCAGGGGTTTTCTCCGAGGGGAAATCCGTTTCGCATGATCAAGGTCACACAGGTTCCTCGCCCAAGGCCCAGTGTTAGCGGCCCCTAAGTTAATAACTAATGATCTTTGCAACGAAAGTGAATCAATCAAAACTAACTTTAGCTGGACAATAACTTTATTCTAGAGCTGCTATAAAGCCAAATCAATCTCTGTTACTTTAATCTCCTATTATCACTGTACAGCTGCTTTAAAACAATATATATTGTTAAAAGCGCTATATAAATGAAGGTGACTTGACTTGACTTGACTCTGGAGAGACCTGGTGTCCCTTCTAGACGGCTCTCTGATGGAGATTCCGATCAGGAGGGACCTATTGTCCCAAGCAGGGGGCATGACTCATCAACCTCGCCCCGGAGTTGTGGAAACTGTGGGCCTGGCACAAGAGGGCCCAGCTCATAGAATCGGCTCTCTCAACCGAGGTCGCTGAGATCATACTCCCTCCACGAGAAGACTGTATGCACTGAAGTGGAGACTGTTCTCTTCTTGGTGTGTAGAACGCCACTGAATCCAGTTAACTGCCCTGTTGGTTCAGTGCTTGATTATTTGCAAGAATGTTTCTCTGCGGGATTATCCCCTTTCCACCTTAAAGGTGTATGTGGCGGCTATATCTGCTTACCACACTCCTCTGGGTGGTGCATCATTGGGGAGAGATCCTCTCATTACTCATTTTCTTCGTGGCACTCTGAGGCTGAGGCCTGCACTGCACACTAGAGCACCGGCTTGGGATTTGGCCTTTGTACTTGAAGGCCTGGCTTTGGCTCCCTTCGAGCTTAAAAGTTCCTACACTGAAAACTTTATTTCTCCTTGCTATTTCTTCCATCAAGAGAATTGGAGACTTGCAAACCTTGTCGGTTGCTCCTTCGTGCCTGGAATTTGCACCTGGTTTGGTGAAAGCCTTCCTTCACCCTAGGCCGGGTTATGTTCCTAAGGTCCCTACTAATGTTGCGGGTCCCTTTATGCTGCAGCCTTCTATCCTCAACCTTTCTTATCATCAGATCAGGAGAAACTTAATCTGCTATGCCCTGTTTGGGCTTTCTTAGTGTGAGCAATGATTTCACACAGACATGCATTGGTTATTATGGTGTTGTGGGTATGTTGTTCCCACAGTGTCTCGACGCAGCGTCTCATTCCCTCTTCAGGGAACCAGGGTTACATACGTAACCTGAAATGTTTTACATTGTAAAAATATATCACTGTATTTACTTCAAATAAATGTAGTTTGGTGAGCAGAAGAGACTCTTTCAGAAACAAATCCTACCGACCCCAAACTTCTGAATGATATTGTAGATATAAGTAATCATTAGTAAATCATCACAGTAAAGTTAGTTAAGATGAGCGCTGTATTTTCCAGGGTCACTCACCGTCTGTCCGTCGGCTCCTGGAGCTCCTGCCGGCCCCTGAGGGCCCCGGGGCCCCGATTCTCCCGATCCCACAGGTGATCCAGGCGCTCCGGGTACTCCGGGTGGACCTCGATCTCCTTTCTCTCCTTTCTGCATGGTGATGACCTGTGAAACACTCAGCGGTTATTATCAGAGAGAAAGAGTGGAAGACAAGAGAATAACTCTGTCACTCACATTTCTGTCCTGAGAGGCTCCCTCCGATCTGATGGGCTCTGAAAACACAAACAGATATCTTGAAAAAATAAAATATAATAAATACAGCTGTGATTTTGCAGTAGTAGCATATAAAAAATCAGCATAAACAAATCAAATGATCTGCGGCCTCTGTGAATGCTTGTGATGTAAGCTAAAAAATATGGCCTGGTGAATAACACATAATTAGTCAAATATGACGGGTGAAAAATTAGATAAGGTTGTTGTGGATTAAAAAAATACATCAAAGAAAGGGAACACTGAAAATGAGATGAAAATGTCTTGAAAAGCTTGAACGTTCACCTTTGGGAGTGTTAATAATCATGTGGTCTCCGGAGCTTTCTGCCCAGTCTTCATCATCCGTGTGTGTGTGGAGCGAGGGAGGATCAGTAGGTGGCGCTCTCACCGGCTCAACCTCAAACAACAGCAAACACAGTCTCACAATCACAGCAGTGAACCAGTCCATCACACACACAGTTAAAGACCCTGTGGAATCAAGATCTTGTCGCTTTTAAAGATAAATAGTAGCATATCTAAATTATATCATAAAAAAAGTAATACAATAAATAAATAAAAAGAAACAATTTATCCTCTGAAGAATATCATGTGAGTTAATTTGGCCCAATAAAAAGTTCTTAGAATGTTTTTAGCAACAGTCGTCAAGTGGTTCTACTGTACGTAAACTAATACAGCTTTATATATATATGATCAAAAAGGGTCAATCAATGCGTAATTACGGTGACCGGGAGGGGACATGTTCGGTTCACTTATTTTTGTCGTGGCCACAACATATTAACTCGTGGGAACGTGATATTAAGTCGTGGGAACGTCATAATATCTCGTGGGAACGTCATATTAAGTCGTGGCCACGAGATCATTTTGTTGAGGTAAAGAAATCATTATGTCGTGGCCACGCGATGCAAAGTCGTGGCCTCGAGATCATATGTTGAGGGAACGATATATTTTTCTCGTGGCCACGACTTCATATTTTGAGAGAACGGATTTGTCGTGGCCACGAGTTGAGGGAGCCACAGCGGCCAATACTGTAACCGTACCATAGCATAGACTGGGCAACAGCAGAGATGGAGATGACAGAAGAAATAACATTTTACTTTAAATTAGGAATGTCATATAAAGATATAGTGCGGTCTTTGGCATTAAGACATGGGTGGGTGATTCTCCAACTAGGAGCACTTTTGGCACTCTCTTAAAAGACTCTTAAAACAATCTTCCTAGCTTCATTCATGTGTCTTCTAACACAATATGACAGTGGGCAGTTTTAGAATTCCATAGATTATTATTATTTTTAACACTTTTTCTGAAGAGCGCTTTCAAAGATGTCATTTCCACCACGTTTCAATTGATGTATTTTATTACAATATAATATTGTAAAACTGATTATATAAGATTATGTATCAGTCAACAACATCAGTGGCTACCTAATCATGTAACAAAATAAATCTTAATACTTAATGAACTTAATGCATTTTTATTTAAAGTTGCTAAAAGTTGCAAAAATGCCACGAGTTGGGTTTTTTGCCTACAGCATTTCATTTTTGCTCAGGTCTATGTTTATTATAAGTCACTCACACATATATTGTAAGTAATGAACTATTACTTGATTTAAAAAATATTTAGATCCACATCATTGGTTATTCTTATTTTTTTTCTTAAAAACTGTAGTGGTGGAAAGTGGTGGAAATGACGGTTTATGGTGGAAAGATTGTTTCTGTTTATTTTTACTTAAATTGCCAGTCCAAAATATTTTTAACCATGTATTTTATTATTTAACATATATGAGTTGAACAGTATGCCTAATAGTTTGAAAAATAATGATTACAAATGATATGCAAATTATATGAACCTGCTCAAAACATTCATATAAATATAGATAAATAAAAATAAATTTAGAGTGTACTGGAATGGTGACGTATAAAGTTCTCAGTCCAAAAGCACAAATATGTCATGAGAACATGCAAATAGCACACAAAAACGGCATATATCATGTCTAAAGCTATGCCTGTAATTTCCCAGAGGTGGAAATGACGGAGGTGGAAATGACATTTTAGCAGTTTTTCTGCAATATTAGCACACCCTCATGTCAGGCTTAGCTACTTTTGGACTTATTATGTTGTTTACTCGTAATTAACATAAATACATTATTTTCATATTTGTTGTACACAATTCAACCGAACTACAGCCAAGGTGGAAATGACGCTGAATAAAAATACTCTGTATAAAAGCTTGAGTTACCTTGATTTATTTTCTAGTGCTGAAGAGCACATGGGCCTGAAGTTTCATCTTCAACTAATACGTCCTTTTCACTGTTATTTCCATGATTACCAAGTAAATAAAATATTTAAGGTGGAGCTATTAAAGTGGATTTTGTTGAGGGAGGTGGAAATGACGGAAAACCTGGGGACAGACTTATTTCTTTCCAAAAATAGTTTAAAATTATAATATACACATGGAATTTCGATGGTATGATATTATTTTATTTGTCCTTAAGACAAACATGTTAAAACATATTTTTAAATCGATCCTTTAATGTAATTTTCTAACATTCAAAGAGGGCCAGTCTGGGTTGGGGACAAGCATAAAACTGCTAAATCTGCTAATAAACAGCCTTGCAAAAGCATTTTTTAAAGAAAAAAGGGGAACATTTTGGTGGTTACTAGGATGTTGGAGCATGAACTTCATAATGACAGTTTATTTGTGCACTTGTTTGTTTATTTATTTACAAAAAAAGGCCAAGGACACAAAAGTGCCTGTAGTTGGAGAATCACCCGGGTACGTTGTAAGTGAAAGACACATGAAGCGCATTCTTATACTTTTTTGTCGCACGCATATTTAGGGACCGTATCAAAATTACATACGACATTGGCATAAACGTTTCTAACTTCAATAGCATTTGAAGACAATGACTTACAGTCATAAAACCAACTGTACATTGTTCACCCAGGTCTCATGTATGATGCACATCTTTTAGATGTTTGATATTTATGACAATAAACTGCTAAATCATATGCAAATATTGCTATGTATTTCACCACTGCCACATACCTGACACCTAGATGAACAATGTACAGTTGGTTTTATGACTGTAAGTGTAAGTCATTGTCTTCAAATGCTATTGAGCTTTAAATATGGTCATATTCTGTATATGATCCCATACAGTAGTGAAATACCAATATTTGCATATGATTTAGCAGTTTATTGTCATAAATATCAAAAATATTAAAGGTGTGCAATGTGCATCATACATGAGACCTATATGAACAATATACAGTTGGTTTTATGACTGTAAGTCATTGTCTTCAAATGATATTGAGCTTTAAATATTGTCATATTTTGTGTATGATCCCATACAGTAGTGAAATACCAATATTTGCATATGATTTAGCAGTTTATTGTCATAAATATCAAAAATATTAAAGGTGCAATGTGCATCATACATGAGACCTATATGAACAATATACAGTTGGTTTTATGACTGTAAGTCATTGTCTTCAAATGATATTGAGCTTTAAATATTGTCATATTTTGTGTATGATCCCATACAGTAGTGAAATAGGCCTACATAGAAATATTTGCATATGATTTAGCAGTTTATTGTCATAAATATCAAAAATCTAAAAGGTGTGCATCATACATGAGACCTGGGTGAACAATGTACAGTTGGTTTTATGACTGTAAGTCATTGTCTTCAAATGCTATTGAAGTTAGAAACGTTTATGCCAATGTCGCATATAATTGTGTATAACATATATGATACGGTACGGTTACAGTATTGGCCGCTGTGGCTCCCTCAACTCGGGGCCACGACAAATAGATGTCGTTTTCTCAAAATATGAAGTCGTGGCCACGAGAAAAATATATCGTTCCCTCAACATATGATCTCGAGGCCACGTCTTTGCATCGCGTGGCCACGACATAATGATTTCGTTACCTCAACAAAATGATCTCATGGCCACGACTTAATATGACGTTCCCACGAGATATTATGACGTTCCCACGACTTAATATCACGTTCCCACGAGTTAATATGTTGTGGCCACGACAAAAATAAGTGAACCGAACATGTCCCCTCCCGGTCACCGTACGTAATAATCACTCAGCATTAGATGTGTGTGTGAGAGAGAGAGACTGAGTGAGTGTGTGTGTTTGTGTGTGTGTGTGTGTGTGTGTGTGTGTGTGTGTGTGTGTGTGTGTGTGTGTGTGTGTGTGTGTGTGTGTGTGTGTGTGTGTGTGTGTGTGTGTGTGTGTGTGTGAGAGAGAGAGACTGAGTGAGTGTGTGTGTTTGTGTGTGTGAGTGATGCCAGCAGAACTGCAATAGCTTTGAAGGACGTGGGAAATCAGGCCTGTCCTCTTAAAACATTATACTTTGAAATAAAAGAGAACTGGATTTGACTTCAAGGAAATCCATCAAATGCTGCTGTCACTCACCACGGTATATTCTCTCTCTTCATGCACTTTCTTCACTTCGTCGCCAGTCTCCGTGTCGTCGTAGATCTCATAACCGCTTCCGTAACCTGACGCCTGAAAGAGCATTGAGACGCAGTTTAAAAGGTTTCCAAGTCCATGATTAAAGACAGCTTTCCAGCAGTTAAACACACATCCGCAGTGTTCAGCTTCAGCCACAGGGCGGCGCTGTCCCTCCACTGTAAACTCACAGCGTGACATCATCACACACTCCCTGACACTTCTACTGCACAGGATAAAGGGGTTTGGGTTTGGAAAAGCTTTTGAAGCTTTAGAGACACACAGTCTAAACCATTTAAATCAAACTATTTAAAGTGTTAGATTAACCCTTCTCCAACATATAATTAATCTAGCATATAAGATCGGTACAGTAGTTTTGAACAAATCAAATGTCTGTAACCTTCCTATATTTTGATCCACCCCACCATAACAATAATAATTAAAATGAAACGTTTTTCTTTTCTGCTCAAAGCTGCATTTATTTGATCAAAAATACAGTAAAAATATTATTTTTATAATGTAAATCAGCTGTTTTCTATGTGAATATATAGTAAAGTGTAATGTAAATTTTCAGCATCATTACTCCAGTCTTCAGTGTCACATGATCATTCAGAAATCATTCTAATATGATGATTTGATGCTCAAGAAACATTTATGATTATGATGTATAGTGTGTAAAACAGTTGTGCTGCTTCAGATTTCTGTGGAAACTGTCATAAATATTATTTTTCAGGATTCTATTTGATAGATAGAAAGTTCAAAAGAACAGCATTTATTTGAAATAGAATCTTTTGTAAGGTTATAAATGTCTTTACTGTCACTTTTGATCAATTTAATACGTCCTTGATTATTATTTTTTTATTTACTCACCCCAAACTTTTCATAATATTTTATCATTCTGATAAAATCTGTTGAAATGGTATTCAATTCATTTAAGTAAAACATTTTTTTTTTTAAATAAACATTTTACATTCAACTCGGTTAAAACAAATGTGACATTCCCTAAAATAGTGACACCCAGGAAGTGATATGCATTTAGATTCTCATATCTAGATTTATAATAGATTTTCATATATTATATTTGACATATTGATGGAAAGACGACACAACACTCACGTAAGGCTCGTCCTCCTCACACTGCTCGTTCGGTGTCGTCGGATCGGCCGTCAGAACCAGCTGCTGGATCGAGCCCTGGAGAGAGAGAGAGAGAGAGAGAGAGAGAGAGAGAGAGAGAGAGAGAGAGAGAGATGAGAGAGAGAGAGAGAGAGAGAGAGAGAGGGGAGGGAGGGAGGGAGGGAGAGAGAGAGAGAGAGAGAGAGAGAGAGAGAGAGAGAGAGAGAGAGAGAGAGAGAGAGGAGAGAGAGGAGGGAGGAGAGAGGGAGGGAGAGAGGGAGGGAGAGGGAGGGAGAGAGAGAGAGAGAGAGAGAGAGAGAGAGAGGGAGGGAGAGAGGGAGGGAGAGAGGGAGAGAGAGAGAGAGAGAGAGAGAGAGAGAGAGAGAGAGAGAGAGAGAGAGAGAGAGAGAGGAGGGAGGGAGAGGGAGGGAAGAGAGGAGAGAGAGAGAGAGAGAGAGAGAGAGAGAGAGAGAGAGAGAGAGAGAGAGAGAGAGAGAGAGATAGAGAGAGAGAGAGAGAGAGAGATTATTGATTATTTGTTCATTGCTTATGTAATGGCCAATGCTTTGGCAATACTGTACAAGTCATGCCAATAAAGCTCATTTGAATTGAATTGAATTGAGAGAGAGAGAGAGAGAGAGAGAGAGAGAGAGGGAGGGAGGGAGAGGGAGAGAGAGAGAGAGAGAGAAAGAGAGGGAGGAGAGAGAGAGAGAGAGAGAGAGAGAGAGGTCATGCACTCATTTCTCCCAGAGTTTAATCAGCCTGAAACTGATTATGAAATGAATGTGGAAACTCAGCCACCGCAGCTGTAAATCACAGTACATACACACAGATCCACACAACACAGAAACACAACACCAGAACTCCAGCACTGTTCACAATCACAACAGTACAAGTTTCATTGATCTGAGCGGCCATCGTCAGTCCTGCTGTAAAAGCTCATGTTTTCACAAAGATCTAACGAGCTGAAGTCCTGATTAGCAAAGGCGAGGTTGGCAAGCTTCATGAGCTAAACATCCAGAGGACAAGCACCTGTTTCCCATCCGCTACAGCAGAAAGTGTGGGAAAGAAAGAAAGAAAGAAAGAAAGAAAGAAAGAAAGAAAGAAAGAAAGAAAGAAAGAAAGAAAGAAAGAAAGAAAGAAAGAAAGAAAGAAAGAAAGAAAGAAAGAAAGAACTTTGGGGAAAACCTGTAAAACTAGTCCAATCTTGATTGGCGTTGAGTCATGACATTACATGTGACGGCGTATGCAGAAGCTACAAAGGGATGCCGGCACACAACAGTGTTAGCTTCTGATTGGTCGAAGCAAGTCGTTCGGCATCACAGACCTCTTAGAGGGAAACTCCTGATAGCAGGGCTTTAGAGGACGCCACTCCTCTAGTTGAGTGGGCTCTTATCAGAAGAGGCGAGGGAAAACTGTGTGCCACATACGCTGAAGAGATAGCCTCCACAATCTCCCTGCTAATTGTCTGCTTTGAGTGACCCAAAACACACCTATAACTGGTCCGACTTCCTCCAACCAGAGGAGCTCGTACATAGGCACCTTGGGCACGTAGCCTGGCCTATGGTGGAGAATGGTTTTGACCCTCCCAGGAGCAAACAGGGAGAAACAGAGAGAGCCTGAAGGTCCCCAACTCTCTTGAGGGATGCAATAGCCAGCAGGAAAGCCATCTTAAGAGTAAGAAACTTCTCAGACACCTCGTAAATGGGAGGGACCCTGGCCTGAACAACAGGCCTCATCCTCTGAGCGCCATGAAGGAAACAAATAATCAAGTGGTGTCTCCCCAAGGGGCCACCACTTAAAGGAGGATGGAAAATAAAAGGCTATGGCATTAAAGGCTATGGCCACCACATCAACCTTATGTGTCCATGGAGAAAGACCCCCAAAGAAACATCCTCCAGCACTGAAGTCACTGGGCAAATAACTGGGTCCAACTGGCGTTCTCTGCACCATAAAGCGATTACCTTCCACTTTAAGATGTACAGTTTCCACGTGGAGGGAGCCCTAAGGTTTAGGATGGTCAAAAAAACAACCTTAGTTGCTGGTCCTCAGAGCTGGTCCCCCTCAGGGAACATACCCACAGCTTCCACAGCACCGGGGGGAGGTGTATTAAGCCTCTGTCTTGAGAGACAAGGTCCCTCCTGATGGGAATCTCCCATGGAGGGCCTGCTAGGAGCACTCTGATGTCTGAGAACCAGACTCTGGCCAGCCAGAATGGGGCTTCCAGGAGTAGACTGACCCCATCCCGGCGGACCGTCTCTAGAACTGCAGAGAACAGCTCAGCCCCTGTCTCGACAGGAGGACCGCTCCCAAAATTAAGTCCCCAGGAATGTTCAAGCGACTTTTCCTGGGATCACAGAAGGACCTGATTCGCCAGTCTGCACAGAGCGCGCGATCTCACACCGATTTATTGTCTGTTCGCACTAGAACATGATGGCACTTTCTGAGCCTCAACACTCTTTTTTTCAAAGTGTTTGGCAGTGATGGCTTGGCCAAGTTTGATGTTGGTGACTGTGGCCAAGATGGTCTCGATACGAGCAGGAGACAATTGTGGCCGAATCGTAGTCGAGTCCCACACTACACCCAGGAACGTAGTTCTCTGCAAGGGAAATAGTGAACTTTTCTTGACAGTGAGTCTCAATCCCAAGCCTCTTATAAGGTGAAGGCAAGGCAAGGCAAGGCAAGGCAAGGCTAGGCAAATTTATTTATATAGCACATTTCATTCACTATGGCAATTCACAGTGCTTTACAGAAATTAATTAAAATAATCACAAATGAAAAGCAAGGAAAATTAAAACAGTTAGGGTTAGGAAATTAAAAGATATATATGATACAGTTATAAAATGAATTTAAAAAGTAAAAAGATGATGCATAGATAAACTTCTCATCTGGCAAAACACCGGTGTATCATATTTTTCACAAGTGAAGAACGACATGCCGAACTGCCGAACTAAATGCTGAACTCCCATCTCTTCCGACTGGGCCAGTATAAGCCATTCGTCGACGTAATTAAGTATATGAATGTCCTGGAGTCTCAACAGAGTCAGAGATGCATCCATACATTTCATTAATGTGCGGGGAGATAAAACTAGGCTGAGCGGAAGAACCGGGTATTGATGCGCTTTTCCCCTGAAAGGGAACCTCAGGAACTTCCTGTATTGAGGAAGGATGGATATGTGGAAATACGCATCCTTTAGATCTATCGTGGCAAACCAGTCCTCGGACTTGATTTGACTCACGATAATCGGAATAGTTCACATCTTGAACATGAATTTCCTCAGTAAACGATTTAATCTCCTGAGATCTATAATGCCTTCCTTCTTCTGAAATATGAAGTGCTGGCTGTAGAGACCGGCTTCCCTCTCTCAAGGAGGAATACATTCTATGGCCTTCTTCACTAAGAGGGACTGAACCTCCAGCTCCATCACCTGACCCTGCTCGGGGTTGTCGATAGTCCACACCACCTCACTGAGTTTCAGTGGACAGAACTGTGAGTTCAGACACAAATGTCTCTCTGTAGCAGAGGAGAGAGAGGAGAGACAGGAGAGACAGGTCTGCAGCACGACGAAGCTCTCTAATATCATCAGGCCGACCTCCTCGCTCTCGTCTAGATCTTTAAGGAGGTCGGCCTGGTATGTCTGCATGATACCCATCGTACGCAGGCACGCACCAGCTCGACCTGTCACCATATATGCCTCGCCCAACGCAGATGTTGTGCGACAGGGTTTGGTGGGCAGCGTTGAGGGATGATGCATGAGAGATATGATGCCAACGTCTCCTCAACCTGCGGCATCACCCCATAGCCTTTTTTCTTTTAAACCCATGATGGTTGGAATTGTATAATGCAGGTCTAGACAACCTAGACGAGAATTACTTTTCCACGGTCTCAACACCTCAGAGTGGCAATAGGGAAAGAAAGGCGGAGCCCGGCGTGAAGGCTGTGATCTAGATTGAAGGAAACGCTCATCAAGCTTGTTTCTCTTCGCGCCTCATTTGCTCATAAGCGGGGAAAGAGGTGGCGAGTCCAAGATTTTCCCCACCTCGATCCTTAGAGCATCTAACTCCTCAGAGCTGGATAATTCTAACATCGGGTTTCGGTATCCTGAGGGAGAACAATAGAACTGACTGGTGAGGTCTGAGAAAGGCCTGTAACGACTCCTCAGCCAGCTCTTCTGCGATCCCCATGAGCGCCGCACTGCCTCGGCCTTGGAATTTACATTCTAGCCCATGAGGTCTACAGGAAATAAGTTGGTGCTATAATCAATGAATTTATATTTTTACTTGTGCTTCATTCTGGCGAAATTGACAAACGACAAACACTAAACAAAACTGACATAGAAAAAAAAATATTAGGCAATTGATATTGGGGTGGGGGTGGGGGTGGTGGCGCAATGGATAAGACACATGCCTTTGGCGTGAGAGACCCGGGTTCGAATCCACTGTGAGACACCAATGTGTCCCTGAGCAAGACACTTAACCCCTAGTTGCTCCAGAGGCGTGCGACCTCTGACATATATAGCAATTGTAGGTCGCTTTGTATAAAAGCGTCAGCTAAATGAATAAATGTAAATGTGATATTATATTACATCATGCAAACTATTTCTTTGTAGATGTTTGAAAATAAAATGTTTAATACAATTTCTAATTAAAATTACTTTTACTACCAATGTTACTAAAAGCACAGAGATATCAAGACGTTTCCAGCAGCTCATTCTCTCGCTCGTCCACGAGTCCTGCTCATTCAGACGGACTCAGCGAACCCTAACTGAGACGATTCAGACCCCTCATCACCTCTGATATCTGCTTTACAGTCACTGAAAGTCACTTTTCAGTTTCAGACTCAGTCCCGATGAAACAGGAGAACCAAATGAGACCGAGCAAACGTTCCCATGATTATCTCCATAAAGCAGGAGAATCCCATTCCAGAGATAAGAAGGAACACACTCCATCATTATGACAGCAAGGAGTTGTGAAATCCACAGGGTTAAACAGTTTAATCTACTCACAACTTTTGGGAAAACCTATAATAGTCTCTAAAAGGTTAATCTCAAGTAGTCTTCTCTAAGAGTGAACGTAATCTAGTCAACTAATACACTTAACCCAGATCTGCTCAGATTAAAATATTTTCACTTAATGATTTCAATTAAACTTTATCAAACATACTTTAAATTTTCTGTAATTTTGTGAAAATATAGGCTAATAAAAAACTATTGTTCAAATGATTGGACGGTGTATTTATAGTGTTGCTTGAAACTGCAGTTTTACAGACGGACTGCAGCTGTGAACGCCAGCGCTCTCAAAGACTCGTTTATTCAGACAGAAGAACAGCCTGTGTGTGTTGACTCAGCAAATCACATCTTCCGGCCACACACAGACTCTCACACACACACACACACACACACACTCACACACACACACACACACACACACACACACACACACACACACACACACACACACACACACACACACACACACACACACTCACACACAACCCCTAAACCTACCAAACACACACACACACACACACACACACACACACACACACACACACACACACACACACACACACACAACCCCTAAACCTACCAAACACACACACACACACACACACACACACACACACACACTCACACACACACACACACACACACACACACACTCACACACACACACACACACACACACACACACACACACACACACACAACCCCTAAACCTACCAAACACACACACACACACACACACACGCACGCACGCACACACACACACACACACACACACACACACACACACACACACACACTCACACACACACACACACACACACACACACACACACACACACACACACACACTCACACACACACACACACACACAACCCCTAAACCTACCCAACACACACACACACACACACACACACACACACACTCACACTCACACTCACACAAACACCCAACCCCTAAACCTACCCAACAAACACACACACACACACACACACACACACACACACACACGCACACGCACGCACACACACACACACTCACACAAACACAAACACAAACACAAACACAAACACCCAACCCCTAAACCTACCCAACAAACACACACACACACACACTCACACACACACACACACACACACACACGCACACGCACGCACACACACACACACACTCACACAAACACAAACACAAACACAAACACAAACACAAACACAAACACCCAACCCCTAAACCTACCCAACAAACACACACACACACTCACACACAGACGGGTGGAGGCTTCGAGCGGATCTGCTTGTTTGTGTCTCTGTTGCTGGTGTATTTCAGTATAAACTGTAAAGTTCTCTGATCTGTTGACTAATCTTCCAGAAACGGCCTCTAAACAAAAGCTGGTTTCCTTCCATTCAGACGAAAAGCATCAAAGTCGCTCGTCCGGGCGGAAACACTGACAGGATGTTATCGCAACGCAAAACACTACAAACATGGACAGAAACTCTGCACAAATACTCATGATTTTTCAAATAAATGTCCTTTCAAATAAACTCTTCATTTGGATGTTCTCCTTTAGATATTCTGCTGACTATAAGTAACTCTGCAACAACGTACATGTCGACTAACTAGTGTTAGGTTAGGGTTGCAATTAGTACACAAAAGATGACATGTAGTTGCAGAGTTACTCAGAGTTAGTAGAACGTCTGTTGGGGAGCATCAAAATAAACTGAAACCAGATGCACTTAAAGTAGAAATGTTTGCAGTGAAAAGGTTAATATTGTCATGGATGTATGAAGCACAGCTCACACTGAAGGCACTCTCTGTTGCTCAAGGAAGGGAATTTCTGTGAAATCTGCATTGGGAAATGAGTGGATACACTAAAATCTCTGTTGGGAAATCGTATCAGAGTATGATAAATGTTTCCGCACCTGAAAGCAATACTAAGACCTCTTCCATGTGGATCTGAATATTTGGCCGAACAGACCCTGGACAGGTCGGACACCTTTAGAATATAATTAAATATGGCACTAAACTGACTAAGGCCTATTTGCCAAGAACAAGGACCAGAAGATTCTATAGCCCCGCCCACAGAGGACTCTCATTGGTCTAAAGCCCCGCCCACAGAGGACTCTCATTGGTCTAAAGGCCCGCCCACGGAGGACTCTCATTGGTCTAAAGCCCCGTCCACAGAGGACTCTCATTGGTCTAAAGCCCCGCCCACAAAGGACTCTCATTGGTCTAAAGGCCCGCACACAGAGGACTCTCATTGGTCTAAAGGCCCGCACACAGAGGACTCTCATTGGTCTAAAGCCCTGCCCACAGAGGACTCTCATTGGTCTAAAGGCCCGCCCACGGAGGACTCTCATTGGTCTAAAGGCCCGCCCACGGAGGACTCTCATTGGTCTAAAGGCCCGCCCACAGAGGACTCTCATTGGTCTAAAGCCCTGCCCACAGAGGACTCTCATTGGTCTAAAGCCCTGCCCACAGAGGACTCTCATTGGTCTAAAGGCCCGCCCACGGAGGACTCTCATTGGTCTAAAGGCCCGCCCACGGAGGACTCTCATTGGTCTAAAGGCCCGCCCACAGAGGACTCTCATTGGTCTAAATGTAAAGGATATCAGTCCACAGCACAACTACAACGACAGCGGTTTACAGCTGATGAAGGATAAAAACACTGGCAGTCCATCAGAATCCAGCGTTTAAAGCGGCAGACAACAAAATAACTTATAATAAACAGAACGATATTGTGCGCTGGTGAGGATATCGTTATTGTTATAGTATGTATTCCTGGTGTGAACGGGCCTTGAAATACTCCAGATAACTCCATAAAACATCAAATATCAGACGGATACAGAAACCGTGTGTGTGAGGTTACGCTGAACAACTCGAGCTGTAAACACTGCTGGACATGTGATGTTAAAACGGCTTCTGATAGGACCGTCGCCGTCGCATTTCACGTTACACATGAATCCAGACGTGATGTCAGGACTGAAACATTTATCAGTGAAACAAAATGTACTGGAAACAAAAGCATGAACCGCAGAAATGACATTCTAGTGCTTGTGTGTGTGTGTGTGTGTGTGTGTGTGTGTTTGCGTGTGTGTGTGTGTGTGTGTGTGTGTGTGTTCAGCCAAACGTGTGTGTGTGTGTGTGTGTGTGTGTGTGTGTGTGTGTGTGTTCAGCCAAACGTGTGTGTGTGTGTGTGTGTGTTCAGCCAAACGTGTGTGTGTGTGTGTGTGTGTGTTCAGCCAAACGTGTGTGTGTGTGTGTGTGTGTTCAGCCAAACATGTGTGTGTGTGTGTGTGTGTGTGTGTTCAGCCAAACGTGTGTGTGTGTGTGTGTGTGTGTTCAGCCAAACATGTGTGTGTGTGTGTGTGTGTGTGTGTGTGTGTGTGTGTGTGTGTGTGTGTGTGTGTGTGTGTGTGTTCAGCCAAACGTGTGTGTGTGTGTGTGTGTGTGTGTGTGTGTGTGTGTGTGTGTGTGTTCAGCCAAACGTGTGTGTGTGTGTGTGTGTGTGTGTGTGTGTGTGTGTGTGTTTGTGTTCAGCCAAACGTGTGTGTGTGTTCAGCCAAACGTGTGTGTGTGTGTGTGTGTTCAGCCAAACGTGTGTGTGTGTTCAGCCAAACGTGTGTGTGTGTGTGTGTGTTCAGCCAAACGTGTGTGTGTTCGGCCAAACCGTGTGTGTGTGTATGTTCAGCCAAATGTATGTGTTCAGCCAAACGTGTGTGTGTGTTCAGCCAAAATGTGTGTGTGTGTGTGTGTGTGTGTGTGTGTGTGTGTGTGTGTGTGTGTTCAGCCAAACGTGTGTGTGTGTGTGTGTGTGTGTGTGTGTGTGTGTGTGTGTGTGTGTTCAGCCAAACGTGTGTGTGTGTGTGTGTGTGTGTGTGTGTTCAGCCAAACGTGTGTGTGTGTTCAGCCAAACGTGTGTGTGTGTGTGTGTTCAGCCAAACGTGTGTGTGTTCGGCCAAACGTGTGTGTGTGTGTGTGTGTGTTCAGCCAAACGTGTGTGTGTTCGGCCAAACCGTGTGTGTGTGTTCAGCCAAAATGTGTGTGTGTGTGTGTGTGTGTGTGTGTGTGTGTGTGTGTGTGTGTGTGTGTGTGTGTGTGTGTGTGTGTGTGTGTGTGTGTGTGTGTGTGTGTGTGTGTTCAGCCAAACGTGTGTGTGTTCAGCCAAAATGTGAGTGTGTGTGTGTGTTCAGCCAAACGTGTGTGTGTGTATGTGTGTGTGTGTGTGTGTGTGTGTGTGTGTGTGTGTGTGTGTGTGTGTGTGTGTGTGTGTGTGTGTTCAGCCAAACGTGTGTGTGTGTGTGTGTGTGTGTGTGTGTGTGTGTTCAGCCAAACGTGTGTGTGTGTGTATGTGTGTGTGTTCAGCCAAACGTGTGTGTGTGTGTGTGTGTGTGTATGTGTGTGTGTGTGTGTGTGTGTGTGTGTGTGTGTGTGTGTGTGTGTGTGTGTGTGTGTGTGTGTGTGTGTTCAGCCAAACGTGTGTGTGTGTGTGTTCAGCCAAATGACAGCACATGCAAATTCTAAAGAGTAGGCCAATCCTGTGGTGTGTGTGTGTGTGTGTGTGTGTGTGTGTGTGTGAGTGTGAGTGTGTGTGTGTGTGTGTGTGTGTGTGTGTGTGTGTGTGTGTGTGTGTGTGTGTGAGTGTGAGTGTGTGTGAGTGTGAGTGTGAGTGTGTGTGTGTGTGTGTGTGTGTGTGTGTGTGTGTGTGTGTGTGTGAGTGTGAGTGTGTGTGAGTGTGAGTGTGTGTGTGTGTGTTCTGTCTCTTGGCATCTACACTGAAGTACAATGAGACAGCCGTGTCTGGCCTCGTTTCCAAACACACTCATCTGGTCAACATAAAAGAATGAAAGGTCGCATTTTGTAACCAATTAGCAGAACTGTTATGTTTTATTTAATCTCCCAAGCAAGATTTTTAAATACCGGCATGCAGTCACACTGTAGATGTCTATCCACACCAGACACAAGACTCTGGGACGCAACCAAATCAATCAAAACTCACAGCTAATCAGAAGAGCTTATGGGCGGAGTCTCTCTGCAAGCGCACTGCACTCGCAACCAAATCAATCAAAACTCACAGCCAATCAGAAGAGCTTATGGGCGGAGTCTCTCTGCAAGCGCACTGCACTCGCAACCAAATCAATCAAAACTCACAGCCAATAAGAAGAGCTTATGGGCGGAGTCTCTCTGCAAGCGCACTGCACTCGCAACCAAATCAGTCGAAACTGACAGCCAATCAGAAGAGCTTATGGGCGGAGTCTCTCTGCAAGAGCACTGCACTCGTAACCAAATCAATCAAAACTCACAGCCAATCAGAAGAGTGTGTGGGCGGAGTCTCTCTGCAAGAGCACTGCACTCGCAACCAAATCAGTCGAAACTGACAGCCAATCAGAAGAGCTTATGGGCGGAGTCTCTCTGCAACAGCACTGCACTCACAGCCAAATCAATCAAAACTCACAGCCAATCAGAAGAGTGTGTGGGCGGAGTCTCTCTGCAAGAGCACTGCACTCGCATTTACATTTACATTTATGCATTTGGCAGACGCATTTATCCAAAGCGACTTACATTGCGTTATCCTATACATTTATACATAGGTATGTATAACTTGCAACCAAATCAATCAAAACTCACAGCCAATCAGAAGAGCCTGTGGGCGGAGTCTCTCTGCAAGAGCACTGCACTCGCAACCAAATCAATCGAAACTCACAGACAATCAGAAGAGCCTGTGGGCGGAGTCTCTCTGCAAGAGCACTGCACTCGTAACCAAATCAATCAAAACTCTCAGCCAATCAGAAGAGCGTGTGGGCGGAGTCTCTCTGCAAGAGCACTGCACTCGCAACCAAATCCTTTCATTTATTTTCTAAATCTGAGGTGAATAAACCGAATTCACTGTTTACTTGCATTGCATGGAAAAGAGCAGCTTGGACATTGTGCTGAACATCTCCTTGTGTGTTTTATGTCAGAAAGAAAATCAGGAACGATATGATCAGAGTAACTGAAGAAGTTCTATTTTGAATGAACTTTCCTTTAAAAGTGTTTTCTTTCTTTGTGAGAGAAGAGAAAAGGGGAAACATAAATCCATGCACTTTAGGGGTCCAAAAAGGGGGAAGAAAATTAAAATACAAGTCCGTTCTCATGTCTCCAGTGGTGTAGGACTGCCACGTTGTCTGTCTTGTGGCGAGGCTGATGTTGTCCAATGTTGTTCAGAATGTGAACGAGCCACAAATCAATGTGTTGGCGTCTCCGCCTGACGGTTATATGACACATCTGTGTCGTGACGTTTGTGGAGCCGCTCATGTTAATATACGCACTTTAATTGCTTTAGAGACGATGCATGTCTTTTGTTGTTTTCCTTTATGAAAAACAACAACCGTGCACAACCATGGTCATCACAACATTCCTGTGATAAACTGTGATTAATGTGCTATGCAACTTTACTGTGGTTTAGGTCACCTGATGGAGTTTTAGGACACCATTAGGTCACTTGATGGAGTTTTTCGGTTCCTTGCCACTGTTGCCTTTGGCTTGCTCAGTTGGGGATATTTTGGGGATATTTAATTTAATTTTATCAATCAATAAATTCCTCTTGAAACAAACTTTGTTGTATTATTTTAATTTAATACTGTGAAGCTGCTTTGATACAATCTGTATTGTGAAAAGCGCTATACAAATAAACTTGACTTGACTTGACTTGACTTTATGGTATTCTACGCTGTGAGGAAGTTCAGTTTAAAGGTTAACAGACACGAGCCAGTCGACACTACAGGATCATGAAGAAACACGTTATATAGTGATGCTAAACACACAAACGTGGTCATCAAACACCTCGTCCCAAACCTCGTAACAGCCTAACCAGGGCATTAAACAAAAATATGATGTGTTGCAAAAATATCTCATTTAATAATGATCCATAATATTCTCTCTAATCTCACATACCAAATGTGTGTGTACACAAACATTAAATACTAATTTATTATTAAATTATATTATTACGATTTACTTAAAAGTCCCGCTGTGGTGTAAATCCAGCGTTTTAATGTTGTTTATGTGTCTATGTGGTGTTTTTAATATGCTTTAAGACAAACCATGTGTAAATTAATATGTCGACACCATTGCTGAGTATTTCCTCCTTAAAACTGCAGTGAACCAAAGACAGTCTCAAACACACGCTTTGAAATCGCTGGTGTTTCTGACATCACAAACTACCTTGTAACCAATCAGATCAACGTGTGATCGTCAACTAGTGGATCTCTGAGCTGAGTGAGTGAGTGGAGGTGGGGCTCATTTGCATATTCATAGAACCGCGCATACTAAATGAGGCAAGGGTGTCGAGTTACATTCAAGATATTTTAAGTCATGAAGACATTCTTTTCAAGGTAAAAACGTTTAAATATGTCCTTTTGGTGATCAAAGATGAGTTTTAAGGGATACAGTTATTGAGTACAGGGGGACTTTCAGACGCTGCTGTAGAAGGCGAGGGTTTGGATCAGAACCAGTGTGTAAATACGAAATCAGAAACTCACCACGAAGGGCTCCATCCGTGTTCCTCCAGCGTTCCCGATGAAGATGCCGGAGCTGGGCTGGAAGGAGAGTGAGTGTTGGCTCCGGTGGAAGGCCACGCGATGGTGTTCCTCACAGTCCATGTAGAGCTTCACCTCCTCCCCCTGCACCGCCAGAGTGAATCTGGCCCAGCGGCCCGTGAGCTCCGCCATCTTGAAGGAGGCGGCCTCACGCGTGTGTGTGTCTCCGGGCTCGCTGTAGTACAGGAGCACACGCTGAGACCCGTCCTCCACCGGCGCCAGCGCCACGCCCAGGTGCACCAGCTTCTGCAGGGCGTCAGTGATGGCAAACAGCACTCCTCCTCGACGGCTGCTGGGTTTGGCCGTGACGATGATGGCGAAGTCACGGTAGAACGGGTCGGGGATGAAGGAGCGCGTGAGGCGGCCCACGTTAGCGTCCGGCCCGAAGCTGTACGCGGGGAATCCCTCGAAGCCGGTGATGAAGGAGACCGACGGGGGCAAGGGCACGCCGATGAGCTCCGTCAGGTCCAGCTGCCCGCCAGAGCCACTCTCTACACACACACACACACACACACACACACACACACACACACACACACACACACACACACACACACACACACACACAGCAGTGGTTAATACTGGGAGAGTCAGCAGCCTCAGGCCACAGGAGCCAGAGAGTGTCAGTGAATATGATCTAAATCTGCATTCTGTCTCACGTAACATCGCATTTGCAATGTGCAATTTGACCCAATAGTTAGCTTAGCAACATACTAGCATTTGACTACTGAAAAACATCATCAAAATTATTCCAATGTAAAACCAATGTTTTCTACAGTCAAACCAAAAGTTATTCAGACTCCTTCCACATTTCTCACATTATCAGTTTATCCGCTATAGTTTAGAAAATGTTAATAAAATATGAGCAGAACTCAGTTGATATTTGACTGGTTTTGTCCGTCCTTCTGTTAGACTGTCTCACACATGAATTATGTTGAATATCTGTCAGCTGTTAAATTTAACTACACAATTAGATAATACCAGTTTAGCTCAACCAATCACCAAGCAATTCTTCATTTTGTTCAGTCTGTGTATAAAAAGAGCATTAGCAATTAAAGACAAAACACTTCAGCAAAACATGATCAGCTCAAAGTGTCACAATAATTTTTTGGTCACAATTTTTTATAATGTCACTGGTAGTCCCTGTATGAAGAGTTTCTGTGTATAATATGTCACAGTTTACTTTATTTTGCTCTCCTCACTTACATAAATGAACTATAGTGTCCTGATCACACTAGTGAAAAAATATCAAAATTTATATATGGTGATTTATATTTTTATTTAAAAATTTTACATAAAAGATTTAAAAATTTATATTTTTGGTTGTGTATATATTAGTGTAATTTATTCCTGTGATCAAAGCTGAATGTTCAGCATCATTACTCCAGTCTTCAGTGTCACATGATCCTTCAGAAATCACTCTAATATGAGGATTTGATGCTCAAGAAACATTTATGATTATGATCAGTGTTGCTTGAGGAATTGGAGAGCAATGCATGTTTTACAAAATACGAGACATTATTATAATCTCCAGCGAATAATTCCTCTCAAAATGAAGGTCTTTATAATCTCTCCCAGCATTTTCCTGTTTATGTGCTGAGCGGCGGCCAACAGCCCTGCAGTTTTATTACACACACACTTCATCCGGGGCTGTAAACTCCCTCCAGGTCCTACATCTTCATTCCCCTCCACTTCAGTCAGCTTCTGTTTCCCTTGCAGATGAGAAACCCTAACAGCCCCGAACTACTGTATACCAGAGCCTGCGCTAATCACAGATCGGCTTCATTCACATCTACCCCCCCGAGCACATCAAGCTGAGGCCGTATCAGCCGACGCTCGAGTCGCGAGTCCTTGCTGAAGACCTGGATCCACACATGGTCTTGATTAGAGTCGAGGAGCGCAAACAATCGCTCGCTCTGTGACGAGACACCATCATCTGGAAGCGGTTAGCGTGGGCTAATAGAACCGCTGTGAAGAACGTGCCTGTACAACTGGGCTTGTGAGGAAACACCACAGCCTGAAGAAAGAGACGCCACTGCTATCTAAGCACTCACAGCACAACTTAAGGTGGAACTCAGGGTTTCTGCTGTACACTAATGCTCAATACTGTACATCATGATACTGAGCCTTCTGTCACAAACGCCAGCTGGAGTTCAGGAATCTCCCATTCCCGGTGCATTAGCTGTTTTCATCCAAAGTTACGAACTTGTGCGCAAAATTGGAATATCGCTTCGAATATTTGTTTTTCCATACCAAGTTCAAAATAACAAAATCGTCACTTCCTGGGAAATTGGCAGAAAATATGAGTAATAATGATAAACTGTAAGTTTCTGGATTGTGGCTGTTTCTCCCTCCATCATAAACGAGTGTGTCTCGAGCGTCAGACGAAACACAGTAAACGCTGTCGTGTTCTCTAGCGTTCGGATGCTGGTGTTCGGGAACACACTCGTGTGTGTGAGACGCTTCTGGAGGGAATTACACCAAATCATTCTGATCACACACTTCGACTCTGGCGTTTCAGAAACACCAAACCAACATTAGAGACGCTGCGACGCCATTGGTTATCTACTCCAGTTATCCCAGAGCTGTGCTTCACTAATCCCAGAGCAGCGTTCACTGATCCCAGAGCAGCGTTGACTGATCCCAGAGCTGTGCTTCACTGACAAGCTGCACATTACAAATAATCGCTGCCTTTGCGATTTCAAAATCACAATAAGCCAAATCGGTTTAAGTGCAATTTTGCGTTAACTGAGATTAATCGTGCAGCCCTAGCTATTGTTAAGACTGTGTTTGTGTTGTCTAAACACAAATCCATGAGTCATAACAACCAAAGTGCAAATGTTTATACTCAAGATTCACTGCAGCTGTTCTAAATCAAACCAGTAAAGAGAGTGTAGAGTCAGAAAGCTGGTGATGGGACCTAGAGGACGTTCAGCCTCCCTGACACCAGTAACCTTCACTGAACCCACTTCTAGAAGAGCAGACGCAGTGTGGACAGCATAGAGCCTACGTTACATCCTAACATCATCATGTGGGAAAAAAATCATGTTCATGTTGAGAAATGCTGAAGTTTAGCAGACTATCAGTGGACTCCACATCTGCAGGGTGGAGCGGACTCCCATCTCGACTCTAACACAACTACACAACTACACACACCAGCGGGAAGCACGAGGGCCAGTCAGCTCAGATGAGAGAGGACTTTATCATGTTCAGTATTATTGTTTAGAAGATCTAGTCTGACTCCAAGAGAACAGAGATACCCTGTGAAGTCATGAAGGAGTCATTGAGGACTGTGATGTATATTACAGGAGTATATACCGGAGAAACATGTGGCTGTGATGTATATTACAGGAGTATATACCGGAGAAACATGTGGCAGAGCTTTAATCTGTCAGTTGTTGACTGGACTGTGTAAAGGGAGCGTTGAGTACCGGAACCGAGGCAGATGTGAAAGATTATAAACACTGTAAAAATTATTTTTCGAAGTTGAAAAAGAAACCAAGATTATTGGAATATGCTTTACAACAAAATAATGAATTCAATGTGATACTTCCCATCTTTTTAACTATTAGTAAAATTTACTATCAACTTCTAAATCCTAAAAAAAAGTCAGTAAAAAAAAAAAAAAAAGTATATATTATAAAGGCACAGATAAATCATCCACAATAAACCCAGTAACACACCTTAAGAAAATAAATAGGGTTAATTTTTATTTCATGCCAACTTTACCTTTTCTGAAGAGGATATTAAAGGCGTTATGACATGCACTTGAAAGGTTATATGAAATTTTGACCTCTTTACATGCATGAATTAATGCATAGCTTTGAGTTTTGAGATTTACATGCATCACAGTGTAAATGCTTACATGCATGTAAACCAGTAAAAATATTGCTGTGCATGTAAACACACACAATAATGACAGCAATAATCTGTTCATAATTTATTGACTTGCACACATTTGGCCATTCATGAATCAAAGACTATAAATTTTCCCAGTTTCACCAGTCTGTTGTGCAACTAGTGGAAACGCTTAGCAAGTATAAAGACATTTGTGTCTTTATTGCACTTTTATGACTCCAGACCAGATGTGCCTTTAGCCTGAAGATCGCCAGTACAAGGCTTCTGGTGGAGAGATGAAGGCTTGAGTTATCGGCTCTCAGTGGATCGAGGTCAATGTCAGGATGAGTAACAAGGAGAACATTATGGCTTATTGGGAATGTTTTCTGTGGAATAGACCAAAGGTTGAAGGGCTTGGGCAGATGTGTTGATCATGGGCTCGTTAAAAGAGCCGGACGAGGTTGGGAATAAGCTTTAAAAATTAAAACACTACAACATGGTAAAAAAAAAAAAAAAACTCTAAATTGAAGTTTACTGATTTGTAAATGTACACAATAGAGCTTTTTTTTGCCTAATATGACGAACTATTCCAATCACAATCTGTTTAGAAAGAGAATATATTTAAATGCTTTAAATACATTCAAAAAAAGCACATTACAAATCAATGTGCATCAAAAATAAATAGAAGAATATTGCCGTTCCTTTGGTCACTGGTGCTTTAAAGTACAGTATTCCTGAACATTACCCAGAAACCACTGCGGCTGTAAAACTGTGAAAGCTCAACATGTGATCCGTTCTCCACAACAACCATTGGCTGTGTAATACATTTAAATGTTAACGGTAAATATTTTTCTGTTTGCGTTCCAATTATATATGATCCTTGAATCCCAGAGAGTAAGATCAGAAAAAGCAGCACAAATGAGGAGAAATGAGGAGAAACCCACAGATATTCATGGCAGTGGCCACTGGAAGTGAACACGATCATGAAACACAGAGTTAGCAAGTCACAGATACATAATCTAATTAGTAATTACAAAATTAGTAAAGCTTCAGACCAAGCATGATGCTGATGACTGACTCAGGGATTTCCTGGATCTGTGTGGATTCCAGGACATGAGTGACTGTGTAAAAGAGCGAAGGCAGAATGAAGGGATCTCATCAGTCCAGAATGAGGTTTGACTTTGGCCTGAGTCTATAGAGCCTTCCCATGAGCCTCGAGTGAGCGAGCGGAGCGAAGGGCGTGCTTTGACCATTCCTGAGGATTGTCACTTGATGAACACCAAATGTATAACAAAAAATACATAAATTAGTATAACACATGCAATGTGAATAAAAGTCCAATGAGCAACATCATATGTTTTCGGTCACACTTGGCGAATCGTACTGTGTTTATAATGAGTTTAGTGCCGCTGACCTTGGCTTCAGGACAGCCAGAGCCGGATCAGCCTTATCACAGTCTCTGAACAATTATCCTCTTCTGCCACTCCCTTCAGCACACCACTCCAGAGTCCAGCGTTTCCCAACGTTTCCCTTCTTTGCCCACTTTAACCCAGACACAAACAGCGGATTTCCTACCGGCCTTTGATATCAGAGTTCCTCAGGGTATCAGCGAAAGTAAAGCGGTCAAAGATAAAGATTACTTCAACAAATTCACTGTTTATTTACTATCAGGAGTGTAACTTTCAATACTTGTCAATAACTGTTATATTGAGGAATTGCAAAAACTACTGGTCAAAATATTTTATGCTCACCAAAGCTGCGTTTATTTGATTATTCCAGTGTAAATCAGCTGTTCCCTTTCGAGGGAACTCGCACTGCGTTGTTAAAAACGACTCTTTGGGGACGCTCCCTGAGCGCGCGCCTCTGAAGTATGAATGAAACTATTCCAATCCTGATTGGTGTTGCGTCATGACGTAACATGTCATGACGCAGGGGGTGGTAGTGGCGCAATGGATAAGACACATGCCTTTGGTATGAGAGACCCGGGTTCGAATCCACTGTGAGACACCAATGTGTCCCTGAGCAAGACACTTAACCCCTAGTTGCTCCAGAGGCGTGCGACCTCTGACATATATAGCAATTGTAAGTCGCTTTGGATAAAAGCGTCAGCTAAATGAATAAATGAAAAATGTAAACATGTGACGGCATACCTGGAAGTATAAATAGACCCCGGCACACACGCACGTTAGCTTTCGCTCTTCAGCAAGCGCTCTCTGTTCTGTCTGTTATATTTGGTGTTGTTTGTCACGTATCTGATCATTATTATGGCGAGTGAGCAGTTCAAGAAATGTGTGCACCCCTGCCCTAGATATATCATGGGTGGGGACACACATCAGTTGTGTGTGGACTGTTTGGGAGTGCAGCACGCCGGGCAGATCTCGAGGGGGCTGCTTGCGGTCATCGTGAATCTCTTCCTATCAGAGTGCTGCGCTCCCGGCTGTCTTTGATGAGGATGGCCAGGCTCGCATTCCCCGCGGTTCGAGTCCCGCGTCCGTTGAGGCGGCGCGGTGACTCAGATCGTGGGGTTCGCAAAAGGACCTTGCAGATGAGAATGAGACTGCTGCGGCACCTTCTCATTCTTCATCTGAAGGTTCTGAAGCCCCTGATCATGGTGCAGAAGCCCGCGCTGTGGCTTCTTCTGCCCGTGACGAGGGTCCGATGCTTGAGTTATCTGCTTCAGAGGAAGTGGATGTACTCAGCATCGAGGCGGACGAACGTGAATTAGACTCGCCAGTTCACGTTCCCCGCTTATGAGGAGCTCGTTGAGGTTGTGACGCGTGCAGTGGCCAGACTCAACATCAACTGGCCACTTGATAAGCAGGAAGTGCAAAATAAAAGCAAGCTAGATGAGCGCTTCCTGCAGCACCGCTCACAACCTCAGCGCCGGGGATTACCATTTTTCCCTGATTTACACAAAGAGATCTCAAAATCATGGGATAAACCCCACTCATCTCGTGTCTCCTATCCTTCTGCTGTGGATTATAGCCACGTTTAAGATGGCATTTCTCTTAGCCTTTACCTCGCTAAAGAGGGTGGGAGATCTCCAAGCCCTGGCAGTTTCGCCAGCTTGCTTGGAGTTTTCCCCGGGAGGAGTTAAGGCCATCTTGCATCCGAGACCTGGCTATGTGCCCAAGGTGCCTTCCAAGGTGGCAAGGTCTACGGTCCTGCAGGCATTTCATCCTCCACCACATGTGTCGGCAGAAGAAGAGAGACTCCACGTGCTTTGTCCTGTCAGAGCATTGAGTATTTACCTTGAGAGGTCCTCTTCTTGGAGGAGGTCGGACCAACTGTTAGTGTGTTTTGGGAAGAAGGGGCTCCCTGCATCCAAGCAAACAATCAGTAACTGGATTGTACATGCTATTGTCTCGGCCTACCAGGTCCGCAATCTGCCTTCACCTTTGGCCATAAGGGCTCATTCCACTAGAAGCATGGCTTCCTCTAGGGCCCTCTACTCGGGGGTACCCCTCCAGGAGATCTGTGAGGCAGCCGGTTGGGCTACCCCACACACTTTTATCAGGTTTTATAGTCTGCACCTCCCTAATACGCCCGGTGCGCGGGTGCTCTCGCCCTAGCTTGTGCCTGATACAGTTTCACACAGGGGCAGGCATTTTGATGCGTGGCATAGTGGGTATTCGTTCCCCAAAGAGTCGTTTTTAACGACGCAGTGCGAGTTCCCTCGAAAGGGAACGTCTCGGGTTACGTCTGTAACCCTTGTTCCCTGAGAAGGGAACGAGACACCGCGTCGTCTTGCCACGCCCCTTCATGCCTGGGAGTCATGTCTATTTATACTTCCGGGTATGCCGTCACATGTTATGTCATGACGCAACACCAGTCAGGATTGGAATAGTTTCATTGATACTTCAGAGGCGCGCGCTCAGGGAGCGTCCCCCAAAGAGTCGTTTTTAACGACGCAGTGTTTTCTATGTGAATATCAAATGAATTTTCAGCATCATTACTGCAGTCTTCAGTGTCACATGATCCTTCACAAATCATTCTAATATGATGATTTGATGCTCAATAAACATTTATGATTATTATCGGTGTTTAAAACAGTTTTGCTGCTTCAGATTTTAGTGGAAACTATCATACATTTAATTTTTCAGGATTCTTTGATGAATAGAAAGTTCAGCATTTATTTGAAATAGCATCTTTTTGTAACATTATAAATGTCTTTACTGTCACTTTTGATCGGTTTAATGTGACTTTGATGAATAAAAGATTACATTTCTTTCAAAAAATAAAAAGTCTACTTAAAAACATAAAAAGTTTTATTAACTAAACTGTATATTATATTGCACCTCTATCTGTGGTTTGGTTGGTCAGTATTAAACTAGTTTCACTCATTACAGATGCTGTACTTCAGTGTAAATCTGTGAAATGATCAGACACACTGTACACACACTGTACTACTGCAGATCTGAAGACCAAACACACACGCTTTCATTCGACCACCAGGGCAGTAAACGAGCGTGCTGGGGGGTGCATGTGTGTGTGTGTGTGTGTGAGTGTGTGTGTGTGTGTGTGTGTGTGTGTGTGTGTGTGTGTGTGTGTGTGTGTGTGTGTGTGTGTGTGTGTGTGTGTGTGTTGTGTGTGTGTGTGTGTGTGTGTGTGGCTCTATCCGGTGCTGAGGTTGAGTTTTCCAGAGAGGACTCAATGAAGCCTTGAGTTTCAGTGAACGTTCAGCAAGTCACATTACTGAGAGCAAACACACTAATCCATCACATGCGTTTGATCCGGCCTTCATCATCACTGCGTCATGAATCGATGTATGCGCATTAATACCAACAGCAGAACTCACAGACACAGAGACCTGATCTAATACACTGGCCTTCAATACTTCGTTTTCAAATATTTTATTCCTCAAAGAGACTGATATCAAAGTAAACACTAACAATTTGTGTTGTTTGTGAGTTTCACACAGCGTCAGTGTAACACAAACTCTCTGCGCTCCACATCTTCTCCTCTCTGAGGACGAGAGCCGGCCTGGGCTTTTCTTTTCTGGAACATGAACGAGTCAAATCTGGGAAAATATTGCAGTTTAGCAGTTGCTCCAAAACGACCTCGTGAAATGTCATTCATGACGTCCGCTGTATGGAATAATAACACACACTTTGTGAAATCACTCACTGAATGTCAGACTGTGCCATTCTGACTAATAAATGTCCTTTAACTGAGGAAAGTATGAACAGTCTGTCGGGTCACATGACCGTCGGGTGATTATCGACACGAGTGTGTGAATCAGTGACAGGAAGCAGCGCAGGTCCGTGTGAACACACACACACACACACACACACACAGGTGCAGATCCGTGTGAACACACACACACACACACACACACACACAGGTGCAGGTCCGTGTGAACACACACACACACACACACACACAAACACACACACAGGTGCAGGTCCGTGTGAACACACACACACAGCTGGTGTGTGGTGGGCGTTCTGGCACAATATGGCTGCCGTCGCATCATCCAGGTGGATGCTGCACATTGGTGGTGGTTGAGGAGATTCCCCCCTTCCATGTAAAGCGCTTTGAGTGCCGAGAAAAGCGCTATATAAATGTAATGAATTATTAATTATTATTATTACAGGTGCAGGTCAGTGTGAACACACACACACACACACACACACACAGGTGCAGGTCCGTGTGAACACACACACACACACACACACACACACACACACACACACAGGTGCAGGTCAGTCTGAACACACACACACACACACACACACACACACTTGGGAACGCTATATTTCTTCACAAACATTTACACCAGCCTCTCACCTGCTTGTTTCATTTGCTTCAGAGTGCAAAGTAGCAGAAAACCCTTTCAAGTGCAATTTACAATGCAAACATTTAATCAGTGACAGAGAGAGAGAGAGAGAGAGAGAGAGAGAGAGAGAGTGCGAGAGAGAGAGAGAGAGAGAGAGAGAGAGAGAGAGAGAGAGAGAGAGAGAGAGAGAGAGAGAGAGAGAGAGAGAGAGGGGGAGAGAGCGCAAGAGAGAGAGAGAGAGAGAGGGAGAGAGAGAGAGAGAGAGAGAGAGAGAGAGAGAGGGAGAGAGAGAGAGAGAGAGAGAGAGAGACACTGCACAAAAAAACACACAATCATTTATAATAAATATATATATGTGTGTGTGTGTGTATGCTCCTGACCAAACAAACACTGATTGTCTGTATAAGAGTGTCTTGATAAAGTGCCGTGATCGTCCCGGAGGAAGCGGGAGATTTAGTGTGTGTTTCGACTGATGATGATTGATCAGGTTTGGCAGAAGATCCTCTAGTGATCCTGCAGTTGTTCTGACCCTCCGCTAAAGCTACGCTCGTCTCTCGAGTCGGGATCGGTTTCCTCAGAGTTCCTGATTAATTGAGCGCCGGCTGTGTGTGGAGACAGAAGACAACGGGAATAATACAGATGCTGAGTAATGAAAGGAGTGTGTTTACTGTGGCACACGAGCCGCTTCAGACACGGGTTATTAACACACATCTGTTCCTCTGTTCATCACGACTCCTCCACATCCACACAGAAATCCTTCAGGATCGCTGTATTCCCGGAGCCAGAGTCCCTGCACTCACATCAGCCGGATCCGAGGAGATGGGACAGGCCTGCCAACACCAGGCTCCAGTGAGAATCACTTTACATGAGTCTGAAAGAGTCTCTTCTGCTCAAAGCTGCGTTTATTTGATCAAGAATACAGTAGAAACAGTGAAATATTATTATAATGTAAATCATCTGTTTTCTATGTGAATATATAGTCAAGCGTGATTTATTCCTGTGATCAAAGCTGAACTTTCAGCATCCTTACTCCAGTCTTCAGTGTCACATGATCCTTCAGAAATCATTCTAATATGATGATTTGATGATCAAGAAACATTTATGATTATTATCAGTGTTGGAAACAGTTGCTGTAAGGGTTTTATTCACTGCACTGACAAATCCCTTCTTTTTTAGCATTGATGATCCCATGAAGAGCCTTTAACATCCATGGAATCTTTTCATTGGGCAAAAGGTCTTTATAGTTTAAGAAGGTTCTTCTGATTATTTCAATGTTCAGAGAAAGAAGAAAGAACTGAAAGGTTCTTTAGGGAACTCTTTAGTCCTGATCTCTCTAACTCAGACTCTGAAGGACGTGTTTGCACTGTCTCTCTGTACTCTGGGTTAGTCCCATGATCTCTCTAACTCAGACTCTGAAGGACGTGTTCGCACTGTCTCTCTGTGCTCCGGGTTAGTCCCGTGATCTCTCTAACTCAGACTCTGAAGGACGTGTTCGCACTGTCTCTCTGTGCTCCGGGTTAGTCCCGTGATCTCTCTAACTCAGACTCTGAAGGACGTGTTCGCACTGTCTCTCTGTGCTCCGGGTTAGTCCTGATCTCTCTAACTCAGACTCTGAAGGACGTGTTCGCACTGTCTCTCTGTGCTCCGGGTTAGTCCCGTGATCTCTCTAACTCAGACTGAAGGACGTGTTCGCACTGTCTCTCTGTGCTCCGGGTTAGTCCTGATCTCTCTAACTCAGACTGAAGGACGTGTTCGCACTGTCTCTCTGTGCTCCGGGTTAGTCCCGTGATCTCTCTAACTCAGACTGAAGGACGTGTTCGCACTGTCTCTCTGTGCTCCGGGTTAGTCCCGTGATCTCTCTAACTCAGACTGAAGGACGTGTTCGCACTGTCTCTCTGTGCTCCGGGTTAGTCCTGATCTCTCTCTAACTCAGACTCTGAAGGACGTGTTCGCACTGTCTCTCTGTGCTCCGGGTTAGTCCTGATCTCTCTAACTCAGACTCTGAAAGACGTGTTCGCACTGTCTCTCTGTGCTCCGGGTTAGTCCCGTGATCTCTCTAACTCAGACTCTGAAGGACGTGTTCGCACTGTCTCTCTGTGCTCCGGGTTAGTCCCGTGATCTCTCTAACTCAGATTCTGAAGGACGTGTTCGCACTGTCTCTCTGTGCTCCGGGTTAGTCCCGTGATCTTTCTAACTCAGACTCTGAAGGACGTGTTCGCACTGTCTCTCTGTGCTCCGGGTTAGTCCTGATCTCTCTAACTCAGACTCTGAAGGACGTGTTCGCACTGTCTCTCTGTGCTCCGGGTTAGTCCCGTGATCTCTCTAACTCAGACTGAAGGACGTGTTCGCACTGTCTCTCTGTGCTCCGGGTTAGTCCTGATCTCTCTAACTCAGACTGAAGGACGTGTTCGCACTGTCTCTCTGTGCTCCGGGTTAGTCCCGTGATCTCTCTAACTCAGACTGAAGGACGTGTTCGCACTGTCTCTCTGTGCTCCGGGTTAGTCCTGATCTCTCTCTAACTCAGACTCTGAAGGACGTGTTCGCACTCTCTCTGTGCTCCGGGTTAGTCCTGATCTCTCTAACTCAGACTCTGAAGGACGTGTTTGCACTGTCTCTCTGTGCTCCGGGTTAGTCCTGATCTCTCTAACTCAGACTCTGAAAGACGTGTTCGCACTGTCTCTCTGTGCTCCGGGTTAGTCCCGTGATCTCTCTAACTCAGACTCTGAAGGACGTGTTCGCACTGTCTCTCTGTGCTCCGGGTTAGTCCCGTGATCTCTCTAACTCAGATTCTGAAGGACGTGTTCGCACTGTCTCTCTGTGCTCCGGGTTAGTCCCGTGATCTTTCTAACTCAGACTCTGAAGGACGTGTTCGCACTGTCTCTCTGTGCTCCGGGTTAGTCCTGATCTCTCTAACTCAGACTCTGAAGGACGTGTTCGCACTGTCTCTCTGTGCTCCGGGTTAGTCCCGTGATCTCTCTAACTCAGACTGAAGGACGTGTTCGCACTGTCTCTCTGTGCTCCGGGTTAGTCCTGATCTCTCTAACTCAGACTGAAGGACGTGTTCGCACTGTCTCTCTGTGCTCCGGGTTAGTCCCGTGATCTCTCTAGCTCAGACTGAAGGACGTGTTCGCACTGTCTCTCTGTGCTCCGGGTTAGTCCTGATCTCTCTCTAACTCAGACTCTGAAGGACGTGTTCGCACTGTCTCTCTGTGCTCCGGGTTAGTCCTGATCTCTCTAACTCAGACTCTGAAGGACGTGTTTGCACTGTCTCTCTGTGCTCCGGGTTAGTCCTGATCTCTCTAACTCAGACTCTGAAAGACGTGTTCGCACTGTCTCTCTGTGCTCCGGGTTAGTCCCGTGATCTCTCTAACTCAGACTCTGAAGGACGTGTTCGCACTGTCTCTCTGTGCTCCGGGTTAGTCCCGTGATCTCTCTAACTCAGACTCTGAAGGACGTGTTCGCACTGTCTCTCTGTGCTCCGGGTTAGTCCCGTGATCTCTCTAACTCAGACTCTGAAGGACGTGTTCGCACTGTCTCTCTGTACTCCGGGTTAGTCCCGTGATCTCTCTAACACAGACTCTGAAGGACGTGTTCGCACTGTCTCTCTGTGCTCCGGGTTAGTCCCGTGATCTCTCTAACTCAGACTCTGAAGGACGTGTTCGCACTGTCTCTCTGTGCTCCGGGTTAGTCCCGTGATCTCTCTAACTCAGACTCTGAAGAACGTGTTCGCACTGTCTCTCTGTACTCCGGGTTAGTCCCGTGATCTCTCTAACACAGACTCTGAAGGACGTGTTCGCACTGTCTCTCTGTACTCCGGGTTAGTCCCGTGATCTCTCTAACTCAGACTCTGAAGGACGTGTTCGCACTGTCTCTCTGTACTCCGGGTTAGTCCCGTGATCTCTCTAACACAGACTCTGAAGGACGTGTTCGCACTGTCTCTCTGTGCTCCGGGTTAGTCCCGTGATCTCTCTAACTCAGACTCTGAAGGACGTGTTCGCACTGTCTCTCTGTACTCCGGGTAAGTCCTGATCTCTCTAACTCAGACTCTGAAGGACGTGTTCGCACTGTCTCTCTGTGCTCCGGGTTAGTCCCGTGATCTCTCTAACTCAGACTCTGAAGGACGTGTTCGCAGTCGCTCCTCGAGAAGCACATTCTTGTTCCCGATCCAGACGCTGAAGGACCAGGAGCGTCTCCGTCCTGAACGCTCAGTGTTTCACCGCCCGACTAAATCAAGCCTTTCAAATAGTCCTCTGCCTGACGTTCCACAGATCTGTGTGCGTCTCCTTTACTGGGAATACTGTCATGCTCCCGAATCCAGGGCTAATAATGGAAGATAAATGCTTTTTCATCTCAGTGTAGATCAGCAGATCTCAGTCAGACACACACCGGTGCAAACATGCAAAGTCTCGCTAATAATGTGAGCAAACACAGTTCTCTTGTCTGGAAGGAGAATATGTGGGATTGTTTTAATATTTGAGTTTTGCACGTCTTGACCAAGAGACAATGTTGAGATAAGATTAAGGGAAATACAATGCTTTTTAAAAACATGAAGTAAAACAAATGGAATTTCTAATGATAATATCAGTCAATAAAGCTACTTTTATTAAACTAATACAGCATTTGTTTGCTTCCAGGTCAGTAGTACACTCAGTTGTGGACAGGGATTCAGAAAGCCAAAGTAACTAAGTTCATTTCTGACTCATCATTTACATTGGCAAAGAAATCATGGAAACTCCAGGGAAAGTTGGAGATCAGAAAGCGCTCGAATCCTCTCTCACTGCACGACTAATGCTAGGACTGATCGATGCTAACATGAGACGCTGTGAGTTAGAGGAACATTAGGATCTCTCTTCACCTCTGCTTACAGATGCTCAGCGTATGAGTGAGGCTTTCCAAGGGGACAGGAAGAGGAGAAGGAGAAACTCAAGAGTAATGGAAGGAAAATGGGAACCGACTGAGATCTTATATAACAGGCGTGACCGTTTTCAGGAAAAATCTTGCCTCTTGTGAAAACTTATTCCATAACATGCTTGCAAAAATTATACATAGTATAAAATCAGACACACACACACAAAAAAAAAAAAAAAGAGTATAGTGTGATGCACTGATCAATTTATCAATGAAATCCAAATAGTTGCCGGATGAAAATTGGCATGAATGGTAATAATGAAAACCCCGTCTCTCTGAGAGCTGCTCTGCTCTGATTGGTCAGATGGAGAAATGAACAGTAATGATGGCGTGGGTTTTACCGTATCAATCTCAGAAAACAGTGTCTTCTCCACATGAACAACACGAACCAAACTCTTCCAGTCTCAGATTACACTACAGTGTTTGAGGGCGGGGCTAAGAGACACTGCTCAGCCAATCAACACCACATTACGCAAATTAGTTCCAAACCTACACAGGTTCATCTGTGAGACTGAATTACTGACGACTCGTTTCAGTTCAGAATCACTTCTTTCTTTTAGACAAAAACTCATTTGATCTGTGAAACTTTGCAGATCTTTTACATTCACCAACAGCTTTATTACACACTCCATGACTGGGAATATCCCAAAAGCATATCGACACATTGATTTATATAGACGATATAGTAAAGAATTTTAATACCAGCAATTTATCAATTATCCGCCATAGCATGACATAATAATCCTTCTTCCAAAGGTCTTCATGCCAGCGGTGTAATAAACCATCTGATTATAATCAGAAGTGAGAAGACACAGACACACACACACACACACACACACACAAGAACAAGGCTTTTCTTGCTTAAGGAGAAGCAATAACTTAGAGCGCTGCATTTGATTAAATATCTTCAGTCCCGGAGTGTGTTGGGAGTTTTTCCCGAGAGCTTCTCGATTACACACAGCTCTTGAAGCCGACGGCATCCCACATCCCCCACCCTGAGCTCCTCCACTCCTCCGGGAAGAGCCGTCCGTCTCGGGTTCCCACAGGACAGCTAAGCATGATGTTACGGCTTCACACACACGCTGGACGCTGGGACATCTCGCAGGTACAAGCCTCCACTCATTCAGCTTGAGGGTCATTCAGTAGTTCAGTTTGAAACACTCTAATAGTGTGATGATCTAATTATAACATGATCATGTGTAATTATTCATGAATTAACACCTGCTGGTCTTCTCTTATCCAGCCGCATGAATCTGTAGTGTTTAATGAGAGACCTACTGATGTCCAACTGAACGTGTGTAAGAACTCCACGTCTGCATCCACACGTAAACCAGCGAATCCAGCCGGAGAAATCCAAACCTGAGGGTCTACAAATGATCTGGAAAGTGTTTTGACAGGTTTGTGGCAGTCAGACTCACTTCTCTGGCTATACATGACTGATGAGTCGTTGCAGACACTTCAGGAGAAATAGAAACTCTCAGAGAACATTTTTCATTAGCTTTTCATAGGGGAAATGTTCTGATGTTTCCAGAAAAAAAGCCTGGATCTGCACAGTTCCAGTATCTTTACATGAACAACAACTCAGTCTGCGAGTCTTAGCGGGTTAAATCTGGAGGTCAGCTGTGTTATCGACACACAGCACATGGTTTCTCAGCTTCACCCGTCCAGAACACCCAGAACACCCATTAAACTTGCTCGGCTGTTTCTTCTAAGGAGGAAGAGATTTGATGCAAGATTTCAATACTTGTAGTAAAAGTATATCAAGCTCACTAATCACAGCAGGCACACATCCAGCTGAGCTCAGCGAACGCCATCACACACACCCTACTGTGGTTCTCAGATTAGCCCTCGCTCTCTCTGAACACATACATCCCACTTCATCTCCTTATAAATCACACCGGCCTTCACGGCTTCTGGCACTGATTCCTTTAATCGTTTCCTTTAATTCTCTTCTTTATACCGTTTGAAAGCAACACTACACTTTCTGAGCTTTGAGGAACAGTGATCGCCTGAACATCTCACAGGGAAAAATATAAAGCGCTCAAGCTTCAAAAAGGACATGAAAGCAACATAACAGTATTATAAATTAGAGATGCACCGATTACAATTTTCTGGGCCGATTCCGATTTCCGATTTTTCATTAAGTTTGACCTGCCGATACCGATTTTAGCCGATTCCGATTTCATTTTTTCTGACCACTTTACAGCACACCAGAGGTGGGACAAAGTCATTGTTATGCAAGTCACAAGTAAGTCTCAAGTCTTTGCCCTCGAGTCCCGAGTCAAGTCGAGTCAAAGATGAGGCAAGTCCCGAGTCGAGTCAAAAGTCAAAGCCAACAAGTCTCAAGTCGAGTCCAAAGTCCTACCATTTTAGTTTCGAGTCATTTCAAGTCCTCTTACCACAGAAATAAAATTTATACAAATCATGTACGTCTGTAAGATTTGTATTTATTTAAACCTCTTTTTATACAATGACATTAATCAAATACAGTAAAAAACAGAAAATTTAATTTTCACAAAAAATGCTTGTATTTCAACAGCATATTGCACTAGAACAATGCACAGCATGCAGCTTCAGTCCTGTATTGTATTAACCTCATATTGCAAAACAGTTTAACTTTCAAATAGACATGGGTCGTTTTAGCCTAAACCTTTTTAAACATGTCATCAATAAAATCCTCACTCCTCAAAATGATCACTTCTGAAAAACTGGACCAACCTGATAATATAATTGGAATGCGTGTTGCAGTGTGTATGCGGTGCAAGACCAGCACGTGCAATAGTGCTTTCACATATGCTGCGTTTGCAGTGCGTGATCCGCGGCTGTACCACAAATACATACTCACTATTTGTATTTCAAATCCAGAAGTTATTAGCATCTTTTATTTAAAAAAAAAAAATTGTCAGCATTGCGATTCTCTTTGTACACACGTATACACTCTTTAGTAGACGTATTCACGTTTAAATACAATTTAAACAACGTATTATTTAATGCATTACTCTTATATAATTATATATTAAGTTGCTCAAGCAAGTGGTAAAATATTTAACCATGTACTTATATTAAAATCGCATAGCCTACATTTTAAATTAAAACTTAAAATTGAAAAAACTTGTTTTTCCACCCCCACGAATGAGACGAGTGTTATGTTGCCTTGTTGAAATATGTATTTTCCCTTGATTTAGGCTACCCCGGTCTTAACGTCTCAGCATTGCGATTCTCTTTACACATATAGGCATATACACTCTTTAATAGACTTATGCACGTTTAAACACAATTTAAACAACGTAGGCCTATTATTCAATGCATCACTTCTACTTATATTAAGTTCCTAAAGCAAGTGGTCAAATATTTAACCATGTAGGCTACTTGTATAAAAAAACAGCCGACTCTCATGTCTTTTATTTTATATTTAAATTAATACAATAAATCTCGCATGTCACAAGGAACATGTTTTTCCACCTCCACGAATGAGACGAGTGTCGTTCATTATGTCGCC
Source organism: Leuciscus leuciscus (assembly GCF_965113295.1). Taxonomy (NCBI): domain Eukaryota; kingdom Metazoa; phylum Chordata; class Actinopteri; order Cypriniformes; family Leuciscidae; genus Leuciscus; species Leuciscus leuciscus. Next base: position 632,007 of record NC_138735.1, on the reverse strand, counting down.
TTGTTGAGGTAAATTGTAGTTTTCCTTGCTTTACCCTGGTCTTAAAGTGAAAATAGTATTTAATTAAATACATTTATGGTGAGATTACTACATTTTATTTAATTAATCGCGTTTATGGTGAAATTACTACATTTTTAGGTCAATCTGTGTTCATTTTGACCACGAAACATGCGCTGTCACTTTAATTCAGCGCGTGCAGCACATGTGCAGCACAGCAGAAATAGACTCGGTGCGGAAACGATCTCTGTACTGCTGTTGTATACGCACCGCACCTGGAACGGATCGACGGACTGCAACCGTGTGCAGTGTGAAAGCTCTAACCTGTTAACATGGGTACGGAAAAAAATACGCACCGCTGGCGCATACGCACTGCAAACGGAGTTTGTGTGAAACGGGCGTTATATGCTGTCGAATCAAAACAACGTGGGACTACAGTGATTGGGACTACAGTGATTGGATGTCGTGCAGGCAGCGCGCGCGCTCGCTGCATGCATACAGCTGGTGCACATTTTTTTCACAGATGCAGATAAACTGAGAGCGGCGCGGCCGTGTGGACATTTTTTTCCCCAGTTTTCATGGGAAGTAGCAAGTCTTCTCGAGTCAAAAGGCGCAAGTCCAAGTGAAGTCACGAGTCATTGATGTTAAAGTCCAAGTCGAGTTGCAAGTCTTTGTACATTTTGTCGAGTCGAGTCTGAAGTCATCAAATTCATGACTCGAGTCTGACTCGAGTCCAAGTCACATGACTCGAGTCCACACCTCTGCAGCACACACAAATATTTATTTTATATCTTTTCTGTAATAGAACATTTTACAATTTGCATAGTACATATTTTTTTGAACAGATAAACACTATAAAATAGAACTATAGAAATTACTCCAGGTGTGGGTAATTCACACACATCTAAAGTGCTGTGCAGTGTTATGGAAGAACCATTTCCTTTTCACATTCAATATCCAATCATTTTTGTATGTATGTATTTAGCAAACTAAACGTCTGTATGAAAACAGGGAATGGCGATAAAATAATATATAAATAAAAAATTTAATAAATATAGCCTTGCAGTATAAAGATATTTCTCAAAGCACACACACACAGGCCTATTGCAATCACTTGTACAAACTGAATAATAAAACAAGTTTAAATGGGTACATTTTCTATAAATATTGTTCTGTGCATTTTGGGTACTTTTTTGTGAAACCCTATTTAGGCTATTTTGTCCATCAAAAGTGTGCTTTCCCTTTAATTGAGCGTGAGCAGTGCAGCAAATAGACTCGGCGCCGAAAAACGCGCTTCACTGCTCGCGACGCTCCTGCTTGAAGCTCACGCGCTGCTCCTGCTCCCGTTGTGATTAACATGCACGCCGAAAAAAAATACGCGCTTGCGGTCTGAACGTAATTCACGAGGTTTCCTACATGTGTGTTCCGCGTGCACGTGTGATGCTGATGTTGCGCGATGTTAATCATGCGGCGCCCGAGTGCATTTGACCGGCATAAAATCGGTATTTGTCAGACTGACCGGCCGGTCGCCGGTCACGGCCGATCACGTGAAAATCGGCCAATTCCGGTCACCAGCCGATCAATCGGTGCATCTCTATTATAAATGTAATACTTTGTGCAACCGAATCAGTGAATCAGTGCAAACGAAACAGTGTGTCAGTGAATCAGTGCAACCGAATCAGTGAGTCAGTGAATCAGTGCAACCGAATCAGTGAGTTAGTGAATCAGTGCAACCGAATCAGTGCAACCGAATCTGTGAATCAGTGCAACCGAATCAGTGAATCAGTGAATCAGTGCAACCGAATCAGTGAATCAGTGAGTTGAACTCGAGAACTACTGTAGATCAGATCAAATCAACTGGATCAAATGATTCTTAGAAAAGATCTGATGCAAAAGAACGATGTGTTCACGATCAGTGGTTCTCGTATGAAAGTCTCATAAACACTTTAAGAAGAAGTTAGGACTTTCAGTGAATAATTACTGTTTTTGTTCCGTTCCTCACATTAGACTCGTATGGATTCAAGACATCATGGAATATAATGCACAGCCACTTCTATGATACTGAGCCAGTTCTAATTCATTTTCTTTATATAAAGAATCAGTAAACCAATAAAGAACATGATAAATGATCATTTCTATTCTTATCAACGTTTTTAGCCTTCGCCATAAAGACCATCGATCATCTGACCATGTGTGAAGGGACTGAAGTAATCCAGCCAGTGTTACCAAACACACACACACACACACACACACACACACACACACACATCCAGCCAGAGTTACCAAACACACACACACACACACACACACACACACACACACACACACACACACAGACACACACAGACACACACACACATCCGGCCAGTGTTACCACACACACACACACATCCGGCCAATGTTACCAAACACACACACACACACACACACACACACACACACACACACACACACACACACACACACACAGATCCGGCCAGTGTTACACAAACACACACACACACACACACACACACACACACACACACACACAGACACACACACACACACACACACACACACACACACACACACACACACACACACACACACACACACACACACACACACACACACATCCAGCCAGAGTTACCAAACACACACACACACACACACACACACACACACACACACACACAGACACACACACACACACACACACACACACACACACACACACACATCCAGCCAGAGTTACCAAACACACACACACACACACACACACACACACACACACACACACAGACACACACACACACACACACACACACACACACACACACACACACACACACACACACACACACACACACACACACACACACACACACACACACACACACATCCGGCCAGTGTTACCACACACACACACACATCCGGCCAATGTTACCAAACACACACACACACACACACACAGACACACACACACACACACACACACACACACATCCGGCCAGTGTTACCACACACACACACACATCCGGCCAATGTTACCAAACACACACACACACACACACACACACACACACACACCCAGCCAGAGTTACCAAACACACACACACACACACACACACACACACACACACACACACACACACACACACACACACACACACACACACACACACATCCAGCCAGAGTTACCAAACACACACACACACACACACACACACACACACACACACAGACACACACACACACACACACACACACACACACACACACACACACACACACACACACACACACACACACACACACATCCGGCCAGTGTTACCACACACACACACACATCCGGCCAATGTTACCAAACACACACACACACACACACACACACACACACATCCGGCCAGTGTTACCACACACACACACACATCCGGCCAATGTTACCAAACACACACACACACACACACACACACACACACACACACACACACACACACACACACATCCAGCCAGAGTTACCAAACACACACACACACACACACACACACACACACACACACACACACACACAGACACACACAGACACACACACACACACACACACACACATCCGGCCAGTGTTACCACACACACACACACATCCGGCCAATGTTACCAAACACACACACACACACACACACACACAGATCCGGCCAGTGTTACACAAACACACACACACGTTTGCCAGTCTAACCGTGAGACCCAGCCGAGACTCTGGCGTAAACACAGCTGCTCTCCTGTAGTGACTCTCAGTGTAACTAAAGCTCTTCTCTGGGTTTAATATGCCTTTTCGTACATGAAGCAGCTCAAATAATACTCAGCAGATTCACTTTCAAATGATTTAAACTAAAGAAATCACATCTAGGAAAATAAATGACTATAAACAGTGCAGCTGGCACAGTGCCACATGTTACTTTATTACACTGCACATCCGAATGGCATCAGCCAATCACACGGCTTCTAAACCGAACACATTTAAGCTCATAAAGTGATCACTGACTTCCTCAGACTCACAGAGGCTTTTATTGCTGGAAGAATCTTCGACTGCTCTCTCTCTTAATGTCCTCGAGATGCCTGGGAACTTTCGGGAAGATTGTCTTTGATTTGGCCTCTAGTCTCGACTTCTAAAGAGTTCCTCATGAAAGAGCCAGTGTTACTGGGCCACCGACAGCCATCGGATCTGAACCAGCACACGTTCTCCAGCGCACGAGTGGAGGAGCTCCAACAGGAGACGGACGGCTTGTGTTTCAACTCTCCAAACAATCTACAGAACCAATACCTTTTACAACTCTAAACATTAAAGTGGTTTTCAAACTCATTTATACGGCTTTACTTTTCTGAGGTTCTGCACACAGGTTTGAATTTGTGAAATTATGTGGAATTACAGGATCTTATCAATAGAATTATTATTATTTTATTTAAAATACACCACTGTTCAAAGTTTTGGTGTCAAAATCAATAATTTTATTCATCAAGGACGCATTCGACTGATCAAAAGTGACAGTAAAAACATTTTTAATGTTACAAAATATTTTATTTCAAATAAATGCTGTTCTTTTGAACTTGCTATCCATTCAAGAATCCTGAGAAATAAAATGTATGACGGTTTCCACAGAAATCTGCAGCAGCACAACTGTTTTACACACTGATCATAATCATAAATGTTTCTTGAGCATCAAATCATCATATTAGAGTGATTTGTGAAGGATCATGTGACACTGAAGATTGGAGTAATGATGCTGAAGTTCAGATTTGATCACAGGAATAAATTACACTTTACTATATATTCACATAGAGAACAGCTGATTTACATTATAATAATATTTCACTGTTTTTACTGTATTTTTGATCAAATAAACACAGCTTTGAGCAGAAGAGACTCTTTCAGAAACATTAAAAAAAATCTTTTGACTGTCCAACAAATCATGTCCTATAATTCACATCCGTGTCATCAGCTCAATAACGGTTCTCATCCCGAGAGTGAATGTAGATTTGCTCCCATAGGAGACTGTGATAAAAGCCAAGCTTCGTAAACAATGTCATTAACATCGCGTGATGGTGTGTTGTTCCATGCACATTAAATCCTGGACAATTATGAAGTGACAGACGTTTCCACTGGGTCACTGACCTCAACAAAAGTCATCTCAGCAATGATCTGGGATCTGATGAACTCAGCGCTGGTTAACTCTGAACCACTGGATGAATCCCTGCGGCGTGGAGTTTATGACATTGGCTGGTATACGATTTACCTCATGAATGAAGGATGTGATAATGAGATTTTTCAGCTGCCCTTGCAAGACTTTCCTTCATATGATGTGAATCAGCTTTGCATCTGACTGCATGTTTCCTCATCACACGAGGTGTAGACCTACACAAAGACATTCACCGTATCTCAGATGCCAATAGTGGCTTTCTCCATTAAGCTTTCAACAGCCTCATCATGACCGCGGGAAAGCCGTGATTAGCGGCTCAGTGACCGGTGTGGGTTTAGAGGAAGAAAAGTGGAGCTGGATCAGATAAACGAGCCGACAGTGATGGAGACTGGCGTTGTCTGTATTATTACAGTGACGTGATGCTGAACCGTATACATGTGCTGAAGCTCGAGTGAGTGTCACTCAAGTGGGTAAAGTCACTCAGATTATGCTGATTAGTCAAAGCTACGAGACTTTAAAAACATGATATTGTCACGAACTGCCGGAGATTGTGTAGGTATTTTATAAGACTGACTGACATACACAGAAATATTCTTCTACTAATGTAACATAACATGCCTGTGAACACAGCGTGATCAGACCTTCTATACTCACCAACAAACACACGTTAAACAGGACACTGAGAGAAAGAGCATCTGTTCACACTATCATTAAACATTCCCTGTCACTTCCTTCATGTCACGACTCTATAATGTCGACTCTTGCGTTTAGTCTGTTGCAGTGAAGCTCATTTCCTGAGTTTGTTGGCGATATTATAATCATTCTCCTCCAGACCTGCTCTTGTCCAGAGCGTTTCCACTGACTCGGCTATAAAGTGCACAACAACAGGTGTGTTTTCCATACGTGGCAACCAACAGAGTTTAAAGTCACCAGGAAATCAACAATTCTGTTTTTTTGTGTGTTTTTTTATGAAATACTGCAGTGTTTATTGTAAGTGATTAATGGGTGCACATCATCATTATAGTGTTAATAATGCTGAATGAGAATAAGTTCCTCTTGCTGCATCTCTTCTCTTCTCTGATGAAGAGGGCGGGGCAACCTGTCACTCACATGAGATCAGCCAATAGCAAACCACAACCATCCAACCAGCCAATCAACTCCCCACAGACACAATCAAGCCCCGCCCACATCTGATCTTGTTCCAGAAGCTTTCACTCGATATACGACACAATAGAGGAGAGAAGACCAGCACAACTTCTCTCCCATCACCAGTTTAAGTTCACTGCTAACCAATGGCTAATTTTCCAAAGTCACTGATACACGTTATTCACAGTAAATAAACCAGTGCACTGTCGGCTCACTGGGAAACATGCCTCAATACACCACATCTTTGCAAAAGTCCAAAATCATACATATACGAATGAACACTAGCGGCAGTAAAACACCAACAACTTTTATTCTTGTTCACGCAAATGATCATTTCAGAGGCAGATTGTCGATTAATAAAGACGTATTTTCACTTGGTTTCTTGCACAACTCTAAGTTCTGACCTTAAAACCTTTTTATGGTGCAAGATTTGTAAATTATTTGTAACATCTTGACGTTTGCGTGACATTAGCAGCTCCACATGTGTGTGTGAAACAGCTCAAACTCCTGCAGAAGCAGCTCAGATCCCACTTCTGCTTCTTTGAACACTATTAGTCAGGTTTAGTGCAACGTTATTTTCAATCACAATGGAGCATTAACCTTTTAGCAACATTTGAGCTTTTTCATCTCTGAACTGATACATACAACAACCCATAACACACGCTGCCAGATTCTCTGAGACGGTGTCATGAAACCTCATATCATCTGTCAGAGATGCTGACACGCTCTCAGTGAGTCTGGGTTTAGATAAACGCTCTGTAAGCGTCTGCACTGAATCCTCTCGGGGTCTGAGTCATGATCGTCCAGCCGAGAGAGTCTTTTACAGTGAACACGACCTTGTAAGGAGCAAAAAATGCAGGTTGAAAGAGACAAAATAACGAATGATGCCTTTAATAATCAGATACAAATGCAAAGCAAAATACTTTCTATGTACTTTCTTCCAAATAAAAACTCATCAGACCACAAAAGCATGTATTGACCGATCTATATTTTCCCAGGTCAAAGGGCCGCTCCATCTACTCAACAGCTCTACGTCAAAAGCAAACAAAGGGAATGTGTTTTCTAACGCCGGCGAGATCGAGGCCCTGGAACATCCAGTCATGCTTTCCTGTTTTGGTCTGTGTCTCATGGACGATTCGTTCCTGCCCGGATGGCACACATATTCCTCGTCCCGGGGAACATTCCTGATGCCATGACTTAATAGGAAAAGTAGCGCAAACACTCTCCATCATCAACTTTAAAGATCCTTTCATGCTTTATGGAAACATGAGAGCTTCAGTACTGTATGTCATAGATCAAGTGTGTCTATGTGAATGGGGAGGATGGTATATAATATATATGTTTGTTATGAAGTGCACTTGCTATATCTCCACTGTGATGTAAACAACAGCAGCCGATCTGTCCAGAGAGAGAGAGAGTGTGTGTGTGTGTGTGTGTGTGTGTGTGTGATGGCACAGGCCTCCAGGACGACAGCTTGGGTTGCTCAGGGACAGATGATACACAGGCATCATCAAGACTTCCTCACAGTGCATTTCACAGCTAAATACGGTCATCCTGTTAGTTATACACCTGAAACATTCACATTTACTTTATATTAGGGTACCATAACGAAGTGCATAATTGATTGGAATAAAACGCAAATTGTGATACGGCTTAGTGCGATTATCAAACTGTAAAGGCTGTGATTAAATGAGATGAGTGCGTGCGCTGTGTTTCAGAGTGAAGCGTGGCACTGTGTTCGTTTACACACGAGTAGCTCGATGTACACACAGATGCACACACACACTCATCTCAGCATGTGCTGCGAAACTAACCGCGTTTACATTACCCTTCAAATTCTGCAAACTGAAATTGCGAATTGAAAATACGGCCAATGGAAAGACGTACATTTCGCAAAAACTCCCATCCTTCACTAAAAGGTTTCCCGCTCACATGAGGAGGTTTTTCAGGTAAAGGAATATTTTGCAAAACTGCAATGAAACATTTTTTCCGCATTTACAGGTCAGGTCACCTGACGTACGTATAAGTCACATGATCATTCTTTAAACATGGCGCGGTGTGTTTGGACAGAAGACGAAACAGAGTTCTTCATTAAACTCATAAAACACAAAAGTATCTCAGGAATACTGGATTCTAAACCACCAAGAAATGCCACAATCACGAGCTTGAAGCAGAACTGAGAAACTCCCAGAGCTCCTCATACCAGACGCTCCCAGTATAAGGGTTTTCCATGCCAGTAATGTTGGAAAACACACACATACGTCTCCTTCCACTAATAATAATACTGGCTAGTGCGGCGGCTGGGATGTACATAAACTAGACAAGATTGTTGGAAAGATTATCGTGAGAGGAAAAATGACATCGGTTAACGGAAACGCCCTCATTTAGCAAGTTTTTTTATCAACATTTAGAAAATATCGCAAAAGTTTTGCCTAAATCTGTAACGATAATGCGGCAACTATAACTCACAATGAGGAACGAAACGTGATCAAACGTGCAATGAGAAGCGCTTATAAACTAAAGTTAAGCTTTCCTGCTCAATGGTTTAACATTTGTAAATGAAAAAATGAAGACAGCCATAATTATTAGTATTATTTATATTATTTTTATTTATTTATTTTAATAAATATTTTATTAAATATTTTATTTTAATACTTTTTTTTCTGTGAAATATTACAATAAATAATATTTCTTATCTTCATGTGTCTAGTTCAGAGCTGGACGCTGGTCATCATCGATATTTAAAGTGTTGTGATTTCAGGAGTGACTCTGTTATACACATTATAGGATTTTCCCCCGTGTTTAAGTGCTCTTCTCAATCTGAAAACTCTGCAGTGTGTTTCAACAAGAAGCTTGCCAGCATAATCCTGAATCTGCTCTATAAGCTGAAGAAAATAAAAAGACATTAAAAGTTGTTTTCATTGACTCTCATGTTAGAGTTAAACACCCTTGAACATGAGCAGTAACCCATGCTACTCTCTCTCCCACACAGAACGAGTGTCTCTCTCTCTCTCTGTCTCTCTCTCTCTCACACACACACACTCTCTCTCAGGTCTCCAGCCAGTGAGGAAAGGATGAGACGTCTTATATCATTCATGTTTGGTCACTGTTGCACATTTCCTTTGATGGAGTTTTATCCGTCGCCTAATATTTTCCAGAAACTGGAGTCAGACGTGTCAGTGGACGAAGGAAAATCGCCTCAGGCTGTCAGTCCAAACCTTTAATAACACAGTGTTTGTGCAACATCATAATACACTTATGAAACACACTGAACACACACACACACAGGCAAACAACACTGCAGAAAATCAAATCCGTAACCTGTGGCGCTCTAGTGGTTAATAACCAGAACGCACACGTCTGGTGGAAGAACACTGTAGCCGGATCTACTTCTCTGTGTTTGTGTCTATGGCGAGTCACGCAGGAGCTATGTATAGTCCCGATATAAACACTTATTATAGGTGTACCGCGGTGATTCAGGATAACACAAAAACACAGTTTGGAAAATGGATTCATGATGTACTCGCCTATCATATACATTTTGTAAATTTTGAACACAAAAAAAAAGTTACAAACTGCAGCTTTAATAACTTTTCATTACATTTCTGGATACTTTACAGCTAAATAAAGCTTTGTTATTGGCATTGATGGTTCCATAAAGAATCTTTAACGTCCATAGAATCTTTCTATTGCACAAATGCTTCTTCAGATTATTAAAATGTTCTTCGCACTAAGAAAAACATGGTTCTTTTAAGAACTGAATGGTGTTTGGGGAAATGAAAATGGTTCTTCAGCCCAAAAAATCCCATTTTGGAAGCTTTAGTTTGAAGAGAAGAAACCCCTCATCTGGCACTAGAGGATTTATTAAGAATGTCTTGATTAATCAGGTTACACCCGAATACCAGCAGACCCTTACTGTGAGAGGACTTTACCTTACTGTGAGAGGACTTTACCTTAATGTGAGAGGACTTTACCTTACTCTGAGGACTTTACCTTACTCTGAGGACTTTACCTTACTGTGAGAGGACTTTACCTTACTCTGAGGACTTTACCTTACTGTGAGAGGACTTTACCTTACTGTACTGTGAGAGGACTTTACCTTACTGTGAGAGGACTTTACCTTACTGTATTGTGAGAGGACTTTACCTTACTGTGAGAGGACTTTACCTTACTGTATTGTGAGAGGACTTTACCTTACTGTATTGTGAGAGGACTTTACCTTACTCTGAGAGGACTTTACCTTACTGTATTGTGAGAGGACTTTACCTTACTGTGAGAGGACTTTACCTTACTGTATTGTGAGAGGACTTTACCTTACTGTGAGAGGACTTTACCTTACTGTATTGTGAGAGGACTTTACCTTACTGTGAGAGGACTTTACCTTACTGTATTGTGAGAGGACTTTACCTTACTGTGAGAGGACTTTACCTTACTGTATTGTGAGAGGACTTTACCTTACTCTGAGAGGACTTTACCTTACTGTGAGAGGACTTTAGAGGACTTTACTAGGGATGTCCCGATCCGATCACGTGATCGGAAATCGGGCCCGATCACGTGTTTTCAGACTCGATCGGAATCGGACGTTACCTCCCGATCAGGACTCGGATATATATGTATATATATTCTCATTATTTTTTAACACATCTATAGTTATGCGGTGGCACAGAGTTACGCCGGTTTCACACTGCACGCGAGCAGAGCGTAAGCAGCGCAGGAGCAGTGCGTATGGTGAGCAGGAGCAGGACACGCGCGTTTTGCTTTCACACTGGCAGCGTTTGTCACGCGCGGCTGAACCGCGGCGTGTGTACAGACAGAGTACTCTATAATGGATAAGTTGGCATTGCTTTCTTTCGTTTTCAAATACATTTAAGAGAAAAGACTTGTCAAGAAGCTTATTTTATTAATAATTTCATTTATATAACTTATCATCTTTGTTTTTATTGTTCTGGCAACAAGTTTGTTTTTGGACATTTGTTTTCTTTTTAAATTGCTGCCTGTTGGTCATTTGATTGACTGTTTAAAACACAATAGATATCATCAATGCACTTTTTGGATAAAACTGCGGTGTATTTTGGCCATGATCAATGCATTGTCACTTTAATTCAGCGTAAGCGGCGCAGCAAAAATAGACTCTGCGCCGAAACGATCGCGGCACTGCTGCTCTGCTCTGCTACGCACTGCCGCGCCACCTCTGCGTGCGGTGTGAACGCTCTAATCTGTTAACATGGGCGCCGAAAAAAATACGCGCTGCACGCTCTGCTAACGCATGCAGTGTAAAACCGGCGAGTGCAGTTCCTAAAAGCACATTACTGGCTTTGCAAACACTGTGGCACTTTTATATTTTATTTGTTTACATTCCTGCCGGGTATTTTAAGTTGAGGTGCTATTTGTTTATATATTAGACTTTTTTTTATATTTACTGTTGCACTAAAGTCCAAAAGTGAAGAATTTATGTTATTTATTACTTGATTGTTCAAGCTACCTCACAGAAGTGCTCTGTTTGTTAACAGAGTTGTTGAATGTTAAAATAAGGTGAATTAAATCAAAAATAAGGAACATCCTGGATCTGTTTTTTCGCTCTTCTTTATTCTTTTTTTATGTATTATAGAAGTATCGGATCGGGACTCGGTATCGGCAGATACTCAAAATCAAATGACTCGGACTCGGACTCGAGGGCAAAAAAACCTGATCGGGACATCCCTAGACTTTACCTTACTCTGAGAGGACTTTACCTTACTGTGAGAGGATGAGACGCAAGGAAACCAGGACGCAAAGTTAAAAAGCAGCCCAGCTCTCTGTGGAGATGAAGCCGGATTATTAGGAGGCCATGACATATAAAAGCCAAAGCGTAAATCTGGTCAGGACTCGTAGAGAACTTAAAAAAAAACACAGAATCTGAACCTCAAATCAGCATCTCATCCAAAAAGATGTTGCTTATGCATTTTCCCAAAGAGGGACTGAAGATCAGGGGAGAGCCTCCAGATCTCAGGGCTGTTTTCATGCGACTCAAGGCTTCAAATGTTTCTAAGACGATTCTTCAACGGTAGGATCCATTACAGAAGGCCGGCCTCATTCCTGCGGTTAATACACTCGAGCCGATCCTGAAGTTACGGAGATCAGTAACTGTAATACAAACTATTACAGTTGGGTCAGTGTGATATACAGAGATATGGAGAACACGACTGAATCTCTCTGAGCCGGGCTAAAGCTGGGTCAGTGTGATGTACAGAGATATGGAGAACACGACTGAATCTCTCTGAGCCGGGCTAAAGCTGGGTCAGTGTGATGTACAGAGATATGGAGAACACGACTGAATCTCTCTGAGCCGGGCTAAAGCTGGGTCAGTGTGATGTACAGAGATATGGAGAACTCGACTGAATCTCTCTGAGCCGGGCTAAAGCTGGGTCAGTGTGATGTACAGAGATATGGAGAACACGACTGAATCTCTCTGAGCCGGGCTAAAGCTGGGTCAGTGTGATATACAGAGATGTGGAGAACACGACTGAATCTCTCTGAGCCGGGCTAAAGCTGGGTCAGTGTGATGTACAGAGATGTGGAGAACACGACTGAATCTCTCTGAGCTGGGCTAAAGCTGGGTCAGTGTGATGTACAGAGATATGGAGAACACGACTGAATCTCTCTGAGCTGGGCTAAAGCTGGGTCAGTGTGATGTACAGAGATGTGGAGAACACGACTGAATCTCTCTGAGCTGGGCTAAAGCTGGGTCAGTGTGATGTACAGAGATGTGGAGAACACGACTGAATCTCTCTGAGCTGGGCTAAAGCTGGGTCAGTGTGATGTACAGAGATATGGAGAACACGACTGAATCTCTCTGAACTGGGCTAAAGCTGGGTCAGTGTGATGTACAGAGATGTGGAGAACATGACTGAATCTCTCTGAGCCGGGCTAAAGCTGGGTCAGTGTGATGTACAGAGATGTGGAGAACACGACTGAATCTCTCTGAGCCGGGCTAAAGCTGGGTCAGTGTGATGTACAGAGATGTGGAGAACACGACTGAATCTCTCTGAGCTGGGCTAAAGCTGGGTCAGTGTGATGTACAGAGATATGGAGAACACGACTGAATCTCTCTGAACTGGGCTAAAGCTGGGTCAGTGTGATGTACAGAGATATGGAGAACACGACTGAATCTCTCTGAGCTGGGCTAAAGCTGGGTCAGTGTGATGTACAGAGATATGGAGAACACGACTGAATCTCTCTGAGCTGGGCTAAAGCTGGGTCAGTGTGATATACAGAGATATGGAGAACACGACTGAATCTCTCTGAGCTGGGCTAAAGCTGGGTCAGTGTGATGTACAGAGATATGGAGAACACGACTGAATCTCTCTGAGCTGGGCTAAAGCTGGGTCAGTGTGATGTACAGAGATATGGAGAACACGACTGAATCTCTCTGAGCTGGGCTAAAGCTGGGTCAGTGTGATATACAGAGATATGGAGAACACGACTGAATCTCTCTGAGCCGGGCTAAAGCTGGGTCAGTGTGATGTACAGAGATGTGGAGAACACGACTGAATCTCTCTGAGCCGGGCTAAAGCTGGGTCAGTGTGATATACAGAGATATGGAGAACACGACTGAATCTCTCTGAGCCGGGCTAAAGCTGGGTCAGTGTGATGTACAGAGATGTGGAGAACACGACTGAATCTCTCTGAGCCGGGCTAAAGCTGGGTCAGTGTGATATACAGAGATATGGAGAACACGACTGAATCTCTCTGAGCTGGGCTAAAGCTGGGTCAGTGTGATGTACAGAGATATGGAGAACACGACTGAATCTCTCTGAGCTGGGCTAAAGCTGGGTCAGTGTGATGTACAGAGATATGGAGAACACGACTGAATCTCTCTGAGCTGGGCTAAAGCTGGGTCAGTGTGATGTACAGAGATGTGGAGAACACGACTGAATCTCTCTGAGCCGGGCTAAAGCTGGGTCAGTGTGATGTACAGAGATGTGGAGAACACGACTGAATCTCTCTGAGCTGGGCTAAAGCTGGGTCAGTGTGATGTACAGAGATATGGAGAACACGACTGAATCTCTCTGAGCTGGGCTAAAGCTGGGTCAGTGTGATATACAGAGATATGGAGAACACGACTGAATCTCTCTGAGCTGGGCTAAAGCTGGGTCAGTGTGATATACAGAGATATGGAGAACACGACTGAATCTCTCTGAGCCGGGCTAAAGCTGGGTCAGTGTGATGTACAGAGATGTGGAGAACACGACTGAATCTCTCTGAGCTGGGCTAAAGCTGGGTCAGTGTGATGTACAGAGATGTGGAGAACACGACTGAATCTCTCTGAGCTGGGCTAAAGCTGGGTCAGTGTGATGTACAGAGATATGGAGAACACGACTGAATCTCTCTGAGCTGGGCTAAAGCTGGGTCAGTGTGATATACAGAGATGTGGAGAACACGACTGAATCTCTCTGAGCTGGGCTAAAGCTGGGTCAGTGTGATGTACAGAGATGTGGAGAACACGACTGAATCTCTCTGAGCTGGGCTAAAGCTGGGTCAGTGTGATATACAGAGATGTGGAGAACTCGACTGAATCTCTCTGAGCCGGGCTAAAGCTGGGTCAGTGTGATGTACAGAGATGTGGAGAACATGACTGAATCTCTCTGAGCCGGGCTAAAGCTGGGTCAGTGTGATGTACAGAGATGTGGAGAACATGACTGAATCTCTCTGAGCTGGGCTAAAGCTGGGTCAGTGTGATGTACAGAGATGTGGAGAACATGACTGAATCTCTCTGAGCCGGGCTAAAGCTGGGTCAGTGTGATATACAGAGATGTGGAGAACACGACTGAATCTCTCTGAGCTGGGCTAAAGCTGGGTCAGTGTGATGTACAGAGATGTGGAGAACACGACTGAATCTCTCTGAGCTGGGCTAAAGCTGGGTCAGTGTGATGTACAGAGATGTGGAGAACATGACTGAATCTCTCTGAGCCGGGCTAAAGCTGGGTCAGTGTGATGTACAGAGATGTGGAGAACTCGACTGAATCTCTCTGAGCCGGGCTAAAGCTGGGTCAGTGTGATGTACAGAGATGTGGAGAACATGACTGAATCTCTTTGAGCCGGGCTAAAGCTGGGTCAGTGTGATGTACAGAGCTCTAGGGGAAATGTGTTTGAGTCCAGGTAGACTCTACTGGATTACATTTAACTGGCACATTAAAAACCCAAACCATGAACAAGAGAAGTGAAGCAGCCAGTGCCACTCTGACACAGCAGGAGAACAAACACTGTTAGAGAGGAGAAGTTTGAGCATCAAACAAACATTAGAGTTAGAAAAGCAGCTGCGCTCTCACAATACATCCACAGAAGGGTCGTTTCCGTGGCAACTGCTCTATTGTGTTTACAGCTGGGATGGAAATATTTGTCCAAATCAGTCCGTCTGCAGGATGATTCGTCTTTATATACTACAGTTCCTGTGAAACCTGTATCACAGAAGACCTCAGGAGTGTAATCTCACTGGCTTACAGGGATTCTGTAGTTACAGAAAACTAAACGTTTGTCATCTTTTACTCACTTCCAAACCTGTGTGACTTTATGTGTTGAAAAATATTTCAATGATTTTTTGTCCATACAATGAAAGGCAACGGGATCTAAAACAAAGTTAGACCCAAATGAAAACATATAAATCTATCTTTGAGTTTCCCGTTCGATATGAAGGTGATGATAGAATTTATTTATTTTTTCAGGTGAACATTCAGAAGCTTTCTGCCTGCGTTTGGTGTAAAGCGTCAATCATCAGCTGATTCAAGCAGAGGAACTGCAGTGTTATTGAAGCCAAGCCATTCCTCAAAACATATTAGGTTGATCATGAACACAAGCCGAGGTCAGGAATGCAGTTCTTTGGCAGCGAGAACGAACAGCTCTGCGTTATTTTACAGATGGAGCACAATCCAGCTTTTGTGGACATGATGTCATCCTTAGGGAAAGATAACTCCAGCGCTGGTCATAATGGCAGATTGCTTGTGTTTCGACCCAACAGAGGAACTGTGCCAACTATCCGTCATTCTGAGGGTAATTAGGGTAAAGAATGGGTTTTTTCTGTGACCTTGAACTCCTCATTAAAATATGAGCCTCGCCTGCATACAGTAATGGAGTCACTTTAAGGCAAACTATTAAGGAGAACTATATAATATAGCAACTTTCAGCATTAAATTAACAGAAAGACATATGGACATCATAATAAATTATGAAGATGGCCAATCAAATCAAAGAGGGCAGGGCTTAACTATTCCAACAAGACGTTTTAGCAGTGAAAGAGTGTGTCGGACATGTAAGTAGCTAAAAATTTAATATTGGACAACTGATTTACAATAGAAACATTCAGTGACCGAAAGTAATATCCAGTGAAGCAAACTATTCAACTTTGTTGTTGATGATCTTAATTGTAGATTTGATTGAAGTTTACATTAACAGAAACATTCCATTGCAAAAACGTTGAAAACACCTTTAAAATAGTTAAAAGTGCTATACAAACCAGATTACCACAGGAACAGAACAGGGCTTCATTTCTGTTACTGCAACTTTCATAAACCCTGGTGAAGGTTTGATTCGTTTTCACGAATCAATTCAGTCGAAGGTTGTTTTAAAGAATCGCTTCGAAAAACAGATTCAGCCATTATTTCCCGCCATAACGCATCCCGTGACGTCAGGTTCACACGCTCGAAACCAGACACGATTCAGTTCATATAAACAACAATAATTTAGAAACTTAATATAATTAGCCTTTACATTAAACAATGACTAAAGTTACTAAACTTATTTTGCATATCTTGGCTGAAAAAAATATTTGCACATATAAATGTTTGCATGTATAGGCCTAATAAAATGCTGTTACTTATTAAAATCAACTCTGTTTCGTTGGTAGGTCAGATACAATCAACTCTTAAACACATCTCCAGTACATTATATGTGTAACATTTCTGCTATTAAATTAACTTAATTTTCGCCCCATCAGTCAAATTTCCCGCTGCTCTTCCTAATACAGAATGTGCCAAAAAAACAAAAAAAAACAGCGTTTGGCTTCCCAAAGGACAGATTCGACAGACACGATTCATTCTCAGCTTCAGGCCGATTCACCTGCGCACTATAGCTCAGATCGGCACTGCGAGCCGGTTCGACAGATTCAGTAAAAAGATCCGACTCAAAAGAACGAGTCGTTCACTAATCGGACATGCCCACCACTAACTATTTTCTGCAGCTCATATACATTAGTGTAACACATAAACACGAGTTATTGATGTTGTGCCATACCTGAGTGAAGGGAGAATGCGCGCGCAGGAGGACAGAAGCTGACAGTGATGAAGATGAAGATGATGAAGATGATCCTCCAGCTCCAGACTCTGCTGATCAGAAATAAAGATGAAGATGAGCTGAGGCCAGGTGATTCTCAGAATGAAGTGAGTGAAATATGAGGCACATGCACAGGACAGGTCAGTCACCTGAGCACTGAGGCGCGTGCACGAGCCATGTCTGTGGTCCAGGAGGTGTTCGTGTCTCGGGTCCCGTTAGAGACTGTGATCTCTCTCTCTCTCTCACACACACACACACACTCACTCTCTCTCTGCTGTGAGACTGATCGAGAGCTGCTCCACGTGAACAAAGGCAGTCTCAGTTCGGACTCTGAAATACGACTCCAGCTCCTCCTCAACTCCACACACACACACACACACACACACACACACTCAGAGTTAAATCCTCACCTAACAAACATCATCTGTGGTTCCTCGTGCTCGCGCCTCTTCCGATGAGATTCTGTGACTGAAATCTATAGTGAGTCTGGCACAGCTCTTGTGCTTCATAAGACAGAATAATGGAGTTTAGTTGTGTTGTTACCTGCCAGAAGCCAAAGCATGAGAGATATAAAAAAATAATAAAAAAAACATAAAAAAACAGGGGTCCCGAAAGACACAAAAGTGTCTTAAATGTTTATGGATATAATTGTATCAGTTGATAAAATATTAAACCAAGTGTTATTTGCAAACAAGAGCTTTTCTCAAAACTAGCTCAGATTTTGTGTGTGTGTGTGTGTGTGTGTGTGTGTGTGTGTGTGTGTGTGTGTGTGTGTCTATTTTAGATGTAAATTCATGCTGGGTTTTTTTTGTAGTTAATTGGAAGTTATTAATCTATACAAAATAAATAAATTAATTAATTAATACATTTGTTAAACCTTGGTTTGATATAATACAAAGATAAATATTTACTTTTTTAAGAATTAAGAATTAACTTTTTTTTTAAATCAAGAAAGTATGACTTACTTCTTCAAATACGTTTTGGGGTCTTAAAAATTGCATTACATACATAAATTGCATTATATAAAATAGAATAAACCGTTGAGTGATGACTGAAACTCTTTTATCGAGTGTTAAAGACACACACATGACCAGCGTCGGCCAATAGTGAGCCTCCGTTCTGACGTACAACCCAGCGCTGTTACACTACGTCAACTCACTCAGAGACACACTGAAGAACATGAAGAGTTGAATAAAGTCGTTATTTTGGAGGGTTTTGCGCACAAAAAGTATGAAAAACTTAAAGTTGAGCCGCTGTAGTCACTTGGACTATTTTAACGATGTCTTTACTAACTTTTCTGAGCCGGCAGATATCGATTACCTAGCAGCCTATGGAGGAGTGAGACAGCTCTCAAGAGTTCATCAGAAATATCTTAATTTGTGTTCTGAAGATGAACGAAAGTCTGACGGGGTTTACTAACCCTTTAAGAGTGAGGGATTGACAGATGAACATTATGAACACAATCATCAGGATTCTCTGATTCTTCTGCAAACATCATGTTAAATCATCATAAATCATGATGTCAGATACTCATCATGTTGAGTCATTCATCAAGCCTCTGATGTCACGTCTGCGTGTCCAGCCCGACGACCGCAGATGCCGTGGGTTCATGCTCTGATTCACTGATGCTGTTGATGGATGTAATGGGCATTACCTGCAGTCGTGTAACTCTTCAATCATCAGGACATTAAAGATCGTACGGCTGCAACAGAGGCGGAGCAATAATTCATAAGATTTAAATTTTTGTGTGTAATATCTGTCAATTTAAAAGAAAGTTGCTGTGGTAATTCTCAGAGGATCTGCAAGTGAATGACAGGGTTTTCCCAGAATCGGGCGTTTCTTACAGCAAACATGTTTTTGAGATAAATGAAGCATAGCTTAAACATAAATACGTATTTGTTAAAATATAACTTAATATGGAGCATCAAAAGGTAAGTTGTTACAGTTTTTTTTTTATTGGCTTTGGTACTATTTTCACAAGTAAGGTGTACATTTTCAAAACTCTTAGTACAAAAACCCACACTGATCACACTTGTAACACAGCTAGTCATTCTTTCAAAACCTGATCTCATGCTTTCATTACAGTTATACACACTTCAGTCCACATAATCATCGTTTCAAACACAAGATTATTGTAATATGTAATGAGAACATTTGGTTTAATCACAGAAACACAACAGTATGATCTTCTTTCAATTTAGTACTTTTAACAATCAGTTCATTCAACAGCAAACAATGCAAGAGACATGTTTCAAATCACCGTTGTTGCTGAAATAATTACAGTAATACAGGCTATGCCACATTAGAAAATACACGTGCATAACCTAACTTATGTAATTGAATTCATAATGTTTGTAATAGTATCTGTCCAGTGTGTTATCAGAAGGTGTGATGAAGCACAGCCATGAGGTTCTGTGCTAGAACAGAGTTTGCTGGCAATGAATACAGTAAATAATTTTGACTATTTGACTGAATATACTGTAGTGGACCTTTACAGATGAAGGGTGAGTTACAGTAATGCGGCAGTCTCTACCATCTTTATACAGTATCACATGGCATACATACATAATGTAAAATGCTGTATTTGATGCCGTCTGTCTCCCTTCTACTGATGCATCTCTGATCACTCTGATGTTTTACAGTCATTGACTGTTTCCTCTTATACTCTATCCTGCTTTACAGTATTTTCACAAATGGCAAATTTCTCTGTATCTTTCTCTCTCTCTCTCACACACACACACACACATGCGTGTGCACACACTTTGAACATCATGGTGGTTTTTATCTATAAATCACTTGTGTACAAATAATTCATTACATTTGGTTATCCATATCAGAAATTGCAAACAAGTTCTATAGAAACACTGTAAAACATTTCTAACCTCTCCAAGTCAAAAAGCGAATAAAAAAAACTGTAATGTTCTTTTCCAATCAAATCAAAAAGGACAGAATCCCAATAAAATATCTATATTAATAATGCACTAAACCAAATGATCGTAACGTTTAATATCTTCATGGACCGACTGATCGGAGGGTATTCTGTGCACCAGTTCTCCAGTTCTCAGATGTCAGTCAAACGCATCATGACGTACAGTAAATCACTCAAGGGAAGATTTATTTAGCAATACTCCAAAACACTTTATTACGCTCAGCATTTGATCAGAAACAGCCAGCCGGATGGAAACAGGTTTCACTTTGCTGATAACAGAACTGTGCAAAAAGCCGTATGGAAACGTGGCAAATGATGATGTCTGAGTGAATAACAGCTTTAACTCAAAGCTTTCAAATGACTTCAGAAGAACTGCAGCACACACACTCACACACTCACACACACACTCACAGTCCCTAATGTTGCAATTGTATTGAAAAGAGCAGCATGAACATTCTTCTAAATATCTTCTTTTATGGTCCGCAGTCATACAGTTGTGGAAGGATAGTCTTTGAGTCGACTGTGCCTCGGGTTAGTCAAGTTAAAGGAATCTGTCTCAGTGTGAGGGAAGACCTCGATCAAACCACTGACTGGACATCTCTCGGACTCATTTACCCTCAGCGCTCGTCCTCGTCCATCATCACAGCGAGATAACAGCGAGATAACAGCGAGATGACATTCCTGTCCTGATATAGTGGCGTCACGGATCCTGATAACGCTTCCGAAGCTCCGAGAGCATTCCTCTGACAGGCCGAGTGTTTTGTGTTTCGAGCGTTCATGTGTTTCGAGTGTTCGAGTGTTTCGAGCGTTTCATGTGTTTCAAGTGTTCGTGTGTTCGTGTGTTTGGAGTGTTTCGTGTGTTCGAGTGTTCGAGTTTTCGAGTGTTTCGAGCGTTTCATGTGTTTCAAGTGTTCGTGTGTTTGGAGTGTTTCGTGTGTTTGAGTGTTCGAGTGTTTAGAGTGTTTCGAGTGTTTGAGTGTTTCGAGTGTTCAAGTGTTTCGAGTGTTCGAGTGTTTCAAGTGTTCGATTGTTTCGAGCGTTTCAAGTGTTCGTGTGTTTCGAGTGTTTCGAGTGTTCAAGTGTTTCGAGTGTTCGAGTGTTTCGAGTGTTTCGAGTGTTTCAAGTGTTCGATTGTTTCGAGCGTTTCGTGTGTTTCAAGTGTTCGTGTGTTTCGTGTGTTTCGAGTGTTTCAAGTGTTCGATTGTTTCGAGCGTTTCGTGTGTTTCAAGTGTTCGTGTGTTTCGAGTGTTTCAAGTGTTCGAGTGTTTCGAGTGTTCGAGTGTTTCGAGTGTTTCGAGTGTTCGAGTGTTTCGAGTGTTCGAGTGTTTCGAGTGTTTCGAGTGTTTCGTGTGTTTGAGTGTTTGAGTGTTTGAGTGTTTGAGTGTTTGAGTGTTTGAGTGTTCGAGTGTTCGAGTGTTTCGTGTGTTCGAGTGTTTCGAGTGTTCGAGTGTTTCGAGTGTTTCGAGTGTTCGAGTGTTTCGAGCGTTTCGTGTGTTCGAGTGTTTCGAGCGTTTCGTGTGTTTCAAGTGTTCGTGTGTTTGGAGTGTTTCGAGTGTTTCGAGTGTTTCGTGTGTTTGAGTGTTTGAGTGTTCGAGTGTTTGAGTGTTCGAGTGTTCGAGTGTTTCGAGTGTTCGTGTGTTTCGAGTGTTCGAGTGTTTCGAGTGTTTCGAGTGTTCGAGTGTTTCGAGTGTTTCGAGTTTTTCGTGTGTTTGAGTGTTTGAGTGTTTGAGTGTTTGAGTGTTCGAGTGTTCGAGTGTTTCGAGTGTTCGAGTGTTTCGAGTGTTCGAGTGTTTCAAGTGTTTGGAGTGTTTCGTGTGTTTCGAGTGTTCGAGTGTTTCGAGCGTTTCGTGTGTTCGAGTGTTTCGAGCGTTTTGTGTGTTTCAAGTGTTCGTGTGTTTGGAGTGTTTCGAGTGTTCAAGTGTTTCGAGTGTTCGAGTGTTTCGAGCGTTTCGTGTGTTTCAAGTGTTCGTGTGTTTGGAGTGTTTCGAGTGTTCAAGTGTTTCGAGTGTTCGAGTGTTTCGAGTGTTTCAAGTGTTCGATTGTTTCGAGCGTTTCGTGTGTTTCAAGTGTTCGTGTGTTTCGAGTGTTTCGAGTGTTCGAGTGTTCGAGTGTTTCGAGCGTTTCGTGTGTTTCAAGTGTTCGTGTGTTTCGAGTGTTTCGAGTGTTCGTGTGTTTGGAGTGTTCGATTGTTTCGAGCGTTTCGAGCGTTTCAAGTGTTCGTGTGTTTGGAGAGTTTCGTGTGTTTGAGTGTTCGAGTGTTTCGAGTGTTCGATTGTTTCGAGCGTTTCAAGTGTTCGTGTGTTTCGAGTGTTTCGAGTGTTCAAGTGTTTCGAGTGTTCGAGTGTTTCAAGTGTTCGATTGTTTCGAGCGTTTCAAGTGTTCGTGTGTTTCGAGTGTTTCGAGTGTTCAAGTGTTTCGAGTGTTCGAGTGTTTCGAGTGTTCGATTGTTTCGAGCGTTTCGTGTGTTTCGTGTGTTTCAAGTGTTCGTGTGTTTCGTGTGTTTCGAGTGTTTCGAGTGTTCGAGTGTTTCGAGCGTTTCGTGTGTTTCAAGTGTTCGTGTGTTTGGAGTGTTTCGTGTATTTGAGTGGTCGAGTGTTTCGAGTGTTCGATTGTTTCGAGCGTTTCAAGTGTTCGTGTGTTTCGAGTGTTTCGAGTGTTTCAAGTGTTCGATTGTTTCGAGCGTTTCAAGTGTTCGTGTGTTTCGAGTGTTTCGAGTGTTCAAGTGTTTCGTGTATTTGAGTGGTCGAGTGTTTCGAGTGTTTCGAGCGTTTCGTGTGTTTCAAGTGTTCGTGTGTTTCGAGTGTTCGAGTGTTCGAGTGTTTCGAGCGTTTCGTGTGTTTCAAGTGTTCGTGTGTTTGGAGTGTTTCGTGTATTTGAGTGGTCGAGTGTTTCGAGTGTTTCGAGTGTTCGATTGTTTCGAGCGTTTCAAGTGTTCGTGTGTTTCGAGTGTTTCGTGTGTTTGAGTGTTCGAGCGTTTCAAGTGTTCGTGTGTTTGGAGTGTTTCGTGTATTTGAGTGGTCGAGTGTTTCGAGTGTTCGATTGTTTCGAGCGTTTCAAGTGTTCGTGTGTTTCGAGTGTTTCGAGTGTTTGAGTGTTCGAGTGTTTGGAGCGTTTCAAGTTGTGGCGGAGCTGAAACACTACAAAAACAAATTAAATCATTAAATCAAGGTTGTCTCCGCCCATTTCCGTTGCTAAGTGGGGAAAAAGGAAATGAGGTTATCACATAAAAGGAGGAACTTATTCTGAAGGAATGGAGAGAGAGAAAGTGTTGAAAAAGACGTGAAGTTTGTAGTTACGAGGGCGATTTATCGAGGTGAGAACCGGAAAGCCTCAATAACAGTCGAACGCCAACTGAAAGTAACCACATGAACTGAACTCTGGTGGTAATTCCGTGGTGGATTAGTAAATGCAAAAGAAGGTGTTGTTTTCCCTTACCTGGGAGGCGGTGACGCAATCGTCAGCGGGTAGAACGCTGTGCCTCTGCTGGAGCGGATGCAGGAGAGTAAACCGCTCTCCACAACGATATCTTCAGTGCGGAGCGTGTAAAAGAACCCCAAACGAGCTGTGTTAAGGACCGTCTGGATCCTGTGGCTGTTTCCATTTACCATCCAACAGTTTCCCCATTTCTAAAGGCTACGGCGTGGCTGTATTCGCGGCTGGTTTTTTCCAAACACTCACACAAATTCACCTCTGCACTTTCCACATCCGGGTTATCCGGTCCCCCACAAACTAAGTAGTGAGTAATATATTTTTTTTATTATTTTTTTTTTTGGCCCGGTTTTTTATTTTATAAAAAAAATAATAATAATTTTGCCACCAAACAAAATTGACATTTTTTGATATATTTTTGTTGTTGTTGAGAAAATCTGATTCTGTACCTGGACGGACGAACGAACTGTTGAATCCGTGGTCTTTGTAAAGAAGATTGGTCTGGGAATTTAAAGTGGTTGTATATTTTTTCCTTTTTGTTCTTTTTTGTGTGAAATGGTATGAAATACAGACATTTCTAAACTGATTCTGAACTGTCCTTGGTGATTTTTCTTTTTCTTTTTTGATTTTGAGTATGTAACTGGTGGCATCTGAGCTATCTGGGTTATTGTTCTGAAAATATTGACAGGGTTACACCTGTCTGGCGCCCGAACTTACTAACTTTTATTTGAACAATCATTGGTTGATTATTTGAATTCATTATCGGGTTACCACCGTTACAAAGTGTTCGTGTGTTTCGTGTGTTTCGTGTGTTTCGAGTGTTTGAGTGTTCGAGTGTTTCGAGCGTTTCAAGTGTTCGTGTGTTTCGAGTGTTTCGAGTGTTCGATTGTTTCGAGCGTTTCAAGTGTTCGTGTGTTTGGAGTGTTTGGAGTGTTCGATTGTTTCGAGCGTTTCAAGTGTTCGTGTGTTTCGAGTGTTTCGAGTGTTCGATTGTTTCAAGCGTTTCAAGTGTTCGTGTGTTTGGAGTGTTTCGTGTGTTTGGAGTGTTTGGAGTGTTCGAGTGTTTCGAGTGTTCGAGTGTTCGTGTGTTTGGAGTGTTTCGTGTGTTTGGAGTGTTCGATTGTTTGGAGTGTTCGAGTGTTTGGAGTGTTCGAGTGTTTCGAGTGTTCGAGTGTTCGTGTGTTTGGAGTGTTTCGTGTGTTTGGAGTGTTCGATTGTTTGGAGTGTTTCGTGTGTTTCGAGTGTTCGATTGTTTTGAGCGTTTCAAGTGTTCGTGTGTTTGGAGTGTTTCGTGTGTTTGGAGTGTTCGAGTGTTTCGAGTGTTTCGAGTGTTCGAGTGTTTCGAGCGTTTCGTGTGTTTCAAGTGTTCGTGTGTTTGGAGTGTTTCGAGTGTTCGATTGTTTCGAGCGTTTCAAGTGTTTCGTGTGTTTCGTGTGTTTCGTGTGTTTCGTGTGTTTCGTGTGTTTCGAGTGTTTCGAGTGTTCGATTGTTTCGAGCGTTTCAAGTGTTCGTGTGTTTGGAGTGTTTCGTGTGTTTCGAGTGTTCGATTGTTTCGAGCGTTTCAAGTGTTCGTGTGTTTGGAGTGTTTCGTGTGTTTGGAGTGTTCGAGTGTTCGAGTGTTTCGAGTGTTTCGAGTGTTCGAGTGTTTCGAGCGTTTCGTGTGTTTCAAGTGTTCGTGTGTTTGGAGTGTTTCGTGTGATTTGAGTGTTCGAGTGTTCATGTGTTTCGAGTGTTCGAGTGTTTCGTGTGTTTGAGTGTTCGAGTGTTCGAGTGTTTGTGTGTTTCGAGTGTTCGAGTGTTTCGAGCGTTTCGTGTGTTTCAAGTGTTCGTGTGTTTGGAGTGTTTCGTGTGATTTGAGTGTTCGAGTGTTCATGTGTTTCGAGTGTTCGAGTGTTTCGTGTGTTTGAGTGTTCGAGTGTTCGAGTGTTTGTGTGTTTCGAGTGTTCGAGTGTTTCGAGCGTTTCGTGTGTTTCAAGTGTTCGTGTGTTTGGAGTGTTTCGTGTGTTTCGAGCGTTTCAAGTGTTCGTGTGTTTGGAGTGTTTCGTGTGTTTCGAGTGTTCGATTGTTTCGAGCGTTTCAAGTGTTCGTGTGTTTGGAGTGTTTCGTGTGTTTGGAGTGTTCGAGTGTTCGAGTGTTCGAGTGTTTCGAGTGTTTCGAGCGTTTCAAGTGTTCGTGTGTTTCGTGTGTTTCGTGTGTTTCGAGTGTTTCGAGTGTTCGATTGTTTCGAGCGTTTCAAGTGTTCGTGTGTTTGGAGTGTTTCGTGTGTTTCGAGCGTTTCAAGTGTTCGTGTGTTTGGAGTGTTTCGTGTGTTTCGAGTGTTCGATTGTTTCGAGCGTTTCAAGTGTTCGTGTGTTTGGAGTGTTTCGTGTGTTTGGAGTGTTCGAGTGTTCGAGTGTTCGAGTGTTTCGAGTGTTTCGAGCGTTTCAAGTGTTCGTGTGTTTCGTGTGTTTCGTGTGTTTCGAGTGTTTCGAGTGTTCGATTGTTTCGAGCGTTTCAAGTGTTCGTGTGTTTGGAGTGTTTCGTGTGTTTCGAGCGTTTCAAGTGTTCGTGTGTTTGGAGTGTTTCGTGTGTTTCGAGTGTTCGATTGTTTCGAGCGTTTCAAGTGTTCGTGTGTTTGGAGTGTTTCGTGTGTTTGGAGTGTTCGAGTGTTCGAGTGTTTCGAGTGTTTCGAGTGTTCGAGTGTTTCGAGCGTTTCGTGTGTTTCAAGTGTTCGTGTGTTTGGAGTGTTTCGTGTGATTTGAGTGTTCGAGTGTTCATGTGTTTCGAGTGTTCGAGTGTTTCGTGTGTTTGAGTGTTCGAGTGTTCGAGTGTTTGTGTGTTTCGAGTGTTCGAGTGTTTCGAGCGTTTCGTGTGTTTCAAGTGTTCGTGTGTTTGGAGTGTTTCGTGTGATTTGAGTGTTCGAGTGTTCATGTGTTTCGAGTGTTCGAGTGTTTCGTGTGTTTGAGTGTTCGAGTGTTCGAGTGTTTGTGTGTTTCGAGTGTTCGAGTGTTTCGAGCGTTTCGTGTGTTTCAAGTGTTCGTGTGTTTGGGGTGTTTCGTGTGTTTGAGTGTTTGAGTGTTCGAGTGTTTGTGTGTTTGAGTGTTCGAGTGTTCGAGTGTTTCGTGTGTTTGAGTGTTCGAGTGTTTCGTGTGTTTGAGTGTTCGAGTGTTTGTGTGTTTGAGTGTTCGAGTGTTCGAGTGTTTTGTGTGTTTGAGTGTTCGAGTGTTTCGTGTGTTTGAGTGTTCGAGTGTTTCGTGTGTTTGAGTGTTCGAGTGTTCGAGTGTTCGAGTGTTTGTGTGTTTCGAGTGTTCGAGTGTTTCGAGCGTTTCGTGTGTTTCAAGTGTTCGTGTGTTTGGAGTGTTTCGTGTGATTTGAGTGTTCGAGTGTTCATGTGTTTCGAGTGTTCGAGTGTTTCGTGTGTTTGAGTGTTCGAGTGTTCGAGTGTTTGTGTGTTTCGAGTGTTCGAGTGTTTCGAGCGTTTCGTGTGTTTCAAGTGTTCGTGTGTTTGGGGTGTTTCGTGTGTTTGAGTGTTTGAGTGTTCGAGTGTTTGTGTGTTTGAGTGTTCGAGTGTTCGAGTGTTTCGTGTGTTTGAGTGTTCGAGTGTTTCGTGTGTTTGAGTGTTCGAGTGTTTGTGTGTTTGAGTGTTCGAGTGTTCGAGTGTTTCGTGTGTTTGAGTGTTCGAGTGTTTCGTGTGTTTGAGTGTTCGAGTGTTTCGTGTGTTTGAGTGTTCGAGTGTTCGAGTGTTTCGTGTGTTTGAGTGTTCGAGTGTTTCGTGTGTTTGAGTGTTCGAGTGTTCGAGTGTTTCGTGTGTTTGAGTGTTCGAGTGTTTCGTGTGTTCGAGTGTTCGAGTGTTTCGTGTGTTTGAGTGTTCGAGTGTTTCGTGTGTTTGAGTGTTCGAGTGTTTCGTGTGTTTGAGTGTTCGAGTGTTTCGTGTGTTCGAGTGTTTCGTGTGTTTGAGTGTTCGAGTGTTTCGTGTGTTTCGTGTGTTTGAGTGTTCGAGTGTTCGAGTGTTCGAGTGTTCGAGTGTTTCGTGTGTTTGAGTGTTCGAGTGTTCGAGTGTTTCGTGTGTTTGAGTGTTCGAGTGTTCGAGTGTTTCGTGTGTTCGAGTGTTCGAGTGTTCGAGTGTTTCGTGTGTTCGAGTGTTCGAGTGTTCGAGTGTTTCGTGTGTTCGAGTGTTCGAGTGTTCGAGTGTTTCGTGTGTTTGAGTGTTCGAGTGTTCGAGTGTTTCGTGTGTTCGAGTGTTCGAGTGTTCGAGTGTTTCGTGTGTTCGAGTGTTCGAGTGTTCGAGTGTTTCGTGTGTTTGAGTGTTCGAGTGTTCGAGTGTTTCGTGTTTCGTGTGTTTGAGTGTTCGAGTGTTCGAGTGTTTCGTGTTTCGTGTGTTTGAGTGTTTGAGTGTTCGAGTGTTCGAGTGTTCGAGTGTTTCGTGTGTTCGAGTGTTCGAGTGTTCGAGTGTTTCGTGTGTTCGAGTGTTCGAGTGTTCGAGTGTTTCGTGTGTTCGAGTGTTCGAGTGTTCGAGTGTTTCGTGTGTTCGAGTGTTCGAGTGTTCGAGTGTTCGAGTGTTTCGTGTGTTCGAGTGTTCGAGTGTTCGAGTGTTTCGTGTGTTCGAGTGTTCGAGTGTTCGAGTGTTTCGTGTGTTTGAGTGTTCGAGTGTTCGAGTGTTTCGTGTGTTCGAGTGTTCGAGTGTTCGAGTGTTTCGTGTGTTCGAGTGTTCGAGTGTTCGAGTGTTTCGTGTGTTTGAGTGTTCGAGTGTTCGAGTGTTTCGTGTTTCGTGTGTTTGAGTGTTCGAGTGTTCGAGTGTTTCGTGTTTCGTGTGTTTGAGTGTTTGAGTGTTCGAGTGTTTCGAGTGTTCGAGTGTTTGAGTGTTCAAGTGTTTGAGTGTTCGAGTGTTCGAGTGTTTCGTGTGTTTGAGTGTTCGAGTGTTTCGTGTGTTTGAGTGTTTGAGTGTTCGAGTGTTCGAGTGTTCGAGTGTTTCGTGTGTTTGTGTGTTCGAGTGTTTCGTGTGTTTGAGTGTTCGAGTGTTTCGTGTGTTTGAGTGTTCGAGTGTTCGAGTGTTCGAGTGTTTCGTGTGTTCGAGTGTTCGAGTGTTCGAGTGTTCGAGTGTTCGAGTGTTTCGTGTGTTTGAGTGTTTGAGTGTTTGAGTGTTTGAGTGTTCGAGTGTTCGAGTGTTCGAGTGTTTCGTGTGTTTGAGTGTTCGAGTGTTCGAGTGTTTCGTGTGTTCGAGTGTTCGAGTGTTCGAGTGTTTCGTGTGTTCGAGTGTTCGAGTGTTCGAGTGTTTCGTGTGTTCGAGTGTTTCGTGTGTTCGAGTGTTCGAGTGTTCGAGTGTTTCGTGTGTTTGAGTGTTCGAGTGTTCGAGTGTTTCGTGTGTTTGAGTGTTCGAGTGTTCGAGTGTTTCGTCTGTTTCGTCTGTTTGAGTGTTCGAGTGTTTGAGTGTTCGAGTGTTTCGAGCGTTTCGTGTGTTTCGAGTGTTCGAGTGTTTCGAGTGTTCGAGTGTTTCGAGCGTTTCGTGTGTTTCAAGTGTTCGTGTGTTTCGAGTGTTTCGTGTGATTTGAGTGTTCGAGTGTTTCGAGTGTTCGAGTGTTCATGTGTTTCGAGTGTTCGATTGTTTCGAGCGTTTCGTGTGTTTCAAGTGTTCGTGTGTTTCGAGTGTTTCGTGTGTTTCAAGTGTTTGTGTGTTTCGAGTGTTTCGAGTGTTCGATTGTTCGATTGTTTCGAGCGTTGCGTGTGTTTCATGTGTTTGGAGTGTTTCGTGTGATTTGAGTGTTCGAGTGTTCGAGTGTTTCGAGTGTTCGAGTGTTTCGAGTGTTCGATTGTTTCGAGCGTTTCGTGTGTTTCAAGTGTTCGTCTGTTTCGAGTGTTTCGAGTGTTCAAGTGTTTCGAGCGTTTCGTGTGTTTCAAGTGTTTGTGTGTTTCGAGTGTTTCGAGTGTTCGATTGTTTCGAGCGTTTCGTGTGTTTCAAGTGTTCGTGTGTTTGGAGTGTTTCGTGTGTTCGAGTGTTCGAGTGTTTCGAGTGTTTCGTGTGTTCGAGTGTTCGAGTGTTTCGAGTGTTTGAGTGTTTGAGTGTTCGAGTGTTTAGAGCGTTTCGTGTGTTTCGAGTGTTTCGAGTGTTCGAGTGTTTGTGTGTTTCGAGTGTTCGAGTGTTTCGAGTGTTTGAGTGTTCGAGTGTTTAGAGCGTTTCGTGTGTTTCGAGTGTTTCGAGTGTTCGAGTGTTTGTGTGTTTCGAGTGTTTGTGTGTTTCGAGTGTTTGTGTGTTCGAGTGTTTGTGTGTTTCGAGTGTTTGTGTTCGTGTGTTTCGAGTGTTTCGTGTGTTTCGTGTGTTCGTGTGTTCGAGTGTTTCGAGTGTTTCGAGTGTTTCGAGTGTTTGAGTGTTCGAGTGTTCGTGTGTTTAGAGCATTTCGTGTGTTTCGTGTGTTCGTGTGTTCGAGTGTTTCGAGTGTTTCGAGTGTTTGAGTGTTCGAGTGTTTAGATTATTTCGTGTGTTTCGAGTGTTTCGAGTGTTCGAGTGTTTCGAGTGTTCGAGTGTTTCGTGTGTTTCGTGTGTTCGTGTGTTCGAGTGTTTCGAGTGTTTCGAGTGTTTCGAGTGTTTGAGTGTTTCGAGTGTTTAGAGCATTTCGTGTGTTTCGAGTGTTTCGAGTGTTCGAGTGTTTCGAGTGTTCGAGTGTTTCGAGTGTTTGAGTGTTTCGAGAGTTTAGAGCGTTCCGTGTGTTTCAAGTGTTCGAGTGTTTTGAGTGTTTCATGTGTTTGAGTGTTCGAGTGTTCGTGTGTTTCGAGCGTTTGTGTGTTCGAGTGTTTGTGTGTTCCAAGTGTTCGTGTGTTTCGAGTGTTTGTGTGTTTCGAGTGTTTCGAGTGTTCGAGTGTTTCGAGTGTTTCGAGTGTTCGAGTGTTTAGAGCGTTTCGTGTGTTTCAAGTGTTCGTGTGTTTGAGTGTTTCGAGTGTTCGAGTGTTTAGAGCGTTTCGTGTGTTCCAAGTGTTCGTGTGTTTCGAGTGTTTGTGTTTTTCGAGTGTTTCGAGTGTTCGAGTGTTCGTGTGTTTGAGTGTGTTCGAGTGTTCGTGTGTTTCGAGTGTTTGTGTGTTCGAGTGTTTGTGTGTTCGAGTGTTTGTGTGTTCGAGTGTTTGTGTGTTTGTGTGTTTCGAGTGTTTCGTGTGTTTGTGTGTTTCGAGTGTTCGTGTGTTTCGAGTGTTTGTGTGTTCGAGTGTTTGTGTGTTTGTGTGTTCGAGTGTTTGTGTGTTTGTGTGTTTCGAGTGTTTGTGTGTTTGTGTGTATCGAGTGTTTCGTGTGTTTCGTGTGTTCGAGTGTTCGAGTGTTTCGAGTGTTCGTGTGTTCGAGTGTTCGTGTGTTCGAGTGTTCGTGTGTTCGAGTGTTTGTGTGTTCGAGTGTTCGAGTGTTCGTGTGTTTGTGTGTTTCGAGTGTTTCGTGTGTTTCGTGTGTTCGAGTGTTCGAGTATTTCGAGTGTTTGTGTGTTCGAGTGTTCGTGTGTTCGAGTGTTCGTGTGTTCGAGTGTTTGTGTGTTCGAGTGTTCGAGTGTTTCGAGTGTTCGTGTGTTTCGAGTGTTTGTGTGTTCGAGTGTTCGAGTGTTTTGTGTGTTTGTGTGTTTCGAGTGTTTCGTGTGTTTCGTGTGTTTCGTGTGTTTCAAGTGTTTGTGTGTTTCGAGTGTTTGGAGTGTTTCGTGTGTTTGTGTGTTTGTGTGTTTGTGTGTTTGTGTGTTTGTGTGTTCGTGTGTTCGAGTGTTCGTGTGTTCGTGTGTTCGTGTGTTCGAGTGTTCGTGTGTTCGAGTGTTCGAGTGTTTGTGTGTTCCGTGTGTTTCGTGTGTTTCGTGTGTTTCGAGTGTTTCGAGTGTTTCGTGTGTTCGAGTGTTCGTGTGTTCGAGTGTTCGTGTGTTTCGAGTGTTTGTGTGTTTCGAGTGTTCGTGTGTTTCGAGTGTTCGTGTGTTCGAGTGTTCGTGTGTTTCGTGTGTTCGAGTGTTCGAGTGTTCGTGTGTTTCGAGTGTTCGAGTGTTCGAGTGTTCGTGTGTTCGTGTGTTCGAGTGTTCGAGT
The DNA here is from genome assembly GCF_965113295.1 of Leuciscus leuciscus. Classification (NCBI taxonomy): domain Eukaryota; kingdom Metazoa; phylum Chordata; class Actinopteri; order Cypriniformes; family Leuciscidae; genus Leuciscus; species Leuciscus leuciscus. The sequence continues at coordinate 600,015 of NC_138735.1, read as the reverse complement.
GTTCGAGTGTTCGTGTGTTCGAGTGTTTCGAGTGTTCGAGTGTTCAAGTGTTCGTGTGTTCGTGTGTTCGAGTGTTTGTGTGTTCGAGTGTTTGTGTGTTCGAGTGTTTGTGTGTTCGAGTGTTTGTGTGTTCGAGTGTTTGTGTGTTCGAGTGTTCGTGTGTTCGAGTGTTCGTGTGTTTGTGTGGTTCGAGTGTTTCGTGTGGTTCGTGTGTTCGTGTGTTCGAGTATTTGTGTGTTTGTGTGTTTCGAGTGTTTCGAGTGTTTGTGTGTTTCGAGTGTTTCGAGTGTTTCGTGTGTTTGTGTGTTTCGAGTGTTTGTGTGTTCGAGTGTTTGTGTGTTCGAGTGTTTCGAGTGTTCGAGTGTTCAAGTGTTCGTGTGTGTGTGTGTGAGTGTTTGTGTGTTCGTGTGTGTGTGTGTGAGTGTTTGTGTGTTCGAGTGTGTGTGTGTGAGTGTTTGTGTGTTCGAGTGTTTGTGTGTTCGAGTGTTTGTGTGTTCGAGTGTTCGTGTGTTCGAGTGTTCGTGTGTTCGAGTGTTTGTGTGGTTCGAGTGTTTCGTGTGGTTCGTGTGTTCGTGTGTTCGAGTATTTGTGTGTTTGTGTGTTTCGAGTGTTTCGAGTGTTTGTGTGTTTCGAGTGTTTCGTGTGTTTGTGTGTTTCGAGTGTTTGTGTGTTCGAGTGTTTGTGTGTTCGAGTGTTTGTGTTTCGAGTGTTTGTGTGTTCGAGTGTTCATGTGTTTCAAGTGTTTCGAGTGTTTCGAGTGTTTCGAGTGTTCATGTGTTTCAAGTGTTCGAGTGTTTCGAGTGTTTCGTGTGTTTGTGTGTTTCGAGTGTTTGTGTGTTTCGAGTGTTTGTGTTTCGAGTGTTTGTGTTTCGAGTGTTTGTGTGTTCGAGTGTTCATGTGTTTCAAGTGTTCGAGTGTTTCGAGTGTTCGAGTGTTTGTGTGTTCGAGTGTTCATGTGTTTCAAGTGTTCGTGTGTTTCGTGTGTTCGTGTGTTTCGAGTGTTTGTGTGTTCGAGTGTTCGTGTGTTTCGAGTGTTTGTGTTTGTGTGTTCCGAGTGTTCATGTGTTTCAAGTGTTCGAGTGTTTCGAGTGTTCGAGTGTTTGTGTGTTCGAGTGTTCATGTGTTTCAAGTGTTTGTGTGTTTCGTGTGTTCGTGTGTTTCGAGTGTTTGTGTGTTCGAGTGTTCATGTGTTTCGTGTGTTCGTGTGTTTCGAGTGTTTGTGTGTTCGAGTGTTCATGTGTTTCAAGTGTTCGAGTGTTTCGTGTGTTCGAGTGTTTGTGTGTTCGAGTGTTCATGTGTTTCAAGTGTTCGAGTGTTTCGAGTGTTCGAGTGTTTGTGTGTTCGAGTGTTCATGTGTTTCAAGTGTTCGTGTGTTTCGTGTGTTCGTGTGTTTCGAGTGTTTGTGTGTTCGAGTGTTCATGTGTTTCAAGTGTTCGAGTGTTTCGAGTGTTTGTGTTTGTGTGTTCCGAGTGTTCATGTGTTTCAAGTGTTCGAGTGTTTCGTGTGTTCGTGTGTTTGTGTGTTCGAGTGTTCATGTGTTTCAAGTGTTCGTGTGTTTCGTGTGTTCGTGTGTTTCGAGTGTTTGTGTGTTCGAGTGTTCATGTGTTTCGTGTGTTCGTGTGTTTCGAGTGTTTGTGTGTTCGAGTGTTCATGTGTTTCAAGTGTTCGAGTGTTTCGTGTGTTCATGTGTTTCAAGTGTTCGAGTGTTCGAGTGTTTGTGTGTTCGAGTGTTCATGTGTTTCAAGTGTTCGTGTGTTTCGTGTGTTCGTGTGTTTCGAGTGTTTGTGTGTTCGAGTGTTCGTGTGTTTCGAGTGTTTGTGTGTTCGAGTGTTCGTGTGTTTCGAGTGTTTGTGTTTGTGTGTTCCGAGTGTTTGTGTGTTCGAGTGTTTGTGTGTTTCGAGTGTTCGTGTGTTTCAAGTGTTTGTGTGTTTCGAGTGTTCGTGTGTTTCGAGTGTTTGTGTGTTCGAGTGTTCGAGTGTTTCGAGTGTTTGTGTTTCGAGTGTTTGTGTGTTTCGAGTGTTTGTGTGTTTCAAGTGTTTGTGTGTTCGAGTGTTTCGAGTATTTGTGTGTTTCGAGTGTTTGTGTGTTCGTGTGTTTGTGTGTTTCGAGTGTTCGTGTGTTTCAAGTGTTTGTGTGTTTCGAGTGTTCGTGTGTTTCGAGTGTTTGTGTGTTCGAGTGTTTCGAGTGTTTGTGTTTCGAGTGTTTGTGTGTTTCGAGTGTTTGTGTGTTTCGAGTGTTTGTGTGTTTCAAGTGTTTGTGTGTTCGAGTGTTCGAGTGTTTCGAGTATTTGTGTGTTTCGAGTGTTTGTGTGTTCCGAGTGTTTGTGTGTTTCGAGTGTTCGTGTGTTTCAAGTGTTTGTGTGTTTCGAGTGTTCGTGTGTTTCGAGTGTTTGTGTTTCGAGTGTTTGTGTGTTTCGAGTGTTTGTGTGTTTCGAGTGTTTGTGTGTTTCAAGTGTTTGTGTGTTCGAGTGTTCGAGTGTTTCGAGTATTTGTGTGTTTCGAGTGTTTGTGTGTTTCGAGTGTTTGTGTGTTCGTGTGTTTCGAGAGTTCGTGTGTTTCGAGTGTTTCGTGTGTTTCGAGTGTTTGTGTGTTAGGTTGTTCGTGTGTTTTGAGTGTTTTGAGTGTTTCAAGTGTTTCCAGTGTTTTGCAGTGTTTTCAGTGTTTCGTGTGTTTAAAAGAAGATATTTAGAAGAATGTTCATGCTACACTTTTCAATACAATCACAACATTAGGGACTGTGAGTGTGTGTGAGTGTCTGTGTGCTGCAGTTCAGTTCTTCTGAAGTAATTTGAAAGCTTTGTTTGTTTCGAGTGTTTCGTGTGTTTCGAGTCATGGATGCTGCTTGTCTGTTCCAGGTTAAAGTGTCTGTCTGCCAACTCGGCGCCGATCAACACTTGACTTGAGCTGCAAGTCATCGTATCTGCAACACAGAACATCTGGGACATTTAGCAATTATTGGCACAGTCTCATGGGTTTGTGACTCAAAAGCAACAAATGCTGTATGTCAAGGCAGCTCCAATGATTTTCTCACTCTTAACACAAATATATATATATATATATATATATATATATATATATATATATTTCTGGACCCTGGCTGGAGTCAAAACCCTCAGTTTCTGAAAGTCTTCGAAGCTAAATTTCCTTTTAATCATCAAACTATTTTGCTGAGCGAATGTGGCAAGGCCTTCTGGGATTGAGAAAGTAGGTTAACTTGCTGGAGGAATGATCTCCATGGCAATATGGTGTTGTTGTCTGAAAATACTGAGAAGAGGATCATGGGATTGAAGCTCCAGTCCTGAGAATCTGATGCATTCTGTGACTCCACAGATCTTCAGTGGGAAACACATTTCAAAGAGATGTTTTAGAGACCATTCAGTTATTTTTTTAGACATTTTTAAGCAATTGTGTAAAGAAAATAAGTATATTCGGAAATAATATACATTAAAAGAATATACTAAAGTCGAATTAAACGTAATGTGTTCAAACATGTAATTGCATGTTATTTGCGGTTAAATGACACTGTATTGTAGTTTAAATTAATATTAAAATGTAATTTATATCTGTCACAAGGCTGTAGCACAGACTGAATAAGAAACTTCAAACACGATATTTAATAAGAGTTATATAAAGAGAGCTGCAAACGCATGTACAGTAACAGTGGACTGGACACTGAAATGAGGAAAAGAGAAACTGAAGTACACATCCAAACAAGGCTAATTAATTAAACACAGCTGAACCAAATAAACTCATACTGATGGTAACCATGGAAACAAACGAAGACAGAAAACTAGTGAATACAAACTAAAAGTCCATGAATACTAACACTAACCCTAACCCTCGATGTACGGCAGACTTCTGCCCGACAGCCACGGCACCGTTACGAGACTGGGGAAGACCGTGAGGGTCACAAGCGTACAAATGAAACTATAATGTCCTTCAAACTACAAATGAAAACAACAGCAGCCAATAATACTGACAATACATTGACCAAATCCTAATAAATCATCGTTTGACTTCATCCGATGCTTGACTCCCGTGTGTGGCGGTGCAAGTGAGAGGTTTACTTTAGCTCCGGCTGACTCCTGTCGTGTGCTGAGATTAGAGCCGAGGAACTGGATGAGCTCACAGTCTTTGATCGGGCCACACACACACACACACACACACACACACACACACACACACACACACACACACACACACACACACAGGCTTCACAGGCGTTGTGTTCTCAGCTGCCACTGATTCAACATTGAGCTTTACATCAGCACTGACAGATCTTCCTCTCAAAGTTTACTGAAGAACTTTATTGATTTACTAATTTATCTTGAACTATAGAAAGCAAACTTTTGTTTTTGGTGCTTAGACAATCAGTAAGAAAGAAAAAACAGTAATGTTAAAAACATTATGTGCAAAAAAAGTCAAGTCACCTTTATTTATACAGCGCTTGTTACACTACAGAGTGTTTCAAAGCAGCTTTACAGAGATAACAGGAGAATAATGCAACAAAGACTGTTTGTGCAGCAGATCTAGAAGAAAACCGTGTCACAGCTCAGTGATGGTGCAGCTCCGCTGTAAAGATCATCAATTATTAAATTAGTTAATTTAATCATTAAAGCAGTTCTGGAGAAAACAGTGATGTCATCATCCAGCTCAGTTCAGTTCTCATACAGCAGCGTCAGTATACAGTCAGGTCAATAATACTGTAGAATATTCAGTGTCCACAACTAATGAAGCCAGAGGCGACAGTGGCAAGAACCCAAACTCCATCAGTGACAGAATGGACTAATTGTTCCACATTTGTCATTGAGAGCATATGACGTAATTTAGATATATTAAAAATGTGGTTTTACAGATACTAGACACGTGACTTTCAAATGAAAGATTGGTATCAAAGAGCACACCCAGGTTCCTGACGGACGACGAGGACTTAACAGAGCAGCCATCCAGTCTTAGACAGTATTCTAGATTATTACGTGAGGACGTTTTTTGTCCAATAATTAGAATCTCTGTTTTTTCAGAATTAAGTAGTAGAAATTACTAGTCATCCAAGTGTTTATATCAGCTATGCATTCTGTTAATTTTGTGAATTGGTAAGTTTCATCAGGGCGTGAAGAAGTCTCAGTGCTTGGTACGGTCTAAATCCTGACTATAAATCCTCACAGATATCAATTCTTTCTAGAAAGGAACATAGTTGTGAGGATACCGCCTTTTCTAGTATCTTTGACAGAAAGGGTAGATTCAAGATCGGCCTGTCATTGACTAATTCTGTAGGATCAAGTTGCGTTTTTTTAATAAGAGGTTTAATCATAGCCAGCTTAAAAGTTTTTGGTACGTATCCTAATGACAAAGATGAATGAATGATATCAAGAAGAGGATCTATGACCTCTGGAAGCATCTCTTTCAGTAGCTTAGTCGGTATCGGGTCTAACATGCATGTTGTCGATTTAAATGATTTAACGAGTTTAACGAATTCTTCCTCTCCAATAGCAATGAATGAATGTAATGTTTCCTCAGGGAGACTACAATGCACTGCCTGATGCGATACTGTAGTAGACGGTTACATAGGTATCCTTTTCTCCCTAATATGATCAATCTTGCAAGTAAAGTAGTTCATAAAGAAACTTTAGAAGTTGAAGCTTTATTTCTCTTTAGTTTAGCCACTGTATCAAATAAATACCTAGGGTTGTGTTTGTTTTCTTCTAAGAGAGATGAAAAATAAGCAGATCTAGCAGTTTTTAAGGCCTTTCTCAATGCAATAGTGCCGTCTTTCCACGAAATGCTAAAAACCAAAAAACACTTTAGCCAGGTTTCTGTCAAACACAGAACATCTCGGTTATAGTAATCATATCATTAACAATAAGTGCTTTTGAAGAAAGGGATCTAACATTCAGCAACCCGAGCTTTGTCATTTGTTCATCTGTATTATATATATATTATTATATATTTTTTTATTTGTGTTTTTTTTATTGTTGAACATCAATAAAAAAATTTCCCTTAAAAGACAAACTTTGGTCCAAATATGTATTCACACAGCTAAAAAGAAATATTCTTGCAAGGCTCTCTCAAAATTATGAACAAACATTCTTCCAGTAACATTAATAGAACGTTCATTCAAAGTTATCTGGTGTTCTCAAAACGTTTGAACAAAAACATCATTTATGCATCATTAATGGAAAACTTTTTTTCTGAAATATTTTTTCGGATGTTCATCTACCATTTTTTAAATGTAACACTTTGTTTCAGAACGTTCAGAGAACATTCAAAAGTAACGTTCCCATAATGTTTGAAGAATGATACAATGGAATGTTCATATAAACAATATTTTTTTTTTTTTTTTATTTAAAAAACATTTTGAACATTCAGAAAACGTTCAGAAATAATGATTTCATAACTTAATGGAAACATTGGTAAAACGTTCTTAGAACATAATTTTGTCAGCTGAGAAGTAATTCCAGTGAAAGTAGTGAACGGCCTTGTTGCCACAGAGACAGATTTGTGTTTGAAGTCAGTTGCTGAATTCTCTTGGCCAATACGTATGAAAGGACTGATTAAACGGCCCAAACACAGATGATAATAGCTCTTAAGGGTTTTTCCTGAAGAGGTCACAGCAGCAGACGGAGGAGGTGCAACGCTGGAGGTCTGTTGATCCACTCCCTGGGAGAGAACACTTTACGCTTACACACTGCTTTTCACATAGTCACCTCACCTCTCACACACACACACACACACACACACACACACACACACACACACAGACACACACAGACACACACAGACACACACGGCCTAACTGTAATTGGAAACTCTGTTAACTGCTAAATAAATCCCAATTTTCTGAACATTAAAAGGAGAGATATGCACTTTGTGCTTCTGAGGGGGATTTTCACAGTTTTTATGAATTTAACATTTTGCCATATTAAACAGCCTTTTGTAATGTTGCATTAAGTTACTCCACAGAGGAAAGATCCAGCATGTTCTGATCCATGAACAGAGCTGAAAATCATACACTTCTAGTCAAACATGTGTATAAACATGGAAACCTTGACTGTTACTGGTTCCATGAAAGCTCAAATAAAGGTCAGATAAGATCTAAGCAAAGAAATAAAAAATAAATAAAAATAAAAAAAAACAGTAGAGAGTGTCCAAGAGTCTGATTTACTGGCACATGACTGTGATTTCTCATCTCTGGCAGATCTTATAAGACAGATCCTCTAAAGGCAGCAGTTTATAGACCCTTTTACAGCCCACGTGATCAAATAGCTGCGCGCGCATTTTGGCAACGGAAGTGGTGTTTCTCCCCACTGGCTCTAACGTGTTAGCAACTCCGAAAGTTTATCAAAACAGTTTCCCAGCATCAAAATGTCTGGTTGTTGCGTTTACGGTTGCCCTAATCGATATTCCACCAAGGGGCTTAAGTTGTATATTATTCCGACAGGATCACGGCCGTTTCAGAAGAGTGGCTGCAGGCGATTAAACGTGTTGATTGGAGCGAGGACATAATAAAAAATGCTTGCGTCTGTTGTTTAATCCGCTCGCGTAGCTTGACACGCTGTTGATTCTCGCCATACTTCCGTTGCCAATGTGCGCGCGCATACGGCATCATTGTGTACAAACAGTAAAAGGGTCTATACTGTGTTCTCTGGGCCAAACCCTGCATTTGATACAAGGACATTCACTACCAGTCAAAAGACTTTCAGCTGTTTGCAATGAACAAATCAAACAAAAGTAATTGAAATAGCTCAACACAACAAATGTTTCAATTGGTTTCCCCATATTCAACTGAAAATGCAACTTTTAATTACTTCTGCAGTTTCATTATTATTCAACCCTGAATAGAATCCCTCACACCAGCACAAATCTGCAACAGGTGTCGTCTCACTAATCAAGGGCTTCATTAGTTGCACCAGGTGTGCTTGAGCTAGAACACATGACATATCAGAACTGGCGAGGTTTGTTGAGTGTCACGTTTGACTGCAAGTTATAATTATGGCTAAGTCAATAGAATGGTCCAAAAAGTTAAGAGAAGATATCATCACCCTTCACAAACAAGGAACAGGATACAAAAAGCTAGTGAATGCACTAAGGGGCTGGACTATGGAGTCCTGAACTAAAATAAACCAGATTAATTTAAAACCAACTGTGCTAATCTGAATTTGCATGATAGAGGTTGCCTATAAAACATGGAATGAACCAAGAAAAGCTTAAAATTGCATGGAACTGAGAAGCTAATCCAAGGAAAACAATGGAATCAGAAAAAGACTGCAAAAAATTTACTAAACAAGAGCAAATTATTTTTAAGCAAGCTAAATAAACTGCACACACCAGCTATGGAATAAAAGAAAAGAAATGCTGGAAGTCTGTTTGTAATATATATATATATATATGTATATATGTATATCAACGATGTACACCTAGAATCAATGGTGTTCATTAACAATGAATGGTTTTCATTTAAAATTAATTATTCAAATAATCCTACAATTAATACTTCTTGTTTATTCCTGTGATTTACATAACAAACTTACTATAACTTTTCTTAACACATGTGGTGTTCAGTGTTGGCAGTCTAGAAGCAATACTGGTTTCAACCAGAGTACAGTCTAGAGTACAACTAGAGTACTCAAACATAGTGGTTGCTTTATTATTAATATGAACAGAAATCTTGGTTGCAGGTCCTCGATCCAAGCACAGGCTCAACACTTACTAACATAGTAACATAATACTAACATAACAGACACTTTTAAATACCAACATTATAGAACATTAAACATTAACAAGTATCTCCGTTTTCTCATAAAATGCATAAAATATTACTTAAATATTTACTCTCCCAATTCAGCCTTGTGCAAAGCATGATGGGAAGTGGAAAGTCAAAGAGTGACCATTTAAAGTCGGTTTAACATGAACCAATCAAATTTGAACTAGAAACCTGATACAATGGCGTTAAAACAAAATTAAATGTTTAAATGAAATGTATACTGTATATAAACACTGAACAAAATTATAAACGCAATACTTTTGTTTTTTCCCCCATTTTTCATGAGCTGAACTCAAAGATCTAAGACTTTTCTATGTATAGTAAAGGACTATTTCTCTCAAATATTGTTCACAAATCTGTCTAAATCTGTGTTAGTGAGCACTTCTCCTTTGCCGAGATAATCCATCCACCTCACAGGTGTGGCATATCAAGATGCTGATTAGACAGCATTATTATTGCACAGGTGTGCCTTAGGCTGGCCACAATAAAAGGCCACTCTAAAATGTGCAGTTTTATCACACAGCACAATGCCACAAATGTCGCAAGTTTTGAGGAAGCGTGCAATTGGCATGCTGAATGTCCACCAGAGCTGTTGCCCGTGAATTGAATGTTCATTTCTCTACCATAAGCTGTCTCCAAAGGCGTTTCAGAGAATTTGGCAGTACATCCCACTGGCCTCACAACCGCAGACCACGTGTAACCACACCAGCCCAGGACCTCCACATCCAGCATCTTCACCTCCAAGATCGTCTGAGACCAGTCACCCGGACAGCTGCTGTAACAATCGGTTTGCGTATCCAAAGAATTTCTGCACAAAATGAAAGCTTTAGCATTAAGTTCTGCCAGGAAGACTTAATTGTTACGTCATTCTACCTTTTCATCTATCCAATCACATTCCAACACTTGTGGTATAAAAGATCGGTACTTACTCATGTTTGAGTTCGCAGATGCTGACTCTTCAATTCACCACCATCCTCCCCACCTCCTCCAAATTGAATCCTTCCCTCCATCTCCCTCACCACCACCACCAGGATGGTCCCTTCCATACCTCACGGGGGTCGGCTGCGCCCCTGCCTTGATCTCAGGCAGGATATGCAGAGTCCGGACCCTCAGATTGCGAGCTACGGATGGGGCCTACGCCAAAGAACTTTATTGCTTGCTGGGTTGCTAATAAATGGATAATTGTCACAGTATTTATTCTCCCGAGTCTTTCTGGTAGAACTGTCAGAAACCATCTCAGGGAAGCTCATCTGCATGCTTGTCGTCCTCATCGGGGTCTCGACCTGACTGCAGTTCGTCGTCGTAACCGACTTGAGTGGGCAAATGCTCACATTCGATGGCGTCTGGCACTTTGGAGAGGTGTTCTCTTCACGGATGAATCCCGGTTTTCACTGTACAGGGCAGATGGCAGACAGCGTGTATGGCGTCGTGTGGGTAAGCGTTTTGCTGATGTCAACGTTGTGGATCGAGTGGCCCATGGTGGCGGTGGGGTTGTGGTATTGGCAGGCATATGTTATGGACAACGAACACAGGTGCATTTTATTGATGGCATTTTGAATGCACAGAGATACAGTGACGAGATTTTGAGGCCCATTGTTGTGCCATTCATCCACGACCATCACCTCATGTTGCAGCATGATAATGCACGGCCCCATGTTGCAAGGATCTGTACACAATTCCTGGAAGCTGAAAACATCCCAGTTCTTGCATGGCCAGCATACTAACCGGACATGTCACCCATTAAGCATGTTTGGGATGCTCTGGATTGGCGTATACGACAGCGCGTTCCAGGTCCAGCCAATATCCAGCAACTTCGCACAGCCATTGAAGAGGAGTGGACCAACATTCCACAGGCCACAATCAACAATCTGATCAATCTATGCGAAGGAGATGTGTTGCACTGCGTGAGGCAAATGGTGGTCACACCAGATACAGACTGGTTTTCGGACTGGATACTAAACTAAATCTAGGACTATTTAAAGCCTTGACCAAGAAAGCAGATTTCTGTTAATCTGGTTTAAAGGCCAATTTTAGTCTAGGATTAGGCTTAATCTCTGTTCGGGAAACCACCTCTAAATGTTCCTAGAGACAGAGTTGGAAGCATAGTTTGCAAGTTCAAAGTTAAAGGAACAGTGGCTACACTACCTGGACGGGGCAGAAAAGGGGAGCTTTCAACAGCTGCAACCAGATTTATGAGAAGGCAGGATAAAAAAAAAACCCTCGAGTGACTGCAGACGACCTGCAGCAAGACTTCACAGACACTGAGGTTTCAGCTCGTACTAAACACATGCCAGAACTCCAAGACTACACCACTACTGACCCAAAAGCACAAGAAAAGTGCTCAAAATCATATAAATAAGCCTCAGAAATTTTGAGATTCTGTTTTGTGGAAGGATGAAACAAAACTGGACCTTTTCAGCCCTATGGATCAGCGGTGTGTCTGGAGGAAGAAGAATGAAACATGCTGAAAAGAACACTGTCTACAGTTCAGCATGTGGAGCTCGTGATGCTCTGCGGCTGATTTATATCCTCTGGCACTGGAAACCTGCAGCGTGTGGAAGGAGAGATGGATTCATTGAAGTATCAGGAAAAAAACGTCATGCCGTCTGTCAGGGTTGAGTGAAGGGAGCGAGGACTCATGTGCAGGAAACTATAATGGGCTTTATTATTAATAAAAATAAAACAAAATACTTCTTGACTTGAGCAAGGGAACATTCAATGGCGATCCAGCACAGGACTGCAAACACAAGGAGAATAAAGAGGAAGAGCAAACAAAGGCAGGTAACGAGGGAGGACAGGTGGGGTAAATTAACCAATAATCAGGTAACAAGATGGGCAGGGCTAGACAATCCACAGGAGAGAACAGGGCACAAGAAACCACATGACAAGCCATGTGCTCACAACAAACATGACAAAAAATTAAACAAATCACAAGCCATGTGCTCACAAAACAAGACATGAACACTAATGAGAACACTCTTAAGCCACGTGTTCACACAAAACAAGACAACATGAAAGAGACAAAACAGGAATGTCAGGGCTCTGTCACAAAACCAAGAAATAGACTAGACAGAAGTGACAGAACCCTGACAGCCATCAGTGCAGGAGCTGGAGCTTGGACCTTCCAACATAACAATGATCCCAAGCATTTCTTCAAATTCCACCAAGGCTTGGTTGCAGAAGAAGTCCTGGAAGATTCTGCAGTGGCATCACAGTCACATGACTTAAACCCCATAGAAAATCTCTTGTGGGATTTGAAGAAGGCTAAGAATATTCCAGAACTAGAGGCCATTGCTCATGAGGAACGGGCTCAGAACCCTCAGAAACAGAAGCTGCTGTCTGGTTAAACATCTCATTTACAGCAGGTCAGAACAGCAAACGGTTGTTCTACTAAGTACTAAAGATGCTTGCCATGAAGTCAATAAAACTTGCATTTTCAGTTGAATAAGGGGAAACCACTTGAAACATTTGTTGTGTTGACCTATTTCAATTACTTTTGTTTGATTTGTTCATACGCTGATTTCACGCAGCCGCCATTTTGAAATCGAAAGTGAGGCTCCGGTGAGAAGAACCCTGGAAGTAAAGATAAACAACAATGCCTTGGACTACCAACTTGAAGCTGCTGCAGCGATTTACACTATTGGATGTTAATATCCAATATAGGATATGTAGATAGTTCATTCCTGCTTCTTTTTTTACTCTCTGATTTATATATAAAAAAAATATTTTATTTATAAATGAATTTCACTGTATAT